>NC_140635.1:14153638-14753638 GCF_057382275.1 Copadichromis virginalis
CGAGCAGCCGCTGGAGAGAGTAGAAATGCTCCTGGCATCACACCACTTTCTGTTTACCATGAAACACACTCCTCCACCTTTGGTTTTGTTCGACTCTGCCACCTGTCCGCGCGGAGCACAAAGAATGAATCCGACGGAGTTACGGCCTGGTCCGGCACGGCGGGGGACAGCCATGTCTCCGTGAAGCACAGAATGTTGCAGTCCCTCATGTCACGTTGGAAGGTGACCCTTGCTCTTAGGTCATCGAGCTTGTTCTCCATGGATTGTACATTGGCCAGTAGGATACTGGGCAGTGGTGCGCGATGCGCCTGCTGTCTCAGTCTGTTCCTAATACCAGCGCGTTTTCCCCGGCGTTTCTTTGTTCTGCGCCTCGGATGAGCGGCCCGATCTGCGAGGCCGCGAAAGGTGAACCGCGTTAAAGCGAGGCACCACTGTACTAAAAGACATTGCAGTCTGCTAAAATTGACCTCCTGACTTGTAGATGACTGCTACTGCTATGGCTACTTCTAGTTTCAGATAGAAACAGTGATCGCCAAACTTAAAACAGTAGTCCACTGAGGCACGGAGAACTCCACAGAGCAACAACTATTTTCTATTTACAATAGATTTTTGCATGGTTGATTAAAAAAAGAAGTAGAACAAATCTTATTTTTTGTATTCTTTTATGGCATTACTTTTTGTGATTCTTCTTCAGTAGCCTTCATCATTTTGAAACCACATCACAACAAATGCTAAGAAAGATCGTTGTGACTCCTTCCCTTATAAATGTGCTGTAAAGGGAATTACTAATCATGTTCTGAAACTAATGAATCAATGCAGTTTGGGCTTCTCTCACTGAAAAGCAACGATCTCCAACAATGTCCAGAAAAAAAAAAAGCTGTACATTTTTGTTTTATCCCAACAGAAGAACATTTACACAAGTTATATTACTCCCTATTGGAAAGTCTAGTAAGATATGTGCATGTTATTAAATCCCCCTCCCTGGCCACCTCCTCCCGCTTATCTGTGAGAACACCGAAGTGTTCCTAAGCCAGCCGACAGATGTAATATCTCCAGCATGTCCTGGTTCTGCCCTGGGGCCTCAACCAGGTAGGACATGCACAAAACACCTCATCTAGGAGGCGTCTAGGACACATCCTTCTTAGATTTCTTAATCACCTCAGCTGGTTCCTTTCAATTGGGAGGAGCAGCTCTACACTGAGCACCTCACCCTGTCTTTAAGGCTGAGACCAGCCACCCTTCGGTGAAAGCTAATTTGTGCCGCTTGGGATCTCATTCTTTTGCACTCTACCCAGTTTAAAACTTTAGTAGAAAATTAAAGAAAAAAACTAACCTCACTTGCCTGGGGGAGAAATTTGATAAGTAAATTTATTTTTGCTGTTTTATTAATGAATATTAATATTGTTAGCACATTTGCATGCAAATCTTGTAAAAATGAAACTTGAAACTTCGTAGTTAAGAGTAAAGGCCTGGTAAACAGCAAATTGCTTTACTAAATAAGACTATAGCAGATGCTGTTCAGAGTGTTCTTGATGTCCAGGCAGACAGATTGTGTGAGGTGCTAAGCTAACTCCAATTTGTCCCCAGCTAACCTCTGTATGTTTTAGGCTAACCTCTGTAGCTGTGTCCCAATTCATAGGCCGCTTCCTTCGAAGGACCCAGCCTTAGCAGCCTACGTAGGCCAAATTGGGACAGCCTTCATGGCCTGGCTGTGATGTAATACGCCTTCAAATGCGGCCTCCGAAGGATGCAGCCTATGAATTGGGACACATTTTGCATGTCCTAGGCTAACTTCCATTTGTGCTAATTTCTATTTGGGCTAGACTTATCTCTGTTTGTCCTCGCCTAACCTCTCTTTGTACTAGGCTAACCTCTGTTTGTACTAGGCTAACTTCTGGCCGCAGTTTCATATCAAATATTAAAACAACTCATCTAGCTCTTTGTTTGAAAATTAAGCACATTCACCAAAATATAATACGTTCTTTTATTTACCTATTTTTTTTTATGTACATAGCAAGTACTTCAAGGGTACAAGCATTATTTCAAGCACATTACTGCTGAGGAAATTCAGCAGAGTCAGACCCTCTGCTGGCAATGGTTACTGTAATTGGTCATGAGTATGCACTGAAAGGTTTTGACAACTTTTGAACATTTCAAATCCCCACAGGAAGCTTAATAATCACCCCTTGAGGTTTAACTAACAAAGGAGGGAAATGAGAAAGAACATCAAATTTCTCCATCAGCTGAATTAATCAGGAGCCTGAGAGCACTCTTCAGAGCACAGGCTAGCATCACATCTAATGACTGCAAGTCAGAGCACAGTGTGTCCCTAATTGGACTTTAAACAGACAAGGAGAGAGGGGACAAAAATATCATTGCGCTTCCATTAAACTCCATGTAGCAGAGTGGAAGTTTAGACTGAAGTCAAGGTGGAATACAAAGTGATGACCTTACACTGGGGTTTCAGTGGGACATACAGATTTCCATTGGAATGATAAATCTTAAGCACATAAAGCTGCACTCAGGAGTTTACATAAACTCATCATTTTGGGTTTTTTATGATTTAAGTGAACTGTTCTTTGTCCATGGTGGAATGATTGTACAGACTTCAAAAAACAAGAATTCAGTGAACAGGCTTCAAAATTATATGGTCAAATATGCTCCCCCGTTAATCTTTGGTTAAATATTAGCGCATTGCACCTCGACCAGACACTTCCCATCAACAAGCTTCTGCCAAAATTTTTGTTGGATATTGTTGGACTGCTTTTCTTGGCAGATCATTTAAAGTAGTCGGTTTCTTTGCACAGACCAAACTTTTAGGCATACTTCACGAATTTCCCTTGGGTTGAGGTTGGGGTTTTGGGAAGGCTGCAGTGAAATTACAATAAAATTCATGTTCATAATGAGTATATGTTCTGACCACCGCTGTATGGAAGCTTGTTTCTACAGGTTTAAGTCAAAATAAAGTCAAAAGTTACTTTATCAGAAGCTGGAGTCAGTAAGTCAAAATCTTAACATGCCTCACGTGAAATTTTGAGATAATAACCTGATAATCTGAAATTTTAAGTTATAGATGGGATTTTCCTTTGAGTGGCAGAAACAAAACGTTTTTTTTCCAATGGTGGAAACAAACTTCCATAAGGATCATGTTTCAAATCCAGTATGTCTCTTCTTTTTTTTAAACAAAGCATATATTTTCAGGGATTAGCCAACTGTGCAGTAAGACCTTGATTTGTTCAATAGTAACATTCCCAAGTGTGCTTTAATACAACACACAGTTTGCATAGCAGGCAAGTCTGTAGTTTCTGATTTGCAATTCATAGCAGCTTCCCTCACACGTTTGCTCTGGTGTAATAGACTCGTGTCATTGATGAGTCCCTGGGGTGTGTAGAGTGAATCCTTTCTCAGGTCTGTATCGATTGGTCTGAGAGTCCTACCTGATTTACATTGACAAGAGCAGCGGGGCCCAAATGAAAGTAAGCATGTTTCTCAAATTGGAAACACAAGGGGCACGGTGCTCCGCAAACAGACAGCTGGGAAGGTAGACGCTGACATTTAGATTGAACACCGGTGAGGAAGGCTGACTTGGCTGCTTTTGGGGTTTCTTTAGACGCAGTGGTCACTTCTAATTAATCATATACTCAAGGATTAACAGATTATTTCAGGTTTATTTTATCTTTTAAATGTGACACAGGGCTACTGTTGTTAATTAGTTACTGATTTTTCAGTTAAAATAAATTATTTAATTACATATTTTGAACTTCATTAACTATGATCATATATTTTTAAAATAAAATTATTATTGTGAGTTTAATAAAAGTTACTTCTTCATTCCCCAAGGGGACACCACAACACATGGATCTGAATATTTGATTTGACACTACCTTGGGACCAGCACTTACACTCTAAGAAATAAAATGTTGTATTTACTCCACCCAGTTATGTCAACCGGTTCCACACAACTGGGTTAGTGAAATATAAAATGTATGATACATTTAATTTGAACAAGAAATTTTAAGTACATCTGATAAGATTTGGATAATTAAATGCAAATCAAAAGAATCATGTTGTATTAGCTGAATATCATAATGTTGATATAACTAACCTTGTTGATTTAAATTGAGAAGACTAAATAAAACCTACTCAACCAAAACAAGCTGTACTTACTTTGAGAAATAACATGTTGTATTTACTCCACCCAGTTATGTCAACCGGTTCCACACAACTGGGTTAGTGAAATATAAAATGTATGATATATTTAATTTGAACAACAAATTTTAAGTAAATCTGATAAATCTACTCACCCAAAACACGCTCTACTGAAACTATAGGATTAAATCACTTTAACAGAATTGCAACTTAGTCTATTTAAGTTTGTAAATTAAATAAATCGAACACAAGTTTATTCAGTTAACCTAACTTTAATAACACTTTGTGTAAAACTTGTTGAAGCACACTTTGAGCAATTCAAATGCTTCTAGATCTTTTCCCCCAAACAATCTTTACATATATTCAAGTGCATTTTAGGTGCAGGAAGACAAGATACAGAATGTCATGTTAAACTGAAATGATTAAAACTGGAAAGTGTTGTGATTCCAACATTTTTAACATTAACATGACTTAATTTAAACTTGATTGGGCTACAATGAAAAGCCCACAATACAGCCCTGCAAACAGCAGGTAGAAATTACTTTTGTGTCATTTTTGTCCATATTTAGAAAAATAACCTTTGCTTCAAAACTTAAACTGAAGTCCAAAGTTAGGAGCAGTCTTTTTCAGTGTAGTTGGATGTTGGTAAAGGTTCAAGAACAAAGAACGCAGAAAAGTGAAAGGCCTTGCAGAAGTTCTTGTGGCAATTCAAACTGAACAGTTTATGAAGTGCAAGGAGAAGGGTTCGAGAACCTTAAAGTTCAGTGTCCTCTATAGTTCACTGCAGGCTGTTTCACTCAAGCAGTTTGTTTTTCAGAACCTGCACCTTCATGGATAGGTTGTTCCCATCCAACTCCATCAGCACCTTCTGAAGAAATTCAAATGTGTATTTCAGGTGCTTTGGGTAGCTCAGATTTAGACTATAGATTAGTCCAAGCAGGAGGGCACAACCCTTTGCCACATCACTAAGAGCTTGCAGCACAGTGCATCCTTCTATGATGACACCAATGTCCTCAGGTGTATCTGCAGAGTTTGCTCTCATGTCTGACAACATAGACTCCCAAAGTCAGCTGCTCTGTTTCTCTGCTTGCACCAAGATCCACATCCTTTAAATAAAAATTAAAAAAAGATAAGTTAATTGCGTACATATACATATGGACAAGTAAGTCCACCTTCCATTTCCAATCCCAAATTTAAAAAAGGAAAATAACTGATCGTTTTCCTTTTTTAACTTACCAAGAATTCCTTGAACAGGTCATCTGGCTTTTCATTTAAGTAGACACAGACAGCTTTCAGAATGCATTCCTGTCAAACATCAACGCTGGGATTCTGGTGGAGATAAGAACTCAATATGAGAGAAGTTTCCTATTTTGGTTCCTTTCAACCTCTTTACAAAACAAAGTCAAAAATATTAACACATAGCAGATATGTGATTAAGCAATGTTTCATAACTCACATCAGTGATGTGCAGTGAGGTTCATGATTGGTAAGGCACTGACTCCTCTGTGTCAGATTAACAAATATATGAACCCAAAAATCGAAGCTTTTCAATTTTGACATTACGTGAAAGCTTTCATTTTTGCTTTAATCAATTCTAGATTGTTCAACAATATATTTAATAATTGTGCCCCTAAAAATATTAAAATTAAATAGAAGATTAGAACTGGGCAATATGGACTTAAAATCCTATCATGACATTTTGTGGATAACAATAAGTCTGTGAAGGTTCACAGTCATCCCCAGGTCATCGTAGTCTAAGGAGCTTGGAAAGAAAAGTGAAGCTTCTTCAGTGAAGATTTCTGACACTAAACCAGAAATCAACATGGAGTCGAATTCTTTCAAACAATGTAGCAACTTAATTGATGCACATTTCTAAAATACACTACACATTCATTTCATTCTTCAAACTACAGGATCGCTGGCGCTCCCAGTGGTCATTACTGATGTCAGGGAGCAGGTGCGGTAGATGTTGGGAGTAATTTTAAAACTGTCGGTCTTAGTAGGCAAGTCTCATCTTAACAAGAATCGCAAAAGATTTTGGAAAATTACACCGAAGCAGGTTCAACAATATTTGTTAAATGTTTTCATACTTCTAACATGTGAGAGAGGTATACAAGCTAGAGTGTTAAAAAATTTGCCAGGCATCATTTGTTTAAAAAAAAATGCAAAAGTATTCCCGAAAGTGTCAGATGTGTATCAGTTAGTATACATTAATCAAATTTGTCATCCTTAAATTGTTGAACTTACCAAATAATCCTCAGATGGCGATGGATTCTATCCAGGATGCTAAGCATATGCAAGTCTCAGTTGAAAATGGCGGATGATCAAACTTCCACACTGCACATGTGCAAACTCAGAAGTACGGAGAGCCTATTAGGACAATCCTCTTTAAATTAAAGTGCTCTTCATTTTAAATGAACTTTTTACATTGGATTTAATTTACTGCATTTTGTTGTATTGAAATATTATGTTGTTAATTAAATTCAAAACAACATACTTGTGTTTAAAGTTAAAAATCAATTGGTGGCATTAGTTTTAACATGAAGCATTTACATAATGCTACCAACATCAGTGTGTCATTTCTTAGAGTGTAGAAATGCTAGCATATGACCTTCCTAGGGTGGGTTTGTGTGCCCTCCCAGTTCCAAACTAGGGATGTGTGAGGTGAACAAGTCTGGTTAACCGCTGGTTAAGGACTACACCATGGAGCCACTTAAAATATATTTATAGAACATTTATATTCATATAAAATAATTAAATAGTTAATAAATTAAACTTAAAGTAACAGAGTTAAGTACAAAATGAAAATAAACTTTAATATACGATAGGGCTGCCACGATTTGTCGACTAGTCACGATTACGTCGACTATCAAAATCGTCGACGACTGATTTAATAGTCGACGCGTCGTTTGAAGCTTTGTAAGATCACAAAAGACGCAGGAATAAGTGGCAGGATTTAAGAGTGTAATAACGGACTGAAACAGAAGATGGCAGCATTGCATGTACAAGGATGCCAGCTACCGTTAAACCCCGAAGAAGAAGAAGAAGAAGCAGCTGTGTCCCAGAATTCATAGTGCGGCCCAGCGCAGTTTCCAACAATGGCGGCAGCTAGTTAGTTTTAATGTTACTCTTATTATTCTTTCTGGGTCACAAAATAAACGTTTAACATATTTTCAGGCGAGAATGTAGCTGTTTAAACCTCAAATATCTGCTCAGTTTATCAGGACACCACATATTTTCAAAAGCGCTCCGACGTTTTCGGAGACATCTGTTACCCACTAGGTCGTTAGCGAGCCGGGGGCTAGGCTCACTAGCCCCGTGAGAACACCGGACTCCCCGCAAATCGTTTTCAAACCCACCGCTGTCTTTCGCTACTCAGGTTAAATATATATGAGTCACTTAGATAACTTAAAATGTTATTGTTTGGCTTTTTTTTTTTAGTATTTTATTTGTTCCTGAGTAAATCAGTTTGTCTGAGATTAAAGTTATAGTTTTTACACAGCTGAATAAACGTCAAGCAGACAGCTGATTATCAGAAGTGTGAGATGCTCCAGAATATACTCCGGTGTCCTGTTATATTTTAGATAGCAAGGAGTTTATTAAACTTCACTGAAACAATCTGCAAATTTCATTAAAATTTAATAAACTATCATCTTGTCTTTATTTTTAGTTAGCACAGACCTTAAACACTTAAAGCTGTAAGCTAATGATAGTTATATAAGAGCAGATGCTGCTGGTGCAATAAGCTGTAGTTTTACGTCCAATGGATGATGATCTGATTAGTCGACTAATCGCAAAAATAATCGGTGACTAGTCGACTATCAAAATAATCGTTTGTGGCAGCCCTAATATACGACAGATATGCTGTGTATATATACACACACAAAGCCTCTGTAACCTTAGAAATCTTTAAGAGGTCACGTGTGTAAAAGATGTCCATGATACAGTCCTGGACTGCGCTCAGATCGTGGGTGGAACATGTTTTTAAAGCAAAAACATTCATTTGTATTTGACAGGGGGCAGATGATGGAGTGAAGCTGATGTAATTATGATGTTGAAGCCTGGTATGAGAGTCGACGGAGCCAGCAGCTCAAGGAAATGTGAGCCTAAAGAATGTCAAGGGTTTTAGTTTCTCTCCGACAGATCTTGGGAAATGTCAATGTGTAAACACATTAAAAGGTTACGCTTCATCAGTCACATGCGCCCGACAGGTGCACAGACGAATCTGCACATGAACAGACGCTCACTCTTAGACGTTCGAGGAAAAAAGACAACAAAAACCCCCACATAAATAAATGCAGGCAGATTCACAAAAAGCACACATACAGACTGACTGCATCAGTAAATGACCTTTTTGTCTAATCCTTATTTTTGAGTAAGCAGCACAAATGGCTTTTTCATGAATCTCAGAGACAACCAAATTACTTTTCTTTGCGTAGTAATTTCTGTGAGAAATGGCAGGGTGTGCAAAGCAATGCCTGAAAAATGGGGTATGAGCAAAAACAGAGCAACAGTGAAGGGAAAAAAATTACAGGACAAGCACTCAAAATTTCCTCAGAGCTGTAATTTAGACACCACTAAAATGCAGTATTTTTTCCTCCCAAAGAACCTTGAATAATAGCAGCAGCATTGCACCAGGACAAAAAATGATTTGGTCTTCATAGATACACCACTCAGCCACCAGCTTTCTGTTCCCTTTCTGCATATCCTAAATTGTATTTAATAGCTTCAATCAGTGTGGGGTAGTGAAGCCTGCTGCTAATGCACTAGTCGTGTTTGAAGAGGGGGCATTGTGGGCGAAGCATCAGCCCGTCTGCCATTAATGTTGCATTACATGTCCCGTTCCCTGCTATAATTACAGCTCTTTCTCTGCCTCAGTTCAGACTCGTGTCTTGACCTGAGGCTGGGAATAAATCCAGTTTATCAGGGGCTGAGGATGAGACCGGCCCTGCAGCACACACAGCTCGGCTGCAAACACCTCTTCCCAATGCAGGCGTGTGGCTCGGACCTGGGAGTGTCAGCCAAAGTATCAGCTGCATAAGGCGAGCTGCATGCCAGATATTGTTGGTCTATCCACACAGAGCTCGGGATCCCAGCCAGAGAATTACCATGCGCACCGGGGTGGAGGAACGTGGCTTGAGATGAATAGATACAGAAATCCTTAGTCACACTGTGCTGGAATGGCATCTGCTCTGAGATTTGTGTGACACTGAGCAGAAAGGAGTGGTGTGCATTTTCCCTTTGTTGCTTTTTAGGTTTTTGCAGAAGTGAAGACTCAGACCTTTCAGATGCGTTGCTCTAGGAACAGTAGGCCACAGATTTCTATAAAAAGCTGAAATTACCCTCAGCATACTTTTTTCTGGCTTCTGTTTGAGACTTTGGCATTGGATCTAACATTGTGTGAAACATGGTCAGTAAAAATAAATTTATGCTTCTTATAACAATGGCTCTCACCTACAGTGTGGTGCAAAATCCTTGAGTCTCTCGTCATTTTTAAAGCGGTCTTGAGCAACCATTCTTCAGGCTTTTACTTTGGCTGCTTTCCACTCACTTTCAGTCCAGTTCTTGCACCTGACTTTCAGAGGAATGCTTTTAGTTTGTTTGGTAAGCCGCTTAACACTGACCTATGAGTCATTCAAGCACAAAACTAACCCAATTCAAAGGATATGTCTACACATAACAAACAACGTAGAAATAAATCCATTTTAAATGGTATCTTTAGGCATTTTTTGGCAAAAATGCATCATTTGGTACCATTTCTTCAGTTGAATGAGCATGCCAATGACAGGACAATTTGACAGGAATAAAACACAATTAACGCACCAACGAAGTGATTCTCAAAAAGCTATTAGCTGTAAACTTGGCCAATCTTAGCACGATGTGCTATGTGTCCTTAAAAAAAAGGAAGAAACTGGACAAATGAGGATAAAAGAAGAAGTGTCACTGTTAAAAAACAGTCTGCAGCAGATGAACTGTATCTACAAGTCATGCCCTTAAGAAATAGATATAGCTCTTACAAAACATAGCTTTGAATATCCTGGAGAACTATTCCTGAAGACTACTTGAAGAAATTACAACAAGCTTGGCTAAGAGAGTTCAGGCTGTGCTGAAGAATAAAGGCGGTCATACCAAATATTGACTTTCAGGCTTGTTAGAATTGTACAGACTCTGGCTTTGCCTGATACGCTGTAATTACTGCAACCATTTCCCAATTTCCTGGCAAAATATAAAGAAAGACGCGCCTAGTGACTTTTGCACAGTGTTCTAAATTGGTATTATAACATTATCACACTGCCTAACAACCGGTTAACAGACAACAACATTAAGACTGTACAGCTAGACCAAAGCGTTGCAGGAAGCAAGCAAAAATTAGATAAGATTAGATTTTTCCAACTTATAATGTATAATTTTATTTAGTATGCTTTGGTTAGATTATTTTTTGAGGGTCAACTGCACAAAAACACACCAAACACACATGAGTGTGTCACAGTGTTGCTGTAATACAGAAATCTCTGTCTGTCTGTATGTGTGCAAACTCCTACACGATCAGAAGCTGAGAAACCAAAATTGCCACACAGGTACATGTTAGGCCTATATCCCACATTATGTCATTGTGTTTCCTAGCAACCACCTACTAACAGTCAAAGGAGCTTGCAAAGAAAAGCGTCTGGACTTCTTTAAGTTGCTTGAAGACGTTTCACCTCTCATCCGAGAAGCTTCTTCAGGACACCAAATGTCTGCCATCTATAATCCAGTTTTGAGTTCCCTCCCCAGACGTCTTAACTTTGACTAGTAAAAGCGCTATATAAATACAGGCCATTTACCATTTACCATTTAACACCCACTTACATCCTGGGCCATCTGACCCCAGGAATTCGCATGATAAGGTGGGGCCAGGTTTCACAACGAGCTCACCCGAAACCCTGGCTGATTGGGACCCACACCCAGTTTCACACCTTTGCTCATGCGATTAGAGGATCATCAGGGGGTCCTTTTGTCCCTCTGTGGGGGGATACTCCCACTAGGTTTAAATCTGGGACTCCCCACCATTTGACCTTAGAACTGAAGAAGCTTCTCGGATGAGAGGTGAAACGTCTTCAAGCAACTAAAAGAAGTCCAGACGCTTTTCTTTGCAAGCTCCTTTGACTACGATGACCTGGATGACTGAGAACCTTCACAGACACCTACTAACAGGCTAAAATGACACATTATGAACCTGTAAAGCCTCATGAAAGCATCTGATCAGTTCAACTTCATGACGGTAACATATAATTTATATCCACAAAACCTGACTTATGTATGGTATATTATACACCGACTGTAACAAAGAAGTAAAATTGCTGGCCACACAATACTCTAGTATATGCTGTTGCTAGTTTCAATTCTACTCTTCTATTCTATTGTAAAAACTCACTGAATAGATGCATTCCAATTAAAAGTTTAAAATACATTTCTTTGGCTTTGGGATTTATGGGGAACTTCAGATATTTATTAGAAAGAAATAAAGGACAGATGTTCTCTAAGACACCTTAGGAACTCATATGTCTAATTTTCTACATTTCAACTATACTAAAGTCAGAGCCTTGAGAAAAGAGTTGTAGCAGACAGGTGATCAGGTTGAAGTTTGTCTTAATTAATTAATAAGCATAAAACTGAATTAGATATAGAGTGGAAAGTATTCAGAATGAGTCATATTGTACGGCAGCTTTTAATATCAACCACGTGCAACATAAATACCTCTCTCCATCCAGTGCTTGTTACACGGTGATAGTCTCTTGACAGTGATATACCTATTATCCCACACAAAGGTGTGTTATTATGGATCACATTATGATTATGCAGGAGTTTCCAATATATCATGATCTGCTGGCAAAAAACGGATAATTTAATTGGGAGATTTATTATAATGAATTTGCATCTATTAAAAAATATACTTTACCAACCAAGTTTTTGAAAATTAATCTTTAAGCCATTTATAATTTTCAGTTTAAACCATCAAAGTCAATGACTTGTAGACCCCCATCCATGTCATCTTTAATTAAATCTGCTCTTTTAATGTAATTGGGTTCTTTATACAGAGATAAGCAAAAGTAATGTCGTTTATTTTTTGTAATAACTATTTTAAATAGCAAGTAGTACTGAGCAATGTTCCCTCTAATTTTTCATGTGTCTGAGGAAAACACACAATCTCCCTGAGCGATCCCTTGGACCACTGTGAGCAACAGCACATGTGTGCACTGTGGTCACGCCAGCATCGAATCCATCCAAGTTACATGGTTTATTAAAATAATCAAATTACAGCACTTACATTTATTTTAGACTACTTTTAATTAAGTGCTTCAGCCCACTTACAATCAAAATTTAAAAATAAATCTTGTTCATGACCTGTGTAGTATGTTAACACTATTGGAAGCAAAAATAACTTTAACTCCAATTTTGAAAACACAGCTTTCTTTTTTTTTTTTTTTATTTAAATAAAGCTCTGACTTGTATTATGAATCCGTGGTCTGGGAGAGAGTCCTGTAACTCTGTCTGCAAACTACAGTATATAACGACCAAAGTTGGGCAATTAATTATATAGTTACTTCTTCAAAAAAAGTTACTGAGTTTTGCAAACAACAAAGGTTTTTTGCAGCTGTTTACCTAAAAATGCAGCCAAGGCGTTTTTTTAAACAAACATTTCAAACTATTTACAGAACAATCAGGTGTTCTGCATCAAATTTGATGCCACACAAATTATTTGTGCCACTCCAAAAGATAATTTCTGTCCACTATGAGATAAAGGAGAACAACAGCCTGATACCTGCAGGCCTGACAACAGGAGATGTATCACTCCTGTAACACCTGTAACATTCAGTAGTCGCCTCATTGTTCTGACACACACAACAAAACTATTGACTACACTACACGCTAACTACACAAGATTTGCGCTAAACGTCGAAAATCTCTCACATCTCAAAACACCGCCGTCACTCCTAAAACTTCCCCCCTTCCTAAACAACTAAATGCCATGTTGCCATATCATTTTTTGATTGGTCGACATGGTACTTTTTTCGACCAATAGGAAAGGGTGGGGGTTTTTTTGGTTTTGTTTTTGCTCACAGGCTTTCGAGCGTTTTCCTTATAAAACGCAGTTTTTACCGTTTCTTCCCGCAGTAAAGATAGTATTCAGGAAGAAAACCAAACATTGCATATATTTTTGTCATAACTCTGGTTTTACGTGGCCTATCAACACAATAGAAAAACTGGTATAAAGTCCACACTGTTTCCGTCAATTCTTCCGTCTGTTCTGCTCACATCTCCAATGGTTGTGCACGTTGTCATTAACATGGCTTCACTCCACATCAGCATGTGTTGGCACATAAGGACGCTGCCATAGCCTGCCTGACGTTGATTAGCTGCGTATATACGAATGTGAATCACATTTTTGGCTGGACTATGGGATAAGGTGGCATCGTTCTAATCCCATACGGGAGCAGCCAGTCACTTACTGACTAACTGTCACGGTCCTGGGTCGTTTTGACCCAGTGTTTTGTGTTTTCTTGAAGTTCATTTTTGTGCCTTGTGTTTGTTCTGATTTGTATTGGTTTAGGGTTGAACCTGAAGTTAGTGTATATTCAGCCCTACCTGTGTCTGTCCTTGGTGCTCTGTTCTTGTCCCCATGTTGTGTTGTAAATCAGTCCGTGTGTTCCCTGCTTTACTTTGTAGGCTCGTGTCCTAGAGTTCCTGTCTTATTCTGAAAGTCTGTGTCTCCTCCGGTCCTCATGTGTATTAGGTTCAGCTGTTCTTCCCTCCTGTGAGTGATTACCTGATTACCTTGTGTGTGTATATTTAGTGGGTGTCGGTCTGTGTTCTTTGTCGGCTCGTCTGCGTTATCTGCATTCATCTGCCTGCATTACTCTGCCCAGCTCTGCCCCGCACCCCTTTGTATGGTCTCAGGTTTGCTCTTTAGTTTCTCCCAGTTTAGGTTTCCGTTTGTAATTGCTCATGCTGCGTTGCCTGTTTTTGCCACCTCCACCTTGTAAATAAACATCACTCGTATCATCAGTTTGCTGCATTTTGGGTCCTCCTTTTCCTCCACAACACACGGCTCACTCCGCCAGCCGTGACACTAACACTGCAAAACAGAATTGTTAAAGTATTAATTTTAATTTCAATTCAGGTTAGATTTTTTTTTTGTGCGCAACACAGATTTTCCGTGCGCAGAGACCGTGCCAGCAGTGCGCAATTGCACACGCGCGCAGCTTAGAGGAAACATTGGTACTGAGTATGCTGGATGAATCCAAATCGAAATGCTCTCCAAACAAGCTTGAATGAAAGACAGGAACTAAAAGCACAGAAGACTCATAAAGAAATATATCAAAATAAAACAGGAGGAGAAAACCATGAGGGCAAAGGCCTTCATACAGAGACAAGACAGAGGGAGGAACAAAAAGACACTGCTGGAAACAAAAATACATTCCCAAAACCTGAAACTGGGACAATCACAGTTATTTTGAGTAGCTGGTCTTTGACTCTTATCATTCATTATTGTAAATGATGAGTTGTAGCCAATATGCAATCTGTCACATCTGATGTGCATGATCAGCCACAACATTAAAACCTGCTTCCTAACATTGTGTAGGTCCTTGTCTAAGCATGAATCTCTGCGTGTCTCCCGCTCTAGGACACTTGCAGCGGACCCTTTAGTCCTTTGTACTGTACAGTAGGACCTCCTTGTGGGTTTGTTTTGGCAGCTCAGATTGGGATCTGGGGAGGTTTTAATCTCAGCCGTGCTGTTAAGGGCAGTTTTTGGGACAAAGCTGTGGCCATTACTCTGCTGAGAGAGGCTGCTGCCTTCAGATCACAGGGATAGGTGTTTAGGGGCATGTCACAAGTTAAAGTAACATCCACATCAATAGCAGGACCTGAGGTCTTCCTTCAGAACGCTGCATTTTAATGAGAAGATCGGTTTTACTTACTTCACCAGTCGGCGGTTTTCATCTTGTGGCTGATCTGTGTGTACCTGTGTAAAAGATTCCTGCCCCGAAGGTTTCACAGTGACCTTCACAAGTTGTGTAGCGTTAATACGTGAGCATTTCTGGCCCTCGTCTACAACGGGGATCGTGTCTCATGCAATATAATTATTTTCACACAACATCCCATGCTGCACTAAAACACCACTGACTTACTGGTTGCTATGGGAATAAAAAGGAGGAAAAAAACCTCATGTTGCGGCCATTTCAGGGTTGTGTTCAGAGGAGCCAAGAGCATGGCACACAGGAGGCAGCTGGTAAAAGCAAAAGAAGAAAAAGAAAAAATAGCAAGCGTTGCTTACAAAAAGAAGGTTAACTGTTCCAAAACAACGAAGCATGAAAACACAACACGGGAGCAGGCCGAGGCTGAATCCAAAGCACAGGCAGAGTTCAGAGAAACAAGCAAGAACTAAGAGCTGAAATCTGAATCCGTAAATACACGGTGATGCTCTGGTTTCTGCTGAGGCAACAAGAGGTAGGAGGGTGGGAATGTGCTGCATAAACTGAAGAGGGCTGATGAGCGGTGTGAAAACAGGTGAGAAGAGGGTCAGGAAACATCAGGTAATGCAGCAGGGCAGGTGGGACTGAAGAGGCAAGTGAGTGACTGAGTCAATGACTGCACAAATTAGGCCTCCAGCTACACAATATATTTGTTCCCGACATCTAAAGCAACCCACCTAAGCACCACTGAAAAGCTGCACAGTGCAGGAGTGGCTCCGCTTCAAGAGAGTGAAAAAAAATCAGAGGGCAGGTAGGGTGCAGGAACCACAAATGTTACAGCTGACTTTTGACCACAAAATTTAAACTGCTTGGCTTTTGTCGGTTGTCAAAGTGTTTAAGATTAAAAACAACTATAAAACTACAAATAACCTATAGCAACTGTCTGGGGGAGGACAGTCTCAAATATCAGTGATAAAACCTGCTATGAACGAAACCTTACTCAGAACCCCATTTAAAAGCAAAATCTATGGAGGAAGCGATACCAGCATATGCAAATAAACTACGACATATATTTTAACACATGAACTGACGGTTGTTTAAAAAGAATCCGTCTCTTGGATAAACTGTGAAAAAATGTGTCAGCATCATAATAGAAACTGAATGAAATCACAAAAGTAGCATCAGTTATGTTTTTGTATACAAATATTAAGTCTCTGTAAAAACATTATCTCCTGATGCATAGTTACATTCACTGGCCACTTTGTTAGGTACATCTGATCAAACTTCAGTGGAAATATCTAATTAGCCAATCACAGCAGCAGCCTGCTGAATATCGAGCTGAGCATCAGATTGGTGTGGTTGTCAGTGTCAGGGGCTCAGGAAGTTGCAGAAACTGCTGATCAGCTGGGATTTTCCTGCACAACTATCTCCAGGCTTTACAGAGAACTGTTTGAAAAAAGAGAAAATATCTCTGTGTGAAAATGCCTTAGAGGTTAGAGGTCAGAGGAGAATGGCCAGTGCCAAAAGAGCATCTCTGAATGCGCATCCGGTACAGCAGCAAGAAGACCACACCAGGTGTCACTCCTGTCAGCTACAAACAGGAAACTGAGACTACAGTTAACACAGGGTCACTAAAACTAGACAACAAAAAAACAAAAAAACAAAAAACAGTCTCACTGGCTTAGTGAGTTCTTATTTCTGCTTCAGCTTTCACATTGCCAGAATTTGATGTAGACAGCACGAGAGCATGGATCCATCTTGCACTGTGGTTCAGGCTGCTGTTGGTGATGCAGTGTTGTAGGCCCCTTGAGAATTGTTTAAACAGCACACCTGACTATTGTTGCTGACCATGCTGAACATGAAAATGAGTTCACTATGAGTGTATGGCCTTCACAATCACCAGAACTCAGTCCAACAAAGCACCTTTGGTGATGTGGTGAAACAGGGAGATTCACATCATGGATGTGCAGCTGTCAAATCATCTGCACCCGCGTGATGTTGTCATGTCAATATGTGCCAAAATTTCTGCGTAATGTTTCCAGAAACTTGTTGAATCTATTCTACGAATCATTAAGGCTGTTCTGAAGACAAAAAACTGGTTCCAATCCAGGGCTATTAAGGTGTACCTAACAAAGTGGCTTCTGGCGTTATAGGCATTTGTTTATTTTGTGTTGCAAAAATGAATTTCTTCTTATTGGCACTAACGTTTTTTTAAGCTTTACAAATATCAAGTGAAGCTCAAAGAGATTAAAGTTTGTTATCTGTATCAGTCACAAAACACACTTTACACAAGTTTTCCTAAATCACACTGTATCAAATCAAAGAAGCACAAAGAACATGTCTGATAAATGCCGGTCCCGAGGTATTTGTCAAAGTCTATTAGGTTATTTGTCTTTGTAAAAAGAAAACAAAGGTGCATGGAAGCAGGCTGCCCCTGCGTCTATCTGCCTGTGTCTATCAGGGCCTTGAGAAGTCATTGATCCATGCAGACCCTTTGCTCATATGCCCGGCAGATGCTGCAGTAACAACAAAGACTTCTGTTCCTCCCTGACAGCACGACCACTCGTGTTTCCGTCAAGAATGGGTAGAAACCCTGGAGCCGTCAACCTTGCACAGCAGGATCAAATAAAACACGATGATAAGCTGGGGTGAAGTTTTCCAGACCTAAGAAATGCTGCACCTTTCATGTCCTCGAGTCGTATTAACATCCTGCAGAAAGCTCAGTAAATACTGCTTCTTACCTGTGGCCAACTGGCAAAGTGGACATTAACTGAGCTTTAAACTCTGTTATTGAGCCGCTGCCATTGACATCTTCATTGATCACCAGTATTCTCATAAGGCCCAGTAGAAACTCAGCTGATTAATCATTTAAGCGGATTTTAATGAGAGCACAAAGAGGCTTGAATTGGAAATTGATGATATATGAAAATCTTAGAGGGTGATACTGCCCTCAGCAATGATGGTTAATTGGCAAAAGGACTGAATTTATGTAAATAACATAATGAGCTACAAGGAGCGGTGTAATGAAAAATGTTGATGGATGTCAGTGACACAAGTAATTCTCTCTTATGTTGAACATTTGACAGCGGCATAAAGGAGCTTCAATTTATCATACATGCGACAAGATTGCTATTTTTCCCCAGTTTTGAACATCATGTATGTCACTTGTGAAACTGCTGAGATCACCACTGTGAGACCGTGATGGCTAAAACGAGGAAGACAGTTCATCAGGTGATCGAACAGGATTTAAGCTCAACAGATATTGTTTAAGGACTGTTTTTGCATTGCTTCAAGATAAACGTAGCCTCAGAAAATAATGTCCTGTCAAAGTCTTTGGTGGGTTACATTATACAGTGTACTTTGGTGGGGCTGCAGAGCTCATGCAATGGCAATATAAACAGGGGTCACTTCCAGCTCATCACTTTTCTACATGCATTTTTAATGTTTTGTAGATCATTTTAACCTGAACCATGCTTTTCCTTAAGGTACAAAAGCAGTTTTTAGTGAGTAAACCTAATCAACAAGTGACAATGAAAGCAAAAAGTGAGTGCAAACTATGGTCTCCTGGCCATTCCCACCCCCACCAGCCTTCTTGTCTGGATACTGTAGGTCTGTTAAACCTGATCATTATTTCTCGGATATTGTTACCTTGTGCAGGGTGGCATTATACAGTGCAACAACCTGGGATGAGAATATGTTATGGAACATTTACATAACCTCACAATACTTTTGAGTTATTTCTCCTGCTACATATTCACTAGAGACTGAACCGCAGCAGCAGGAGAAGTCCGAACAATAACCACTTATCCAGGCGCAGTTCAACAATCACAGCAGGAAGAACAGCTGCAACTGTGCTCACAACCTGCAGCTGGATGCTGTTGGACATCTACAGTTTAATATGAGTAATGAGTCCACTGGACTGGATCACAACGACTATTCATGTGGATTAAAATTCATGTAAACCATATTACGACTAAATTATTGTGACATAAAGGCAAAAGCATTGCAAAAAAATCTACATTTTATGGTGAGTTAAGAAAAAAATGTCCTCTGTGGTCTTTAGGGAGCGCCATAGAAAAGGGTTCAGCTTATTTTGGAGATTTGGGGTGTGGTCGTTTTAACTCAGAGTGAAGGTTCTTGCCCCATCTCTCCTAATTTTAGTGATGCAGTCCTAATTTTTGTCTGGGTACTGTTATATAATGGATATAAATGATGACCTACAAGCTGGAGTTATACTAGCAGTATGCTTAGGAGAAACTTTTTTAGACAAACATCTCAGTAATTCCCAGAAGTTAAAAATTTAAAGACCCCAAAGACGCTCAGATGTCTTATAGGTAAGTTCATGCGGCAGATGTGCTTTCCTATAGCAGCTCCTGCAGGGCTTTAACATTTCTGTAGAGAAGCCTGTTTTTGTTTTTTTTACTGTCCATCCACCCAAAACTGTGTAACTAGAAATTTTGAGATAACTCAAAACTTTGACTTAGCACTGCTTGACATTTTTATTTATTTATTTCACTGGCAGCAACAAGCTTCCATACATCTCTGCTTTTCTGGGTCAACTCGGATTTAATAAAAAGTTCTCAGACCAATCAGAGGATGAGCTATCGGGCCTTTTAAGTCAGTGTTCCTCCAGCAAATCAAATCAATCTCCACATTATACAGCAGAGAGGTTACAAGATGTTTGCAGACTGTGAATTCAAACTGAGCTTGAAAACTGTCTCTAAACTGTATTATTAAAATAATCACATTGCATGTGTTTTTTTTTTTCATGTAATGAACATAATAAATAATTGGGAAATAGATGTTATGTTACCACATGGACCCTCCTGGGACTCCCGCAGTGACCCTCAAAGAGGTGCCGGTCTCTATTTTGAGAAACTGGAAAAGCTCTACGTGGAAAAATCAGTGACATTATCAGAGAGAAAGAGAAAGAGAAAAGCAGAAAAAGACAGCAGCGAATACAAGAAGAAAGCTCGGACTGATTCAAAAACTCTGACCAATCCGAAGTCACATGACTCAACCACCAGCAGCGAACGGAGAGCGCAAAAGAGACGCAGAGCCTCGGTGTACACAAGCCTGCACACCGCCAATCCGACACGGCTATACGCCCAATTTCTTTTTAATTGAAACCTTTTACTCCCGCTCGGTGAGTACATTTCCCACTGCCATTTTCTTAAGCATATTTTTGTCCTCTTTTTCTTCCTTCCTGTTCTTGGTGTTTCGACACGGGGAAAATGTTTTCTCGTTTTCTGCATGCAATGATTTAAATCTTGGATGCAGAGTGTTTGTGCTCCGGTGACATCCACTGAGAAATAGCCCTACGTGCTTGCGGACGCTCTTGATATTTTTCCCCCCTCTTCTCTGTCTTCCTCTCCTCTTCCCGAAGCAGCTTTTTCACGAGCTCACTTGTTCCGATCTCGACCTTTTGCTTATTTTCTGGCTTTTTCCTCCTTTATCATGGCTTATTTTGGTGTGGTTTTGGTGCTTTTCTCGGGTCTTACAGTGTTTCTCTGGTGTTCGAGGCTGTACGTCTCCTCGGGCGCAAAAATAACAGTTTTGATTTTCATCTTTGAGGATTTTGCTTTTCCAATAGGTGAGAAATTTAACTTCGCTGGAGTTTGTTTTGGTGCTGTCTTTGTACTTCTTTCTGCAGCCTAGATGAGAGAAGTCTGAACTTCCCTTTCCTCTTTTTTTGTCTTTTTAAGTAAATGTCTCGAACAAACCTGGATTTGTTTTAAATAATGAACTAATTTGAGCTCTTTTAATGAAGAAAAAAGAGAAGAAACATAAATCAGTCACCATGCTACAGTTAGAAAGATCTCCACTGTAAATGTGTAATTTGTTTCTATAGAGAGCGACTGGAAAAGGTGAAGGCATTCAGTAGTGATGTGCGATACCACTGATTTCCTTTCCGATCCGATACCAAGTAATATTCAGGGTGGTATCAACAATACTGATCCGATACCGATACTTTGTACAAAAACATTTTATTTATTGTATCTCAAATTATAGCGTCATAATGATTACAGGACATCAGATTTCTTGTTCTTATCACTTAATAATGCAGAGTTCATCATATAGAAATAAAAAAAAACTGAAGTTGTGTGCTATTTGAACACCTTGCCTGCCTGCAGCACTAAAGGACTCCATGAGAGACGTCTGTCTCGCCCTAGCAGCACCTGTCCCCTTCAGTTCGCCTCAACATAAGCTCGTCATATTCTGTGATATGATTTACTCTGAGGTGTTTGACAAGGTTAATGATGTTGCCACAACCATACATGCCAACCCTCCCGATTTTTCCGGGAGAATCCCAAATTTCAGTGCCCCTCCCGAAAATCTCCCGGAGCCACCATTCTCCCGATTTTCCACCCGGACAACAAAATAGGAAAATCACATCGCAGAATTCATAGCGCGGCCCAGCCAATTCCAGTTTCCAACAATGGCGGCAGCTACTTAGTTTTAATATTACTCTTATTTCTCTTTCTGGGTCGCAAAAAAACTTTTAACATATTTTCAGGTGAGAATGTAGCTGTGTAAACTTCAAATATCTGAGCCGACCGACACATCGTTTTCAAACCCCCGCGGTCTTTCGCTACTCGGGTTAAACATGATATACAGGTCCTTCTCAAAAAATGAGCATATTGTGATCAAGTTCATTATTTTCTGTAATGTACTGACAAACATTAGACTTTCATATATTTTAGATTAATTACACACAACTGAAGTAGTTCAAGCCTTTCATTGTTTTAATATTGATGATTTTGGCACACAGCTCATGAAAACCCAAAATTCCTATCTCAAAAAATTAGCATATCATGAAAAGGTCCTCTAAACGAGCTATTAACCTAATCATCTGAATCAACGAATTAACTCTAAACACCTGCAAAAGATTCCTGAGGCTTTTAAAAAACCCCAGCCTGGTTCATTACTCAAAACCGCAATCATGGGTAAGACTGCCGACCTGACTGCTGTCCAGAAAGCCATCATTGACACCCTCAAGCAAGAGGGTAAGACACAGAAAGAAATTTCTGAACGAATAGGCTGTTCACAGAGTGCTGTATCAAGGCACCTCAGTGGGAAGTCTGTGGGAAGGAAAAAGTGTGGCAGAAAACGCTGCACAATGAGAAGAGGTGACCGGACCCTGAGGAAGATTGTGGAGAAGGACCGATTCCAGACCTTGGGGGACCTGCGGAAGCAGTGGACTGAGTCTGGAGTAGAAACATCCAGAGCCACCGTATACAGGCGTGTGCAGGAAATGGGCTACAGGTGCCGCATTCCCCAGGTCAAACCACTTTTGAACCAGAAACAGCGGCAGAAGCGCCTGACCTGGGCTACAGAGAAGCAGCACTGGACTGTTGCTCAGTGGTCCAAAGTACTTTTTTCGGATGAAAGCAACTTTTGCATGTCATTCGGAAATCAAGGTGCCAGAGTCTGGAGGGAAATGCCAAAATGCCTGAAGTCCAGTTTCAAGTACCCACAGTCAGTGATGGTCTGGGGTGCCATGTCAGCTGCTGGTGTTGGTCCACTAGGCAAGGGCAGGGTCAATGCAGCTAGCTATCAGGAGATTTTGGAGCTTCCATCTGCTGAAAAGCTTTATGGAGATGAAGATTTCATTTTTCAGCACGACCTGGCACCCGCTCACAGTGCCAAAACCACTGGTAAATGGTTTACTGACCATGGTATTACTGTGCTCACTTGGCCTGCCAACTCTCCTGACCTGAACCCCATAGAGAATCTGTGGGATATTGTGAAGAGAAAGTTGAGAGACGCAAGACCCAACACTCTGGATGAGCTTAAGGCCGCTATCGAAACATCCTGGGCCTCCATAACACCTCAGCAGTGCCACAGGCTGATTGCCTCCATGTCACGCCGCATTGAAGCAGTCATTTCTGCAAAAGGATTCCCGACCAAGTATTGAGTGCATAACTGAACATAATTATTTGAAGGTTGACTTTTTTTGTATTAAAAACACTTTTCTTTTATTGGTCGGATGAAATATGCTAATTTTTTGAGATAGGAATTTTGGGTTTTCATGAGCTGTGTGCCAAAATCATCAATATTAACCCTGGTAGAACCTCAAAATCCCATCCTTTCGTGAACCTCGGGACCATAAATGGTCCCGCCCCAAAAGTGCTCTAAAAATGTTATATATCAATATTTTTTTCTACTTTAAATTAGTCAATCTTTTAAAACTACTTCTGCTTAAAATATCCATGTCAAGTTTTAATTATATTTTCATTGTTTTAACCCTTTAAATCCCAGTTTTATTACATGAGCGCCCTGTTTTTTTAGCCCCAAAAAACAAAAAACTTGAATATTTTCCAAAAAAAACATTTGAGGTAATATTCAATTGTTATTATAATTAGGCCTTTAGATGGACTAAAGATTGGCACCAAGAGTCATTTCGATCGCCTTTTATTTTTTTTCCAGGAGCGCATTTCATAAAATGCACACTATCGACCACGCCCAAAAAGTGCAATAAAAATATTAAATATTAATTTTTTTTTCACTTTAAATTGGTCAGTCTTTTAAAACTACTTCTCCCTGAAATATTCATATAAAGTTTTAATTATATTTTCGTTGTTTTAACCCTTTAAATTACAAAAAAACTAAAAAAAAAACTAAAAAACTAAATATTTTCCCAAAAAAACATTTGAAGTAATATTTGATTGTTATTATAATTAGGCCTTTAGATGGACTAAAGATTGGCACAAACAGTCATTTCGATCGCCTTTTATTTTTTTTTTCAGGACCAGAAAATGGTCTCCAGGCGGCAAATGCTTCTCCTCTAGCCCGGAATCGGTGCATGCTCCCGGGTTGACTCGCGACGATGACCGGGGCATGTTGCGTCGGACCCCTTTTTCCAACACACACATCCGGTACCACGTCACAACAAATACGTCATTTCCTGTTGATTAAAAAAAAAAAATCCAACCTCAAACGGTCCTGGGGCCGAAAATTGTCCCGCCCGATCAGCGGGCGAAGCCGCTGCAGCACGCCGGAAAAGAGGCGTCATTTCCCGCAGGTCTCTTTAAGCAGCCCGCTGTTTTCCAGCCCCGGGTCAAATGTGGAGCAAGGGCACCACCCGGTGGACAAATAAAAAAATTACAATTCTAAGGCCTCTTCTCCAAAACAAAAACGAAACCTAAGCCATCACCCAGATGTTAACGGTATAAATCCTGCAGTGAAAAATAGCGTTTATAGGGTTTCAATGGGGCACAAATCGGCCACGAGGTTCGATAGTGGATGTATGCCTTTTATTCAGCCATTTAAGCTCATTTAAAAAACTCCGACTGAAATTTCAAAATAAAATGGGAAAAAAATACATGTTAGAAAATTTGGCTATACTCCATTAAACACAGTGGAAATGGCGTGGAATTAAAAAACGCAAAGGCCACGAAATGGTCCCAGGTTCTACCAGGGGTTAAAACAATAAAAGGCTTGAACTACTTCAGTTGTGTGTGATTAATCTAAAATATATGAAAGTCTAATGTTTATCAGTACATTACAGAAAATAATGAACTTTATCACAATATGCTAATTTTTTGAGAAGGACCTGTATAAGTCACTTTGATAACTTAAAAATGTTATTGTTTGGCTTTTTCAGTGTTTTATTTGTTCGTGAGTAAATCGGTTTGGCTGAGATTAAAGTTATTAGATTAGATTAAATAAAACGTTATTAATCCCTCGGGAGGGTTCCTCCTGGGTTTTCACACAGCTGAATAAACGTCAAACAGAAAACTGATTAAACAGAAGTGTGAGACGGTCGAGAGTTTACGCCAGCGCCCGGTTATATTTTAGATAGCAAGGAGCAGACGGCAGAGTTTCACTCCACCGAGGGAGCTCATGACGTACTACCCGGCTTTCTTTAGACCGCGAAGGCCGGGTCCTCAGGTGGAAGCAGCGACAACACCTCACTTTTTTGCCACATGTATCACAAACCACGTCTCAGCTGTTTGTGGAGGTAAAATACGTCCGCACATGACTCCAACTACGATCAGCCATTGTTGTGAGTGAGCACGCCAGCAGCTGCGAGACATTTATACAGCCGTATTTCGCACAGTTTCTTATGAAAGGCGGAAGAGGAAGTAGTTCCTTTGAATGTAGACAATCCGAATGATATAGTTTCTTTCCACTGTGTTCCTGTTAATGATAAACTACAAATTTACCCTAAATTACTAAAATATCGATATTTTAATGTGAAAATCGATTCTAGAACATAAACGATTGGTATCGGAGGAATCGATATTTCAGGATTGATCCGCACATCACTAGCATTCAGCTCTTTTGCTCTTCACATTTGCCTTCCAGTGACAGCATTGTGCAAAATTCAAACAACTTTATGAATGCAAATCGCTGATATGCAAAAGGAAACAGATTCCTGCCAGCTGAACCAGACACAGCTGTGCTTCTCTGCCCTGTTTGTCTTGCTACACACATAAGCCTTGATGCATGTGGGATTGATAACTGGTTGACACAGTCAGGCTTTACGCAGAGAAGCTGGGAAACTTAAACTCACTAAATGAGTCAATGAAGAGGGGAAAGGAGTTGGCTGGAAATTCTGTGACAGCTCATTATGCAAATCAGGCTTGATAGATTTGATTAATAGTTTGACCTTGCTGTATCAGCCAGATCTCACCCACAAACCTGCAGGCAACAAATCCAAAAAGAACACTAAATCCCAGACAATCCATATTACGTTCCCCTTTTAAATGGCTGCTGGAATCCTTGACCAAAGTTTTGTTTTTGTGCTCCACTGAGGGAAACTTTCAGAGCTCTAGACAAAAACCTTTCAATCAGCCTCAAAAGATGTGTGTGGAGACGTTTGACAGCGTTTCCAGCCTTCAGACTTCGCAGGTCAGGGAACAGGTGGGGGAAGCCGAGCATGAAATGTGCTGCTACGCAAACAATACTTATCTCTCACAAGGAATGAGGGTGGGAGGCTGACTCTGGAATAGCCAGCCGATACACGCATGCACTGAATCGCTATGAGCTCAGAGAGGGGATGGAAGGAATAAAGTTTAGCCAGGCATTTCTGGACCGGTCAGCAACCTGCCCGTATCCAGCGGAGGCCCGGCTTTACGTTTGTGCCCCCGTGGGCTGAGATGATCATTGACCCTTAGCAGGTGTACGATGCGGGCTGCCTTGAAGCCACGCACCACAGAGCCCATCTTCAGCGAGCTACGGATGAAAAACATTTTAGAGCGGCTGCAGCTTTCAAACTATAGGTCAAAGAACAGATTAGGAGAGCTGTCTCTCTCTGTCTCTTTTTATATCCCCTGCATGTGAGAGATAACCAAAGAGAAAAGCATACGGGCAAAGGCAGAAACAGAAAGAAAGATGATGGGATGCTCATGTGGAGGAGTGGGCTTTATGAGTACATACGTGTGATATCTACTTCAGTTCTGTGTTACATTATGCATGTGGTAATACCCACTGCTCCTTATTAAGGCTGCTGCTCTCGGATGCTATTTCTACGCCTGCATTTGTCATATTCAACACATTTCTCTGGGCAGAGTGTGTGTTTGGATAGCAGCAGCTTGACTGAACGACAGCCAGTGTGTACGTATGCATGCACCTGATGCTCACTTTTGTTGTGAGACGTGCCATTCGCCTTGCAGCGTCAGTATCTCGGCATCACGGCCAGTTCCTTCTATTCCCTGTGCACAGAGATAGTAGTTGATTTCAGCACCATGGACAGCTCCCAACACTTTATTCCTTTGGCAGCTGGAGCGAGATGATTCTTGCCTGGAAGTCTGGAGCGTCTCTACTCACTAACCCCTGCCCTCTCCACCGCAGACGTCTTATTCTCAGCTATTTCAAGCTCTGCACCTCACATTCAAAAGCCGAAGAAAGGATAATTATCATTTTGTGTTTTATCAACAGAACAGGGAAAGTAGTTTAAATTAAACATTTGAGCATTTCTTGAACCGTTTCAATATAGGAATCTAAAGTATAAGTTTAATTTAATACTTTATATGAAACAGAATTAATTAGTTTCTGGATTCACATGTTGGGGAATTAAATCTTGTTTTATGACCCACGCCATCTTTGTTTTCTGTTCCCAGAAGTGACTATATTTAGAGGAGAGAATTGAGTGCAAAGTTAATACCTGGAATCCTCACCCATAAACTGCACAGGTGCATCACGCAGACACAGAAACATGCTAATTAGTAACAGATTGATAAAATAATTTCTCCCAAACCAGAGAGCAAAACTGTTAGACAGCACATATTTCACAGTCAGCCTTATTATTTATCACATAACTCCAGTGATGTGCTCCTGAAGGAACTGACACCACAAATTGAGGCCTTAGCAGATCGCCTGCAGCTGCCTGTGTCGGTGCTCCTCTCAATCAAATCAACTGCGCCCCTAAATTTAATTGTTAACAAATTCAAGGGTGATCATTGTTCTGTTGTTATAAAAGAGAATATCAGCTTTCGACACTAAAACCATTTCCAGCACCAGGGTGTAAACATGCTTTTTAGTGCTTAGAGTTGGACATTTTGACTGACTGTACACAGGATAAACAGACAGATGTCAACAGCTGGTTTTCAAATATGCATTTTGGAGCTTTGACGTTAGCCCTTGCTGGCATGTTTGCCAGATTGGATGAAAGGGTGGAGTGCTAAGCTATCAGCTAATGTCAGATTGTTTTGTTAGGTGTTAGCAAGCTGTATTCATAAATTACATCCCTGCATTGCGCAGACACTCACATCTAATCATTAGTGCAAAGTAACATTAAAATACTAAGATTACATTTACCAAAACTGAAGCACAAACTTTTTGAATTGATTGAAGCTGTAATGTTTGTCATCTGTCCATGAAAATGCTCCTAAAGGCACCAACAGCACAGCCAGAGTGCAGTGGTCCAGTTAAGTGACTAAAAGAGCCTTTTATTCTAGTGTTCAGATGGATAAGTTATAAAAAATTAAATCCCTTTCAGGCATTTTTGTGAAGGGTAAGACTATCCATAGAGATACTGGGCTGTAAATGTGCGTTTTAATGATGGAAATTTGGACATTTTAACATGAGTCTATATGGGTCGACTCACTTTTACAGCCAGGAATTGTCCACTAGAGAAAATGCACATTTTGGCTCATCCTTGTGGGCTTGATTCTTTTAATTCCCCCTCATACTGCATGTGATCTGTGGAAGTTTGTTTATGCCACTGATACAAAAATGTTTTGGTCAAAATTTCATGTTTGTATCGCAAAATTTTGACTTGCTCAGAAGTAACACAAAATTTAGAGATATTAAGCCAGAACCTTGACATTTAAGATTACATTATTTTCTTTTTTGTGTGTGTGTGTTTTCAAGGGACCACAGTGAGCTGTTTGTGTTGACAAAATATAAACAGCACTATAAAAGCACACACTGTGCCCTTTAAGTTACTCTAGAGCTTAACTGAGACTTCTTCAGCAAACATTAAACATCAGCTTCATTAAAGAAGCTCAAGTGTAGCCGGCCCAATTTTAAAAACCTAACGAGATAACTTATTTTAATGATTTCTGCTGTGTTTTATTCTTTAGTGTTTAGAATTTAATCTCTAATCTTATGCACTAAGAATAAACAGAAGTATAGCAGAGTAGATATTTCTGTTTTACCAGTATCAGGAACATTTATACTTTTTCCCAGAGCGTTTTCTGACCCAACCCCAACAGAAGTAACCCTATGACATTCACCACCATTTTTTACCAAAGAAGAAGAAGCAGAAAGCATTTTGTGAGTTGGACTTTGTTGGCGGAAATAAACTTCAGTACACTGAGATTTAACAGGTTTGCAGCCACACAGACAATAAAACAGAAAAAGAAGCTGCTATTTTGCTACGTGTGCAAGTATAAAACTATTTGCTGCCGTGGTATTGGTATCCTAAAATGACCACACACTTTGAGCCATGCGGCTTTGTGCTTTCAAACAATGTATAATCGAGTCCAGTGCCATTCAAAATACAATGGTTTTCAGTTTTTACTCTGCATTTTGAAGATTGGTTCTTGGTAAGGAGTAAATATTATTGTTGCTCCAAAATGTTATTTGATGAAGATTAAAGAAGCTCTTTCACCTTAAAAACATTGAAATGTTTTCGTAGAATACACATTATACTATAGTAAATCTTTAAAACTGGAATATCCTTTAGTTTTTAAGGATAGAAATGCAGATACATTTTTTTTTGCTACTTTACACACAAAAATTACTCAAGAATTTAATAAACAGTCAAACTCTGGTAAAAAAAAAAATGCATCAGATCGTGTTCTGAACACACCTCTGAGGAATCCACTTAGATAGGAACCTTAATCACAAATCCCATTAAAACCAACCACCGACTGATCCCACAACATGTATTGTCTGCATGCAAAGCCTAAAGATTATACCGCCGTGCCGAGTATTCCCAATCAGGGATACATCATCCAAGGGGCTATGCAGACTGTCGGTGTGAAAGCTGCACAGGACTCCATTTGTTGCTATTAATTTACAGCTGAAATGGGTATTTGACCAAAAGCAGATCAGCAGCATACCAGGCTCAAAGTTTGGGAAATTCCAAGCTTAGTAAATCTAAAAATACTAAAAGAAATTCAGCTGTTTTAAAATTGATTGTGTTTGATAGCAGCCACTTTAAAACCTTTAAAAAGACACACACTTTGAACATGACTCATAAATGACTCAAGCTGTTGCACGGTCTCCATCATTACTGTAAACCTAAAAAAATGTGGTTTATTTCAGGCACACTCACTGTCAGAAACTGATCTAAAGCACCCAGGTAATTTAGTAAATTAGTTATGAGTTCTACACTTTTGCCTAAAAAGCAAAGGATTCCAGGAGGAGACACAGAACCCTTGGAAGTTGCATCAGGAAGGCCACGCAACATAAAAATCTGCCAAATCAAATATGCAGAGCTTCCCGCTGGCGACCCCTTGTGAATGAGGAGCTGAAAGAAGCTGTTATGTAGTTGTATAAGTGAGACTGGTCTTTTCTGTAGTTAGATTTCAAAGCCACGGGTAAAAAACAAAACAAAACAAAGCTGGAATATGCTCTACCTGACACTCACTGGCCACTTTATCAAATACACCTGTTCAGGTGTTTGTTAATGATGGCTCTAATCAGGTCAGATGGGACCAGGCATTAAAAAAAAAGTATCAATATTTTGTGTAAAAACATGAAACATCGTGTAGCAACAGTTCAGGCTGCTTGTGGTGTCGTAACAGTGCAGAGGATAATTTCTTGGTACACTTTGGGCTCGTTAGTAGCAACTGAGCATAATTTAAACAGCACAGTCTACCTGAGTATTGTCAGTGACCATGTCCATCCCTATATGACCAAAGTGTACCCATCTTCTAATGGTTGCTTCCTGTATCAAATCAAATCAAATCAAATCACTTTTTATTGTCACATCACATGTGCAGGCACACTGGCACAGCACATGCGAGTGAAATTCTTGTGTGCGAGCCCCACAAGCAACAGAGATGTGCAAACACAACAACACAAACGAGCAAAATACAAGAATGGCCAACCTGAAACTAATAAATATATGCACAATATATAATAGTGTATGCATTTCTGGATGTGTATACTAAATATTTTCCTACGTGTGTGTGTGTGTGTGTGTGGTGTGTGTGTGTATGCACATTTTTACAAATTAAATAGTTAAAAAAAAAATTAAAAAAAATAAATAAATAATAATAATAATAATAATAATAATAATAATAATAATAATAAAATATATAAAATATACAGAGTTGAATATGTGCAAAACAAGTGGCATTTATATACAGTGTGGAGTGCATAATGTTAAAGTTCCAGTAGTGAAGCTGAGGTGTCTATGACGTGTTCAGCAGTCTGATGGCCTGATGGAAAAAGCTGTCTCTCAGTCTGCTGGTACGGGACCGGATGCTGCAGAACCTCCTTCCTGATGGAAGCAGTCTGAACAGTTTATGGCTGGGGTGACTGGAGTCCTTGATGATCCTCCCCGCTTTCCTCAGGCACCGCTTCCTGTAGATGTCTTGGAGGGAGGGAAGCTCACCTCCAATTATCCGTTCAGAGCACCGCACTACTCGCTGGAGAGCTTTGCAGTTGTAGGCGGTGCTGTTGCCATATCAGGTGGTGATGCATCCAGTGAGGATGCTCTCAATGGCACAGTGATAGAAGGTCCTGAGGATGCGGGGGCTCATGCCGAATCTTTTCAGTCTCCTGAGAAAGAAGAGGCGCTGCTGCGCCTTCTTCACTGTTTTGTTTGTGTGTACTGACCACGTAAGATCCTCAGCCAGATGTACTCCAAGGAACCGGAAGCTGCTCACTCTCTAAAAAAATACATAATGTGACAGGGCTCGCATCCTGTCAAACTGGTTTCTCAAACATGATGTTGAGTTCACCGTACTCACACGACCTCCAGAGTCACCAGATCTCAATCCAATAGAGCGTCTTTGTGCAGGGATGGGAGATTTGCATCATGGATGTGCAGCTGACACATCTGCAGCAGCTGTGTGACGCTATCATGTCCATATGTACCAAAATCTCAGAACAGTCTTTCCAGGTCTACGTAAAAAAATTGGCTGGTGGATGTTAATTAACATTCTTCCCCTTATTTTCATCTCCAACACAAAATAAGAACTGTAATATTTACAAATGTAGCATTTCCCACACGACTCTTGTTTGGGATTGGGATTTTTTTTTTTTTTTTTTTTTTTGGTCAACAAATATAGAAACCAGAAAGCGAAGGATCACGAAGAGAGAAAAACTGGCTGCTGCCCGAATGTTTTTGTTCTTTTTTAATTGAATCTTTCCTGCTTGCATCACAGTGGATGTGTATTTGCATTAAAATGAGCACTATTTAGTGTTTGTGACACAGCATGCATTCACCATGCCGTCACTCTGCTTACAAAATCTGTTGTGCACAATAAACTGAAAACATTGTCGGCACGTAACGTTTAGCAGCAGAAGAGAGCCTTTTTTTCATTTAAATTGCAAATTCTTCCTAAAATGAAATGATAATCAGCTCTTTGTCGTGCTGTTTTTCACATTCATGGAAAAGAACCTCCACATCATCCGCATCCCCCTCAGCCTCATGCATATTTCGACTCATTTGCTCCATTTCTGACTTTCACGTTTGACCTTTCACCCTGGGTGTCAACTCCTGCCCCAAATTATTACCTCAATATGCCTTTTAACCCCCAGTCTTCACCCTTCTGGTGTCATAAAGCGGAAACATATTTTGTTATCTGCTAATTACCCACAGCTCTAGTGACCCAGTTACTTTAGCCTGCTGGAGAGGAAGCTAAATTTGGCACTCACACAAGAGGAGAATTAAGGAAATGGAGAAATATGTCCGTGCCAAGAGATATGGGAAAGCATGGCATATGTTCGTATGCCCTCGAGCAGAGCTTTGTGTGGACTCCCCCTGCTGCAACAGCAGGTGGAGTCTTTTTCCCCCCCCTGTCATTCATTCACATACACATATTAGTAATGCAGGAGAAATCCTCTGTTTTCATGAGAACAGGGTAGACTCCCAACAAGACGGAAAGTAAAATTTTAAGAATACTTTGAATGTAATGAATTGGTGCACAGCGATGCAGTAAAGCAAAAATGCCTGAAAACAATGTCCCTGTGGAATCAGTGAGACTATATGTAAGCAGCTTTTACCATCAAAATCACCCCAAAACAGAGTAGTGTGAAAGACACACACTGACCTCACAGATCACGTTTCTGGTATGTTATTAAATTGCACCGATTTCAGAGATAATCAGAACTTCTATTATTGTAAGATGCGAGATAAAATGTCTTCCAGAGATATGACTTCATCCCATCTCACTGTACAGGTCACATTGTGCTTTATCTCCCGGCTGTCGTCGCTATAGGTTGCTCAAATCAGATTATGGCACTGCTCATTTTAGGCACGTGACCGTGTGCCCTCAGTCTTCATGCTTCACAGAGACTCCATAAAGAGGCTGGTAAAGCTGATGGAAAATAGAGTGTATTCTCCTTTGAGAAACTCTGCATATTCGCATACTTGTGGACTCTCGCACAGTAAAGCATAGCCTTGCAGTTCAAAAGTCAATTCATCAAATATATGAAAAATATGTAAACGATAAAAGGCTGATGGGAGAGTAATATAAAAGGATAGAGTCGCAGTAATAATTTATAAGCTAGCACTACCTACCAACCGCATGATGTATGCCTGCATTTTCCATCTTTGATATTCCGGTCCAAGGCCCAGTTCTAAGCTCCTTGAAAATGATTGGCATTGCAAATGTCTTTTTCCCTTCTTCCTTTTTTGAAGTTCGCTCATTCTCTCCTTCCATCTCACCTCCTTTTAAACCCCCCCTCTCTCTTTCTCTCTCCTTTTGTTGCCATTTCCCCTCTCCTTCTTCAATTCAAACTCAAGACAGGTATTATGCAGAAGGTAATGGGGTGTGAACTGAAGGGAAAAAATATAAGAATAGTGCCTGACAGTCATCCTTCCTTGTTAAGATCCACAGCAGAACTGAAATTCCTGCTACATAGTAAACAGGGCTCGAAACTGGAGGGCAGGTTTCTGGTTATATGTGTGCAGTAATGGGCTATTCTCTATTTCCTTTGCACTGTTAGCCAGTATTTACTGTACAAGTCCTGCAGGAGAAATTAGATTCCACCAGGCTCCTCTGGGCAGGGAGGAAAACGGCCCAGCAAGGACCTCTATTCATTAAGTCCTTAATTGCTAATTGGGGTCTTTGAATGATTCAGCAATAGCTGCTGCTGTTGGGGCATTAGCCGAGTAATTTATGGCTGAGAGGGAGCATGGAATAATGAACGAGGGTGAGACAGGGTTATTAAAAAAGGGCACTGGTGCCCACATAGTGTTGTTATTACACAGTCACCTTATGTTAATGCTCAGAAGTCTGTGGTATGCTCTTTTTTTCTGTCTGATTTTCACCATTTGTCTGAGTTAAATTCATTATGTTCTGCAATTAAATTTAATTTAGCACTAATGCAATTTTTTTTTTGATTAAGCATATTATTGTGCCTTTGTGGAATTTGTGCATTTAAAGTGATGACATCTCTTTCTTTGACTGTGACAGACAATGAAAAATTGCGGCGGTCCTATCAGCTGCAGTCATTATTCCTGCTCCAAAGTCTCCCAGTAACAATAAAAGCTGGTGGGTCACTGAGAGATTCTTAACAGCATTTTCCCCAGCATTTTGATAAATCTTCACACCTCATGCTGTGTATATTCTCACATAAGAGAGGACGGGGAAAAAACTCATACATGGAAGCAGCATAGTTTATAAATGTTTTTCTGTCCACATTTAGTTTCTCATTTGGCTGTGATTCAAAAGAATGGAGAAAACGGGCGTATCATAAAAACTGATTCCTTTGTAATGCGCATGTCTTTGAACAAAGGAGACATAAATTAGATTAATAAGCTTCAGGCATATTATTCTCACTCCCTACAGCCTCAGAGATATAGGTCTAGTAATCAGCTGTTGACCCCCTGGCAACCTCTGCTTGCTATGGAAAATGTATTCCCCAGCCTTACCACATTTCAAATGGTGCAACTTTGAAGGTGACATTCTCCATTTCTGGTTTTTCAGTTTCATTGCTGCTTGACGAGTAGAGTGTTTGCACACAAGTCGGTGGTTACCAATAGTTTTCAAGCCTCCATGAATGTGGGACTACCAATAAAGTTTATAGCAACCGATTGGGGAATACAAATTTTTCCGTTGGAACAACACATCTCTTACTGTGCTGTCAAGTTGTTTTCAGATAGTTTCATTTGCTGAGATTGAAAGTGGTTACTTCCTTTCATGTGCGGCGATTACATTGAAATTACAAACCAGATGTGATTAGTTTATTGCATTCAAACTAATCATTAATGCCCGTTTCCAGCATAACATTTAATAAATCATAATACTAGGTTTAGTCCTAATAAATAACATTCACTAATCTACATCACTCTACATGATGAGTAGTTAAAATAGTTTTTAATCATCATCCAATTGTTACTTTGATCTGTTGTGTTTTTCTATTATAAGTTACAGAGCGGCTCATTGCACCTTTATACTGAACTCACAAATACAACAGTGTTATCAGTTTATATTCAACAAAATATTTTTCTGTTTTTCTGAGTTGAATTCATTACAAGATTGTATTCAATGCACTCCTCATGCAATTTTAACAAGGTTTTTCAATTTTGAAAATTAAACCTGTTTTTGTCTGGAGATGTTTTGCTGCTGTAATTAAGCTTTTTTACTGGCCCATGACTGAGAGTGACAGCCACAGACCAAGTAACTGAGTGATTTCAGCAAAATTATTGAAACATTTTGTTAAATCCTCACATCTTCACAACAGAAACATGGAAAGTGCTACGCGTCTGCATGAAAAAAAACAAAGAAAGAATTAAAATACACGAATGCTTCATTCTTCATGTCTGTTAAATTCGGAACAACAGTCAAGAGAAAAACTCAATTAACCTGGTATCACCATAGTGTTTATTGTTCTTATTACACATTAAACATTCAGGGTATATAGTGTTAATATAAGGCAGGGATGTCAAACATAAGGCCTGGGGGCCAGAACCTGCCTGGAAAAGATTTCTGTTTTTTCACGATTGACAATCATTTTTTTATTTATTTTACAGCAGTAAATTCAAAGTTTTTCACACTGAGAGGAGAGTTCAGTGGCCCATGATGTTAAATACCCCTGTTTGACACCTCCGGTCCCCTGATAAAAGGTTAAGAGGTGGTTGAAGAACTTCTATTCTCCAGACATGCTACTCTTGCTGTTTAGCCTCTTGGCTAAGCTAACCTCCAGCTTCATCTTTATCAAACATACGCTCAGGTGGAATCTATCTTAAACACCTTAAACCTACCTGTTGTTTATGGCTGATTAACATTTGTTTGATCTATTTTAATCTACATGATGATCCTCATGGTTTGCGTTACACATGTTAAACAGTAGAAAGAGAAGAAATAATCCATAGCTGCATTGGTGCCCAGTTTGTAAATTTAGATTGTATGAAAGCGTAATTAGGTTTCAGTACACAGTATTTCCCTTGTAATGTGTTTGGCTGTCCATCAAAGAAATGAGGCAAAAAGGTGAAAAGGTGTCTTATTATAAACCAATATTTTGTTCACTTGAGCAGCCACGTTTTTCCAGAAAGGCACTACAAGCAAGAGACATGAGACACAGCTGAAAAACACCTGCCTCCTGATAAAGCAGAACCGACGTGTGTCGATGGCTCTGTTCAGACAGACTATGAAGACGTCTGCAAATTAAACTTTCCTCTGTTGACGAGAGTCGAGGTTAGTCGCTTTTGGTTGTGCGCTGTCAACTTGCTAAAGATAAAATGTTGCAGTGCAGCATTCAAACAGTGGGGAGTGAGTGTGGCCTGAATGCATCTTTCACATCCCATATGTATTTGTCATATCGGATGAGAAGTTTTCATCTTTCTTCCTCAGACAGGAGCGTGAGTCAGTGAGGAGAGATCAGGGAGAGAGGAAGTGCTAAAATGATTACTTTCACCAGTTCCTCGCTTCTTTATCTCAGGAGAATTCAGGCTCTGAAGCCCCTGACAGTCAGTGTGAAAGGACCAAAGAGGATCCATGAAATACTTACACTTGGAACCTCTGCAACACGGGAGGATGCTGTAGAAGCCCTGAACAAAAAAAGGAAAGGAAAACATCACTGTCAGACACTCACTTCTGTGTTATAAGAAAGACTTTTAAGAGACAAAACAAAGTCTGTGTGTGGAAAAACATGCCAGTGATGAGTTTGGATGTATTCACAGCTCCGGTGATGCACGAAGATGTAATTTTGCATTAATTTCAGGAGCGTTAAGCATGCCAAGATGAATCCAGCACCATCTCTCTCCTCCTGTCTTGCCTATCAGACTGCTTTGAATTTGATGTGAGCGTGTTTCCTGGCCTGGGACGTTTCCACCAAGCATTTGCCAGCAGTTATGCCACATGCTTCTTCTTAAAAGGCTTTGAGGATCTTAGAGCCTCATGAATATTGTAAATGGCCTTTGAAGTCTCTTTCTTTCCATTTTGAAAACCAGAGGAATAATGTTACTCCTTTTTCCTGTGATCACTTTCATTAAAAACATGTAATTGAGGATAACTGAGTGATGCTCTACGTGAAAAATGTGGCGACTGAAAGCTTCTGCTTAGACTGACTGTGGTTGTATTTTTGTACCAGATGCAGCCTGCGGTTATTTAAAGCGTCGCTTGAGCGGTTGCTCAGTGACCATCTGATGCTGTCAGCTGCTAATAGAAGTTTGACAAGTTTGCAGACATTGTAAGAAACTTCAAGCCATTAGTCGAGGTAATGTCTTGTGTCTACAAGCAACTTTGCACCAGGCTTTAAATTCAGAAACAGACATACAAACACTTAAGAAGCAATTTGCTGTTTTCAACCGTTTCTGGTCCATATAGCTGTTTTTGCTCGATGCCGTTCCCTCAGGCTTTGAAGAACCTACTGATGCTGGGCAGGCATTTGTCTTCGTGCTCATTACCTTACTTAGATGCTAACGTTTGAGCAGCTGTGGCTCAAGCTATAGAGGGAATGTCCCCTAGTCACAGAGATGGCAGTTTGAGAACAACATATATTCAACCCAAAGTTACTCTCGATGTCCGGTGAGCTTCTAATATTCAGGTAGGAAAGCTTAGCCACTTGCTATGCAATTATCTAATGAAAGTTTGGACATCTATGGTTTGGATGGTGCGGTGGTTAGGTGGTTACAGTTGCCAAAAGGTTCCTGGTTTGAACCTGCCTACAGGCTTTTATGTGTGAAGTTGGTGTTTTGTTCTTTCTGGGTACTCCAGCTCCCTCTTACAGTCCAAAGACATCCATGTTAGCTTAACTGGTCATTCTAAATTGGCCATAGCTCTACCCTGGGTACCCCACCTTCTACCCAGTGGAGGTTTCAGGTTCCCTACGATTCTGAATTGGATAAGTGGCTAAGAAAATGGATGGATGGCATAAAGTGTGGATCATTTGGGTTCTAATGTATATTTTAACAGTTCAGTGTATATTGGAACAGTTGGATTTTAGCAATAATGAACACATATACTGACTCCTCAAACTGCATGAAAATAAAATAATAAAATAATAAGGTACCCTCTAAAATATGTCATTAACTCTGAAACAATACAACCATGCATGCTGTAAAGTCTGTTAATTATAATTTCAAGGCTGTACTTCCAGTAGTTTACTGGAATATTTTCTGGACCAAAGCCACATTCCCACCTCCAAAGCTAAAATTCTTTTTAAAGAATAAATCCTCACTGCAGTTTTTTTTTTTTAAGAATGAGCGATGGTGCAGATGTAAGACTCTTTTGTCTCACATTAATACATGTGATTAATCTTGTGATCACTGAAAACTCATTCTCTGTTTTAAGACAGAATATGTATAATTGTTCAGTTTTTGCCTTAACTGACCGACGTCATTACGAGTAGGCTATTCATGCCTTTGCGTACCGTCTGCCTCCTGGAATCCTTATATTGAAGCTATGATTATTTTTCTCCCACTGATAAGTGAAAAAACTGTGGGAAAGAAGTATCTGGAAACCCAGGAGGGATTGACAGTACTGAACAGGCCAAACACAATAGTTGTAGGCTGCATCGACATGATGTGTAGCTCGATTTTCCAGGGAGCTGCTTGTCAATTATGGCATCTGTTATGGCGTAGGTTACATCGTAGGGTTAATGCTGAGTGTCCATTAATTAAATGTAAGAAACAGCAGATTCCATTTAGCATGTCCCACTCCACTGTATGTAATGAATAAATATATAATACCTAAAAAAATTATTTACAAACTACTGTAGTCTTTCCAGCACTGTGCATTTAAACCGCTTAACTAGTATTTAATAAGCAAATGCCACCTCTTTCATTCAGTGCTCAGCATTTGTCTGAATCACATTTTCTCTTATTAAATCTATTTAAAATATTCTCCTGCTTAATCAACTATCTTCCATCTAATGGCCTCACCTCTGTACATTTGCCTCAAAGAGACCATTCAGTGCACTCCACATCCATCAGTCACTCCGCAGGTTGGGTAAGGTGTTGGGGGTGCGATACCATTCAAAAGGTAGAGACGGGGTGAATGGGATTTGAGGTTTGATTGGATAGAGTGTCAGCTTCCTGCTCTCTCACTACCGATAATTAAGTCAATTAACTCCAAACTCACAGCACTACCGTAATATGGGACATGCACCAGTTTTAATTCATCTACTCTTCTCTGTTGTGCAAAAGGAGATTTTTTGAAGAGCAGCAGAGGAGATTTAGAGTGGATTATATGTGGGTGGAGGCAAAGGATGGAAGTAAAGAAGCGGTTGGGGAGGATGGGGGAGGATGGGGGAAGCTGTGACGCAAGGGGAACCTGAGAGAGGATTGACTGCACTCAGTGCGTCTGTGTTGGTGTAGATGTGTGCAGATGTTTAGAGTAACTGTCACTCGACATGCTTGCACTCCACCTCCAGCAGGGAAAATATTTCTGAGAAAATACCTATGGATATAACTGCACCTCTTTTTGTATATGTTTTATATTCAGGTCATTTGATTTCAGCTGTGCAGCAAAATCAAGCAATTAAATATATTCGTAAGAGGCACATCAGCTAGCAAGTACTATATAGAAAACAGTAAATATTTTAGATTCTATAAAATGAGTTTTTTAGATTTCTTAGCTTTAGTGTTTAATTAGAAGAAGACGCTCATCCAGCAGGTGATTAGCTTAGCCTAGCACAAAGACAGCTAACTTGATTCAGTACAGGAAATAAAATCTACTAATGAGACTTTTTAAAGCTCCATAACACAAGAACAACCCAGAGCACCCTCTCAATTAAGAAGCTTAAACCACAGAGATTGTAAATTAATTGATTATGACTATATATAAACAAGTATATCTAAATCTAGTTAAATAATTCTTAGTATTAATAATTAATCTCTCTACTCTCTGTGAGTAGCTGTAACAGCGCTAACCACTGGGACTCACTTCTGTCCTTATAGCCTCATGAGAGCTTATCCTGCATGGCAATGTGTCTACACTTTGTGAAATCTGGGTTACACACTCTCACTCACAAACAAAGACCACCACCAACTGGGAATTCCAAGAAGAAACAACTTGAAAGTTTCTTCCTTCCTCTTGAAGTGGATGTGTCCGATTATTGTGGTGCACATCTTTATGCTCGTCTCCCAGGACTGTGGCATGATAGGAGCAAACAGTGCAGGCTCCACAGAGGTAAAAAGATCATGATGTGCTGCTGATGTTTACAGAAGGATTGCCCTAAGATTAATTCTAGATGACCTATTGGCTTTATGCTTAAATGCAAATTAATGTTAGGAGTCCAGTTAAATTATCTGTATTTCTGTTGACCTGGTTTCTGTTTGAAAGTAATTCTTCTTCTGGTGGTTAAAATATTCACATGCTTTCACATACCATGCTGCACTCAAATAAATCTTTCATTCAAAGAGTACTTAACCTAAGCATAAGTAGTGGTTATGCAGTTAAATGTCATTTGTGATATTATGATGCAAATATAATGACATACTACAAGATTAATGCTGATAACCTGGGAGGTTGGTACCTTTACACAAAGCAAGTTTGTACATATACAGTCATGTAAAAAAGAAAGTACACCTCTCAAGTCTAAGGTTTTATCAGGTGTTTATCAGGATATAATAAAAAAATCTGTGTTTTTGCTTGTTAAAAAAAATCTAAATACAACAACGTGTTACACCATGTCATTTATTTGTTTGAGTTTGTAGAATGACCTTTAGCTGCTTTAGCATGTAGTAATTGTTTTCTGTATGAATTTATCAGTCTGTCACATGGCTGTGGAGGAATTTTGGCACACTCATATTTACACCATTGCTTCAAACTTGTTTTAGCCGGTTGTGCACCAATTACCTACACCTTGAATGTTGGTTGCTAGAGATACAGCCAGTTTGTCGTGTCGATTTTTTAAACCACCAGTTTAATGATATATTAGTACAAGCCCAGAATTCACAGTGTATACAGAGAGAGTTATTGCAAAAGTTTGAAAAGATTAGATTTCTCCTCTTATACCAGTGCTGATGTCTGGGGCCTCACACCTATCATTCAAGTGAATGCAACATCAATAGCAATGTGCAAAGCAACCAAAGCGGCATGTATAATGTGATCCTAAGCTGTGTTGCCATGCTGTTTTTAGAAAAAAAGACACTTTCTCATGGCATCCTTTACAAACAAGGTAAATGTACTGTCATGAACATTAACATACTTCTGCATTTGCACTTAGTTTTTGGTAAATAAATAAATAATGGATGTAAATAAATAATGTTGGTATATTTACCTAATTTTAAGACTTGCTAAGGACTTTTTTAATGTGCTGATAAGTAGGGTGTGCTTTATTTATCACATGAACATGTATATAGAAACAATGTGTCAACCATAGCGGTAACAATATATAATACTACATTTTCTCCTTTTTGAAACGCTGTGAAAAAGATGAACATAGTGATTATAATGTGAAATACTCAGTTGGAGTATAAAGGCCACCTCTGGCACTGCATATAGAAGAGACTCAAAAGGAAAAAAAAAAAGAAAAGGGTAAAACAGTGAGTGGGGATTCTTGTGACTTCAGTGTGATGCGCTATTTTCAAATGTGGGAACACAGTTCACATATATAGTGAGATCTATCAGATTCACACGCCTGAATCACAGCCGCCTCCGTGTCAGAGTTCCTCTCCCCTCCTGCAGACAGCAATCTGTCTCAGTCTCCATGCTCACTGAGGTAGGCACAAGTACAAGTGAACACTTAGACAAGGATAATAACAGCATGACTCATGAGCTGTAACCATGTGATTCATTGAATACTCGAGATAAATAATGTAGAATTTTAAAATAGCAGTTTAGGCAAAAATAACCAAAATCAGTCTGTTCAGACATTTTAAATGTATTTCATTTTCATTGGGTTTTTGATTTTTGCTTCCACAATCAAGCAATTAGTTTAAAAATATATAAGCAGTGGAGTAAATCCAAAGTTACTGTCAGTCATTTTTTAAATTATAGATTTTCTTGTTTTTTTCTTTGTTTTATGTCAGCAAACTGAATATTGTTGGGTTTTATCAACTAAAAAAATAGACACCAGGAAAGAGTTCCCTCTTACCTTATTTTATTTTTTGATGTTTTAAATGATTAATTGAGAAAACAGTTGAAAGATGATTGAAAAAAAAAATGTCAGCAATCAAGGTTTGGCTTTGTAAAATTATGTTCAATGGTGCCTGGAGTTTTATTTAAACTTTGCTTGATATTTATTGTAGTTATTATCTATCAATGTCTTCCTCTTTGTCAGTCCTTTTGCTCATTTGTTTAATCATAAAAATTTCTCAGGAGGGAAAGATGACACCAAATACATGCTGTATTATAATTTTTACAAGTGGCAGTTTTAAAAATAAATAAATAAATAAATACGTGAATATGACTAATCTAAAATCATTAAAGATTTGTCTACAAAAAGCCTTTAGGATAACATGCAAGCCTTTTTACCCCAGTTTTACTAGGGAGGGATTTGTTTCTCAGCCTGTACAAAGAAAATCTGAGGAATTATTTACAACATATGCTCTCAGATCTGACCAGTATTTACATCCCACTGCTGCTCGCTGTTTGACTCTCTATGTATAACCTCTGCAATCTAACCTTCCTGGCTTCCTGAGCAGTGTTCAACTGTGTCTCCCTGCAGGCATTGCTGCAGGAATAGGATGACTGGGAAGACCCAGACCAGCAACGTGACCAACAAGAATGATCCTCGCTCCCTCAACTCTCGCGTTTTCATCGGCAACCTCAACACAGCCGTAGTAACCAAGGCTGACATTGAGGCCATCTTTGCCAAATACGGCAAGATTGTGGGCTGTTCTGTCCACAAAGGCTACGCCTTTGTTCAGTACGCCAGCGAGAGGAATGCCCGGGCAGCCGTGGCTGGAGAGAACGCCAGGATCGTTGCTGGACAATCACTTGGTAAGCAACAATTTTGATCCATGAACAGGTGAAACTTTCCATTATACTCCACATATACTACAGTGAACATATGATCAACTGAAGCAGTATATTCAGTACTTGCAGTATAAATAGAGAGAACTTTGTTTACAGCTTAAATACTTTCAATACTTCGGAGTTGGTTCTAGTTTCACTGTGTGTCAGGACATACAATTGTGGTCAGAAATTTTTATACACTGATCAACAATAGTTTGGGGCTTTTAATTGTTATTTTTTTTAAACCTTTTCCACAGTGGAATGATTGTACAACATACATCTTTAATGTCCTCTTAGCAGAAGTGAGGAATGCCGAAGGTTTTAGAGCAGGGGCTTCCTTCTTGATTGACACCCGCTACATGTAAATCTCGCTGCACTGTGGACAGGGATGCTGGTGTACCAGCAGTTTCTAGTTTTCAGTTTACATGGCCACTTTTATTCGTCAGATTGATCTGAAAATTCAGAGCAGGAAATTAACGTGATTATTTACTCCAACACTGTACTGTACAATTTTCAGGTACTTGTATAAGTGTTTGGATTTGCAGTCAATCTACTACATTCTCTCAATACACTTTAATACATTTACTTCTGAGCTTAAGCTGCTATTGTTGACAGATCTGATTATGACAGAATAAACTTCTGGGCACTTTCATCCAGAAAGCCCGCATCCGTGCTATACAACAGCAAAACCAGACTGAAAGCCTGCTGGTGGTTTATCTTTGTCTCTGTGCTTCTTTTTTTTTTACCGCGTTGCTTTGACTGCAAACATTTTGTGTTTCTTTAAAGCTGTTGGCATTTTCATCTGTATTGTGACTTTTTTGTTCTGTGCCTCTTAGTAGTGTGGCTGTTTAAGAGGTTTTTGTGTCTCTTTGTTGTTTGATTGACTGCCCAACAAGAGATGTTAACAGTCATGTCTTACCAGGGCTCTGGCCAAATGAAATCTCTAAGGCCATGTGATCTGGCTCTGTGCCTGGCAGTCCTATTCAGTAATCCATCCTGATACTACTCTTATAATGTTATATGCACACAATATAGTTATTGAAAAATGCTCCAACTTGACCTGCTGCAGGGCTCATTTACTGCTCAATAATGTATCAATAACAATAAAATGCTAAAGAGGTCACTTGCACACGACATATACGGTACAGCAATTTGAGTCTTTCCATTATATCTTTGAAAGACTTTTTCTTGTTATGAACGATTTCATAGTAGTATATTTATACTTTTACTAAAGGAAATGATCTTAATGATGTCAATTTGGATAACCTTGGTGGAAAAGCATGGGAAACAATAATAGAAGTTCATGCAAACGAGGTAAGCAACAGCAGGTCATTGCTGAAAAGGATGGCTGTTCACAGAGTGCTGTATTAAAATTAACTGGAAGGAAAAAGTATGATGGGAAAAGGTGGACAAACAACAGTGGATTGTCAAGAGAACTTCACAAGGACTGAGGCTGGTATCAGTGCAAGAGCCACCACACACAGGGGTATTCAGAAAAGGGGCTATTATGATATTAAGCTATTCCTGAACCAGAGACAGTGTCAGAAGTATCTTGTCTGGGCTAAGGAGAAAAAGAACTGAAATATTGCTCAATAGTCCAAAGTCCTCTTTTCTGGTGAAGGTACATTCTTTCATTTCATTTGGAAATCAAGGTCCCAGAGTCTGGAGGAGTAGTGGAGAGCACAGAATCCAGACGAGTGTAAAGTTTCCTAAATCTGGGTTGATTTGGGGTGCCATGTAATCTGCTGGAATGGCTTGTCCACTGTGTTTTATCAAGTCCAGAGTCAACATAGTCGTCTACCGGAAGATGTGTATTGCCTTTTCCACCAGGACTTAGTACCTGCCCACAATGCCACAGCTATTACCAAATTGTTTGCTAGACATGTCATTACTGTATTCAGCTCCCTAGGCCTGTTACTATCAAAACCACCTGGGCTTCAGTGTCAACTCAGCAGTGTCACAAGCTGATTGTCTCCATGCCATCCTGCATCGACTCCCAACCAAGTACTCAATATAAAAATGAACATATTTTACAGAATACTAGGAAATGTTCTTATGATATTTTCACAATTTGAGAAGCCTGAGTTCTGATTTTCATGATCTATAAGCCAAATACAGGAAAGACCTGATATTTCACTTTACATTGAATAAATTCAAAATATATGAAAGTTTCCATCCATAAATCCATCTGTTCCTGCTTACCCATCCAGATATTTACATTTTCTGAGATGAACTAGTAGACTTGATCATTTTTTCCCTTTTTAAATAAAATAACTAGCAATAATAAATGTTTATTTAGAAACCTAAACAAAATCAGTTTTAATTTAAGATTTAAAATATGATTGATTTGGTCCGTGTAAGGGCTTCTAGAATTATGTTTCAACCTCATGGAGCCTGAACAGCTTACAAATGATCAACTCTTATTTTTAATCAATAATGCCGGAAGACCTTGAGCTGTCATTTGGTTTTTACCATTCATGGTCAAAAGTTCTGCACTGTATCTGGTTGCCAGTCTTATATTTGATCTGTAAAAAGTATGAAATAATTTAATAAACTGAAGTATGGCCTCGGCAAAGTTTCTGAGATACAGAATACGTTTTTACTTAATCAGCTGAGTTAAAAAGGGAGATGCTGCGGGAAGGACACAAGGCGAGCTCGTACTGTACATACATTCAGGCCTCAGTCCTCATAGGCATTCTGTGGATCCCTCTAAGTCTTCCTTATATTACTTATTGATTGGCTCACAGCCTCCTCCATAGAGAATAAAAGTCCTCCCCAAGCCCTGTTCTCTCATTAAATATGAATAAGAGTGCTGCAGGGTCACATCTGTAATTCCACCTTATATTTTCCCAGTTTCATGCATTTCTGGATATGAAATTACATGCGGCAGTGGTAAAATTGCAAGGTTAACAGTTATTACACATAATTACATGACTTGAGAACTGTTCTGGTATTATTGTAACTATATGACTGATCTCTTTAGTGAAACTGTCACTCAAGTTATCAGCCTGAGCCAGTAATGAAAATGTATCCTTTAAAAAAAAACAAAAAAACAAAAAAAAAAAAACACCACACACGAGTGTTTTTGATGATTATTCATATAATATGATTATTGTACTCACCAAGATATCAGTACAAGTCTAATGGTGAGGAACCCTCCAGATCTCAGACCTCTCTGGAAATGATTAACTGGAACTACCCAATCTATCAGTTCATTATAATTTAAAGACTAAGTTTCTGGTTTTGTCCTTTAGTTTGTACCAAACTTTGCATTTATACATCAACAAGACTCTAGTTTACAGTCCTGTGAAAAAGAGTTTTCACAGACCTCTATTCAGTCCCCATGATTGAATAGCTGGTAGAAGCACCTTTAGCAGCAATAACTTGAAATAACCATTTTCTGTATGGCTTTATCAGTCTCTTACATCATTGTGGAGGAATTTTGGCCCACTCTTCTTTACAGCATTGCTTCAGTTCATTGGCGTTTGTGGCCATTCGTTTATTCACAGCTTAAGGTCCCACCGCTGCATTTCAATCAGGTTGAGGTCTAGACTTTTCTTTTTCAGCTATTCTGTTCTACATTTGCTGCTGTGCTTGGGATCATTTTCCTGTTACATGACCTCGTTCTGGCAAAGGTTTAGCTGGTAGATGGGTTCGCCTCACATTTGACTCTATAATACTTTGGTATACAGGTCGACTCAATGTCTGTAAGGCACCCAGGTCCTGTAACTACAAAACAAGCCAAGATCATCACCCCTCCACCACCGTGCGTGACAGTTGGTACGAGGTGCTTATTCTGATGTGTTTGTTTTTTGCCAAATCTGGCTCTGAGCATTATGGCCAAACATCTCCACTTTTGGTCTCATTTGTACAAGTCTTGTGTCTTTATCAGATGCGACTCTGGAAGCCTAAGCCTTGCTGCCTTGTTCCTTTTAGAGAGAAGAGACTTTCTCCTAGTAACACTTCCAAATGAGCCACACTTGTCCAGTTATTTTCTAATTGTGCTGTCAGGAACTTTAACATGCTAACTGAGGACTGTAGAGTCAAAGCAGTCCACCAACTAACTAAAAGAATACCTGAGCTCACCACAGTTAGGTAAAAATATAAAAACTTAAATTTGGTAACCGACAGCTCCTCAGATAACGTAACCCTTTCTAACATTTGCTATAAGGCTTTACTTTTCAAAGTGAATAGCTGTCTCAGGCAGAGACAATATTAGAGACATTTCAGGGATACTTAATTTAGTAAAACTGGAAAAAACAGTAAGCACTGTGATTTTTTTTAACATCATAGTTAAAATAGAAATGCCACAAAAGCCAAAGTTGTTTGCATATGATTAATTCAAGTTGCTGTTCAGACTCAAAAATTGTCAAGAGTATAGTGAAATGTGATAGGTGGGCACCAGAGATTAGCATCAATTCACTATCAGACAACATATGAAAAAGTATCACAATGTCTCCTATGTGTTTGCAGGACATTTGTCAGCTGAACCCTTAAGCTCAGTAATGAAAACCCAATGTCAAATCCCTGCTTATATGTCTTGCTAGCTGTCAGCTTATCAGGCAAACCAGCTGTGTCTTTAGGAAACAAATATAAAATAAAGACAGACCAGCCAGGGTTTGCTCCTTTTGATTTTCTCTCTATTTTTGTTTGAAAAAACTAAAAACAAAACTACATAAAGACCATAGGTCTATTTTAGAAATAGCAGTATTCTAGCTTTGAACAGTCTCTTTATGGCTAAGTTAGACTATCTGTCAGCTAGCTTCAGCTCAGCGCCCAATCAACTGTTTTAAACAGTTTTCCAGCAAAGATTGTGTTTAAAAATTAGATGTGGTCTTTATGTTAGCTTTTAGCTAGAAGTTGTCATGTAGTTGTACAAGGCAGTAAAGTTATTAGTTAATGCTAATGAGCTTAGCTAGCAAGATATCTATAGATATCTATAGACATGCATAACCGCTATTTAGTACTAACCGACTAATGAAACACTAGAATCTCACTCACCTAAACTGAAGCACAAGGATGCACCAAAGAGCAAGCCAATATTAAGTGTCAGATTATTTCCTAAATTCGCTCCAAAAGACACCAACAGTGCAGACAAAGTAGAAAGTTTTAGTTTAGTGACTCTAATTAGCAGAGACGAGGCTGCTAATTAGATGATCCACCACAGCTGCCAGGTGTTGAGGCATCTGCCTGTCAAACCAGCCAAGCTCCTACCTTCAGTGTCCAGGTGGATAAGTTATAAAAAAAATAAATTACCCTCCTGAGAGTTGTTATGATGTGTTAAACAATCCATAAAGGACCAAACTGTTTGTACCACGCTGTAAATGTGCTTTTAATGCTGCAAAGTTGGGCATTTTAACATGGGAGTTTTTGGCACTGACTTCATTTTAATTCTCTTTCCAAATTAAGTGGCTGCTGGCTTTAGCTTAACTAGCTATCCCTCCTGTGTCCCTATCTTCCTGTCTCTGCTGGCTCTAGCTTTGTGTTAAATGTACCATGAAAAAAATGGTATCAATCACTTCGTCTAAGTAGCAATCAAAGTTTTTACTCCGGTGTAAATCAACATTTTAGCTCTAAATGTAGGCCAGAAATTGGGGGTATAATAAGATCTCTAATAAATGCTGCTCATCACTGCATTCATAAGACCCAGTTAGTGCCAAGAAAAACAGTCGTAGTCATAAACACCACTCTGTTTCACTTTGCCACAACACAGACATATTCACAGTGATGTCAGCACAAAACCACATGTCCCCTTTGCTCTGCTAAAAGAAGCTCGCCTCATTGTTATGCATGCTGACACAGTTGTATTCTCTGAGAAACACACAGAAAGAGTGTCTAGAGAAGATCTCGGGTCAACACGTCATCTGAGCTTCATACAGCAGCCAAAGTGAAATACTACTTTGCTTAGTGTGCCATACTGAGGCTCCACTGGCTGCTCTTGATTGTCTGACCATCTGTGCGTGCATGCACACACACACACACACACACACACACACACACACACACACACACACACACACACACACATTAAATCCAGCATATTAACAATGCACAGTAGTAAGTTGCCTAAAGTAATGTCTCTTCCTACTTTGGAAGTAATCTCTTCTGCCTTTATTCTTCCAAGAAATTTAACCCTAAACACCTTATCTTTTAAACATGAACAGGCATCTGCAGCCTGCCTAAGATATTAATGCTTGATATTTTCCTTAACATTTTTTTTTTTATTAAATTATATTCACTGAAGCATGACAGAAAATGCAGCTGTGTGAAGGTATGATATGTGACAGGAATGTTACAAGGTCAGAATCAAACCTGTATATCCTGCAGTGAGCAGCTCAGCCTGCTGAGGTACCACAGCACCCCTTGCATGAGTAGATTTGATAGCAATGAGATACTGACGTGCTTGCTTTACCTGCTTTAATTTCTTCAGACATGACTGGATTGCAGATACAATGACTTAAAGTGTTAAATGTGACTAAAAGTGACATTCAATCACCCTGATGCGGTCTTCGTCTCGCAACCGCTTCTTGGGCCCCTGATGAAGATGTCTGCTGGTCATAGGGGAGGGTTTCATTTCTTTTTTTACTCACTCAGCTTCCCTTCTTGTAATGTCTCTGTGGATAAAATCTGGATACAGATGTACTGATATTTCCCACATTCATTTTTCATAATCAGTGTTTGTGTGATCACATCTTGCTTAGGTTTATAGTGTTTGAGAGCGTTCATGGGTGACAGCAGTCTTGTAGTGTTTGAGTGCCTCCCTGTGGTTGAAATAGATACTACAGTAAAACCTGTGAAATCCTGGCGTTTAGTTGAGAAGAGCGGATGGTCCTATAATAAATTCTGCACTTGTGAGTTTGAGTCAGGAAAGGTGTTACATTGTAGTAGTTAACTAGTAATAGTTTAATTGTAGGCTTGTTTACTGAAACTCCATCTTAAATAAAAATAACCCCACAAGGAGAAACATTTCTTTGAGATTGCTTTAGTTTAAAATCAATTTATATAGTACGTTTTGAAGGGCTTCACAGGAACGAAAAAGATAACAAAGGAGAACGAACGTCGTTATACGCACAAGAATAATGGCATAAAATCAATACAGAGGATTGATTAGATGCCTGTTTGTTTTTCTTTTGCTAATTTGATATTTATATTGATTCATGTTCTTCTGCTTATCCAGTTGCACGAGTGGGGTATCCTATTGCAGCTGTCATAGGGGTGCACAGTGGACAGGTTGGCAGGCTTTTGCAGGGCTAACACAGAGAGACAGACAATCATTCACGCTCGCATTCACTTAGAGTCACCAATTGGTACAAGATGGACTGTAGGAAGATCCTGGAATACCCAGACATAACCCACGCAGACACAGGAAGAACCTGCTGGGGTCTTTCACACTGAAAGACCCCAGCTGGACTCAGGACCTTCTTGCTGTGAGGCCACATTGACATTCATATATTAATGCTTAAACTTTTGTCTAAAGGTTCCTCTGTTTTCTTTCCAATAGCAGCAGTTTGTTGGCCTCTGCTGATGCATTTATTAATTTCTCATCTGCATGAACACTAGATGGTGCTGAGAGAATAGCATTGAGACCAAAACTGGGACATCTCATGCTGTCCCTCAGCATGTATCATTCATTTGTAGTCAGCGAGGGAAAGACTGCATGCATCCTGCACAGAATATCCAATCGCATTTTTCCATTTATGAATCATTAAATTCCACAAAAAGATTTTTCTCTGTTTGTTAGAAAGTTCTTCGCCTGCCACTCAATGTGGTTTATTTCTAAATTAGCCTCAGGCCACTTTTTTGAAAATATGCCAGAACACAATTATATATATATATTATATGTTGTTGTCACGCAGTATTTTCACCACTTAAGTCACACAGCGGTATTTTTACTCTTTCTTAAGAGATGTCAAATTGAGACAATAGCTGATGACACTGGAGTTTGATTTCGGCGACTTGAAGCCACAAATCGTCTCACTCAGCCTGTTTTCTTCACGAGCTTTTAGTTTCTTGTCTTTTTTTTGTGAGAACAAAGAAACAATTAAGACTTCAGGCTTTGCACAAGGCAGCTGCAAACCCCATGTCAGTGTAATTAGATATCACAATTACAAGGCTTCATCTTCATCCAAGCCTAAGAGCTGCAACAGCTGGGGAGTCGGCTCCTTTAGACACACTGCTGATTTTTTTTTTTTAATCTGTCTCTTAAGTCCACAGGCTATCCACTTTAAAATGAATTAAAAACCCTGATTGATGAATGAGAGACAGTGACAATGGGAGGCTGATTTACTTTTATGACAGGATGCCATTTGAATAGTGAGGTCACACAGAAAATTTCTGTGGCTTTAGAGGACAGAAAAATCAGGACATTTTTTAAAGATGTAGCTCAAATATCAAATGAATCGTTCATTTGTGACCCCCGTGATTAGATTTTGTTTTGTTTATTCTGCTAAAAAGATTGGTTAAAATTCTGTGATTAATAGAAAGAATGACCTTTTTTTATGCTTGCATGAAGTAATTATACCTATAAAGCATCATGGAACTAAGGATAAGATCTTAACAGTTCTTACAGTTGAAATTATATAATAATAAAATGAATACAACAGTCTGTGTGTATGTAATTAAACATGTTAAACATATTATCTATGACTGGGCAAGTGTTCACACAATGCAGAAGTCTATATTTAGAGTGTGCAGTGCACACACGTGTGCATCTTTGTTGTTGTACCAATCACTATTTTTATATCATTGTTGGGTTAAGTGAGTTAGAGAGGGCCGCTCACAAGTGCAGACTCACACATGTGAGCGCACAATTCAGCATCTTTCAGCTTTTAGTCTTGCTTTTACTGCCTACAGCTTTATGTTTGATACAACCCCATTTCTCTTTTGGGGACCCAGTCTGGGCTAATGTGGGCAAAGGTCAGTTTTTCTGTGCTGTTTCTCTCTGCTGGGCACTGTTTAGAAAAGAAAAATAAGTGGAAACATAATTTGACGAAAGTTCAAGGCTATCTGGACAAATGCCATGAGCTGTTCACCTGCATGCAAGCTAAGCCTGCTCAAATCTCCTAGGTCACAGGCCAGGTCGGCTAAAATCAAGAACCCAGAAAGTTATCAAAACGTTTCCCCTTGCCAGCAATTTTTACATAACAATATCACACATGTATGTTTATTTACATCTGGTCATGATTATGCAAACTGGAACAGTGCTGCTCAGTGCTCCTGTTTTCGCTTTATATTAGGCCTACACTGTAGATTGGATGCAAGTATTTTATGTTCATTTTTATTTTTTTAAATGAAGATTTTTAAGGCTAAGCCTATTTGATACACCCGGCATCAATCATATTGGTCACCTGTGAGTCTCATGGACACCCATTAGTCTATGTAACCCCACCCTTTTTGCCTAGTGGGTCTATTCACCGCCGACCTGGCGCAGCAGATGGCGGCCCCTCCCTCAGCCTGACTCTTCCCACTGTTGCCAAGTGCTTGTTCATAGGGGGGCGTCGGATTGTCTGGGTTTTCTCTATGTTAGTGTGGGGTCTTTACCTCACATTATAAAGCACCTTGAGGTAACTGTTGTTGCAAATTAAATGGAATTTCATCTCCTCACCATCAAACTGAGAACAACGAGAACCCTGTAAGTCAGGAAGAATCTGTGTAACCTTTAAATTATTTGATTACCATTCACTGTAGAGAAATATTTCACCTTTAAAGACGATGGAAATAATGAGATGGTGAATGCAATGGGGATGTAAACTGATGTTATCCTAATTTATTAATTTATTTTGATGTGTAGAAAAACAAATCATCCATCCATCCATCCATCCATTCAATCATTAACTGTCAGATTACCAAAGAAGATATTTTAAGGACATATCTGTGGAGTCTTTGAAAAGAGTCTTTTAAACATGCCATGTTTGTGACATGACAGTTACATTTTTCTGCATCTATCATGGCTATTTTAGATTCAGTAGTCTTAGATTAAAGTGGATTCTACTGAAGCAGCTTTGCATGATCAGCATAGTTCAAAATAAATGATTTTCAACATACAGTGGGGGTTGGGGCAGACACTCGGTCAACCCTCTCTCTCTTTCCGGCACCCTCACTTTAAGCCAACCCTTTTCTTATTGGCTGCCCCATGAAAAGAGAAGGTTTGAACTGCAAGTGAGTGTAGCTATGTAGAAAGTAGAAAAAAGTAGAGCCTCAGCTCTTTTTTTTGTCTCATGGGGATAACACATCTACACTGACCTAATTTTTGAAAACTTTGACCATGTTTAATAAGAACATCCAACACTGGAACTGTTTATATGTAACAGAAAATTAGAATATAAGACAAAATTTTCTAATAATAACAAAAGCATATTTTGGCCAGTAAGTAAGTGAAATATGATGTGTGGCATCTTTTGAAAATATTCAAACATTACAGGAGAAATGAAAAATGACAAAAAACCCGGTTAATTTGGTAAACACTTTGTGAAGGAATGGAGAAACTTTGAATGTAGCCATGGGCAAAATATATAAAACATTGGAAGACTTATCTACTGGAGTCATACAGCTTCTTCAAGATTTTTTTTTTTTTTTTTTTTTTTGGCTTCAGGGGCTCCACAAAAAATACCAGATATTACAACAACTTCTATTAGGCAAAACTTTAAGGGGAGAGTAGCCAGTATTTTTTTCTGCCATCCTTAGATAATCATTATAATTAACGCATTTTAATTCTCAGCAAATAAACCGCGCAAAGACGTGAAAGCAGGATTTTTACTTCCCCTTCTGTGCTTTTGCTATTGGAGCATAGCGGAGCGTTTGCGTCTATGGCTCCCCCTGGAATAGGTGGATTAATGGTACGGTCCAGAGCGGCTCCGCTCAGCTCTGCTCGGAGTCTGGAGGTGCTCCGGCAGTCTGTCTGGTTTTTAGGAGAAAGAGGAGGCAAAGTCGGCTCAGCCACAGCATCACCCGTTTTGTTTCTACGCTCGTCATGACCATGTACAAAGGCAGGCGTCGCAATCAGAGATGTGAGTATGAGGAGGTCATTACTGGCACTTTAAACATCTGGTGCAGAACGTATAGGAAGATTGTGGTTTTTGTTTTAGTCGTGTAAATGATTAAAAAGTTGTTCAACTGGAAGTGAGAAACTAAGTAACTGGAAATGTGTTTATTTGAGGCACTTTTCGGATTAAAGTTTGTAACCACTGCTTTTCCATCCTCAGTATTTTAATGAGTGGATGCACCTTTTCGAACAACTCGCTTGATCTCACAGCGTGGGCTGTCGCACTGTAACTAAATCGCGCAGAATCAACACCTCCGAGTCATTTAAGCACTTCATACAGCAAAAGATCCTCTTCCTGTTTCTTTGCTTTTCAGAGGGCTTGGAGATTTCTGAGGATGCGGGATCTGATTTAATTTTACTGTCGCTGGAGACAAATTAAGAGTGCGGTTGTACGAGTAAGACGTCTTCTCTGGAGCTGCTCAGTGGCTCGCAGCTCCAGGTGTGCGCGCACCTGTGCGCGTACGAGGCTGAGTGCTGCGGGTCCATCTTTGCAAATTTGTGGGTGCATGAATAATTTTTAATAAACCTCATGTACCAAGCTCTATATGTACTAACTGATAATCGTCATCAATTATTTATAAAAGGCTGCAGTTTGCGTTTCTAACTCTCCTATTAATATTTTATTGAAATTAATTAAACGTGGCCCGCAACTGAGCGTTATTTTTGTCAGCAGCAGGGATTTCTCAGCAGACATGCTCATTCACACACGCACAGCCCCGAGTTTGTAACGTCACGTAAGGCTCTGGTGCATCAGGACTCTGAAATTGAAGCGGCTAAATGGCACCGCATCATTAACTTTAGTATTATTATTGTGATATTTCCTATTTTAAAGAAATCTAAGTCACTACTATTACATAAAATCAACCCATGCAGTAAATTTGAATGTGAATTTTTGTATTTCTATTTTGGCTTAAATGTGATTAAGCCAGTGGTTTTCAACCTTTTATTAGCTTGCGAAGGAGGAAAATGTCACAAAAATTGTTCTCCTTTCAAATACAAATAACCTCCACATCGCTTGTCTGATTAAACTTTGTCCTTTTATTGGAGGATGAGTACCAACATGTTGGGACCTACTGGTTTGAACAATGAATTATCAAAGTAGCTCATCACAGAGTTGGTGACAATTCATGTATGCTAAAGATGTCTCACGGGAGGTTTGTGTGCTTGTATTAGTTTAGGCAGGTGGTTTTGTCTACAGTCCACCTTTGAATGAAGTACACAAGTTTTGGAGCAGATGTTCAAGTAGTTTCAAGCACGTTGCAGCTGTCACTTTGTTTTCCAGCTGCTTGCACAGATTAACAAGCGTGTGCTTATGTGGAAGTGTTGGACCGGCTCCAGGGGTTAAAGTGCTTCAAAGTGTTGCACTTGAGAGCCACGTAGTTACATCATAGGAAAAAAAAATGCCAAACTGGAAAAGGAGGAAAGTGCATTAGTGCAGGAGTGCAGCTCAGGAGAGATGGAAGACTCTTAAATTATCTTTACCTCAGGCTACAGCTGTATGCTCATTATGTTTTAATGCAAAAAAAATTAACACATACCAATGTTGGGAGATACAACAGTGGCATCAGAATGTTGCCTTTTGTGCTTACGAACATCCGCCTACTAATAGGTATATCGCCAATGTGATATTTAGAGTCCAGTGACTCCAGTCAACTTGGAAGTTCAGTGGCCTAACATCACATTCTTCTAAATGACTCATAGATCAGCAGGTCAAATAATTTCATTAGATGCTCAGGAGCTTGAAGACAGGCTGCCAAATTTATGCACTGCCAGCAAACCATTTTCCTGAAAAGGGCAAAAGAGTAAAGTACACGGATTTCATTAAGGAAGGACAAGCTGTTGAGCGATTAATCCCCGTATCCCCACAACAAAAACTGTCTAAGCCCCGAGGTCTTCATCCATATTGGAATAACTACATGGTTAGACGGAGCCATGCAGTTCAAAGAGAGCTGACAGATTAATTACAGTACACTTCTTGGGTGGGAGTCCTGCAAGCAGGTTAAGACTAAAGTATTTGATATTGACAGGATGATTCATATATGTCAGTAGCTCATTAAAGCAGTCCAATCTTAAATTCACTCTAACTGCGTTTGACTTCACATTGAAACATATATAACAAGCTATTTCAAATTCCTATTAGTAAGAATGAGCTAAATCAAAGCGACTTACAGGGAATTTTGAGATAAAAGATATCTTCCAGTAATTACCTGGTCACAGATCTAACAAAAAAGCGGAGCTACAGCTTCATTCATAGTACTGCATTGAATCCCTGTCACAGTGCGTGACGTTGTGAGCTGGTCCGTCTGCATTGCTCCGTCCTTACAAGTGAAACTCGGCTGATCATTTTCAACTCGGAGCTGGTAAATATTGAACAACTGTTACTTTTAATCAAGTGCAGGGAGAAGAGAACACTTTATACACATTTGATTCTATACACATAATGTCACAGAGAGCTGTGACAACAAGAAAAACAGCCTGTGTCCACACTGGCAGAATACTAGCTGTTGCAGTAGAATAATGGGCACACTAAATACAATTACAGCCTATTACATTTTGTTTCACAGAGTCACGAGCCTTGTGCTAATCAATGTGTGCATATTACCACCAGTCAGACCTGTCACAGCTGCTGCATCGCTGCGACGTGTAGTAACATATTTTGGGGAGGCGCAGGTCAAGCTACAGCATAGGGTGTAGGCCTACGCTGTAGATTGGATGTGGGTACTATAAATCAAGCGTAACTATGTTAGTTAAGCTGCTATTGAGCTTGGAGTGAGGGGGGAGCTATTTTGGGCACTGCTGGTCCAGGAAGGATAATTTATGGATGTTTTTCTCATAGAATATAGAATAAGGACTCGGTGCTACACCTGGACGGCATGAAGCTCTAAATTATTAACAGCTAAATACAAACTATCAGGTTCTTTTAAATGATTTTTCAATGAAAAGTACAATAATAATAATAATGGATTGGTTTTATATAGTGCTTTTCAAGGCACCCAAAGCGCTTTACAATGCCACTATTCTTTCACTCTCACATTCACACACTGGTGGAGGCAAGTTACAGTTGTAGCCACAGCTGCCCTGGGGCAGACTGACAGACGCGAGGCTGCCATATTGCGCCATCGGCCCCTCTGGCCAACACCAGTAGGCGGTAGGGTAAAGTGTCTTGCCCAAGGACACAATGACCAGGACAGAGAGCCCGGGGATCGATAAGGCGACCTTCGGTTACAGATGAGCTTCCTCACCTGATGCTTTGGCATGCTATTGAGAGTGCATGGCATTGTTTTTTTTGTGTGTGTTTATAGGAATGGCGATATTTTTCAGAACAAAAGTAGAAAGGTATACATGTCATCATCATCAACAACTTGTACCTCAAGATATTAACCGAGACGTCCTAGGTGTATTGATGAAAGGATTCACTGCTTTAGTGTTATGTCTGCATACATACTAAGAATATGTTAATGCAGTAGATGATTCAGTTTATATCTCTGATCAGTTTACCTTCAGATTCTTTGCCGGCTTTGATGGTTTTATCAACGCTGCTGGACTTTTACATATAAATGAACATCAGTCACACCTGAGCCCTTCAAAAATGAGTTCACACAGCACCGATTTCTGTGTTTTGCAGTACACACGTTTTCAGTATCTTGCCTGTCACAACACATCCACGCTGTCAAATCATGGAGATGTGCTTTTTTTTAAACTAGCATTGATTGAATTGCCAGAACTCAGGAAATGGTAGACACAAAAGGCAAATACTCCTGAAACCTGGTGTTCAGGTAAACGTTTACAGGCTGAAACAAAGTATTAACAGCAGAGCAAACATTTGGGTGTCATAAATATACAAAAGATAGGACGTAGCCTCCTGGTCTGAAAAGAGAGGCCAGTATTGACCAGCAGGGGGCGACTTCTGTGGTTGCAAAAAAGAGTCCAACTGTACAAAAGAAAGTTCCTACTTCTTGTTTGTGGGTGATTTCTCGTTACACACTGCCTGATGAGATTAGGCTTTCCAGGCAAAGGTTTAAGGTCATCTACTGTAATTTATGGTGTGGTAAATAAATGATAAAGCAGGGTACACTTTAAAGTATTGATACTTTGTTATTGACAAGTTACTACTGTAATATATGAGTGTGCAGGATTGTTGGTATCTTAGTATAATCCATGGGAGAATGCATGTGATGCCTGGGTAGAGTTTGTCTTTAAATGGCACTCTCACCACATCCATTTATTCTTTTTATCTCCAACTTTTCAAACTTAGCATCGTTAGTCCACCAAACAGAGATTCAGACAAACGCACACTCGCAGTCCTTGGACTGCAGAGTGGAAGGGGAATCACACAGACACAGTGAGAGGACAGCATCTGAAATCCACCCGGAAAGATCAGCTTAACATGGCTGACCATTCAGCAGAAGCTTTGAGCCTTTCCAAATTAAAATGCCGCAACTTGTTAAGTCTGCTTCGCTTCGTACGGCTTAACATCATGAAATTTTTCTCGGTTAAAACACTCAAGAAGCTCCCACCAGAGATGATTCATTTATGAACATCTGACTATCCCTGTGATCCACAACTCAGGTCAGAGACTTTTCTTGTGAAATCAGCTCTAAATTGAATAAATGTGTGTTAAATCGAGAGAAGTAGTGTTTTATTGCATCGTGTGATGTAGTCTACAATATAGGTAGCCTAACATGAACATAGATGGTTTGTAATAACATTCAGTTCAGATCTAATCCCATTGTCATTCCTTGCGACTGTAAATCACGCTCCATTTTCATTGTGAGCAGTAGCAGTCTCGTTCTATTACAGTAATCAGGTCATCAACTTCCAGACTGAATATCCTTAAGAATTAATAGGTCTTTGTTTTTATATTAATATTATTGGATAACTGGCTTAAAACGGTCTGAAAATTACATTAACATCATTTCTTGGTATTATTTCTAGGACAATATATAATCCTCTAAATATAATTATGTGAACCAGAGATGATGATGTCCGCATGTGTGAGCAGTCAAACGCCCAGCGGCACATTCGCCGTGTCTTCTCTTTCAACCTTTCAGTCACCCTGCTCCATTTGAGAAAATGCATTTTCAGGTGTCGCAAAAAGAAAAAGAGCTGCCTGTGCCGATGAGCTGTGATCGGAGATTATTCAAGTCTGCTCTGTCAGATTTACAGGGCGCGAGAACACAGCCTAGATTGAATCTGCGGCCGCTGTCTTGCAGGATGTCTCTTAGTGGTACATTTGTATTCATGCAGGTGCCTGGATGATCTCTTAATCAAATATCACTCACCTGCTCTCAGGATGCGTGTAGACTCCGCAGAGATGGGAGTTTGTTCCGTGCCAGAATTGATCGTTTGCCTGCCAAAAGATTATGTTTTGGCATTAGCTGAGGAAGGAAATGTTTTCTCCCATTTCTTTTCTCAGGTGATATTGTAGTACTACAGCACTCACCTCCTCTGTCATAATTGTTTTGTTTTTGCAGCGAGAACACTGAAGGACGGCAGTGTTAAATGTTCAGTTGCTTTGTACAGTCTCTTCAAATGTATTATCAGATATCAAAGTAACCTCACTCAAGAGGAAAATTGCAAGTGCTCTGTGATTCAGCTTACGCTTGGCTAAATAGAGGCAGCGGAGGGGTTATGCATCCATTTCCTTTTTTTTTTTAACTTTTAAAAGCAGGCTCGTCTGATTCAGATTTAGCCTGTGCTATGACTCCCTTTGTCTGTGCCCAGTCCAGTTATCATGTCTCCGGAGGGGAAAGTTACGAAGGGCACTGTGAGCTGAGGGATCAGTATCTAACTAAAACAGACACGCATGCAAGCAGTAACACGGCGAAGCACTCATAGGTAATTCAGCACAGCCTCATTAATATGAATAAATCCAAAGTGAGTCAGAGGGCCCCTGAGGTGCAGATGATTGTATTCTTGAAGGAGCCACTGTGGATAGATGGAACTGTTACTGAGCTCAGTCGCAGCTTTTCTGTAGGAGACGCTGAGCTGAAATGAGGTCTTGTAAAGTCGGCTATTGGCCCTTTCATCTTCTACACAGACGAGGAAGAGGAAGACAGTGTGAAAACACCACTTCAGCTTTTGAGACTGTGACTTACAAACTGACTGTGTAAGACAGAAAAACATGGCTGGAATATTTCACATTGCACAGTAAATAATAGGACGTACCATTGTAGGTAGAAATGTTAATATGGAGTTGTAGAAGAGGGAGGTTAGTTGAGAAGTTTATGAGAGAAAATGCACCAAATTACACAAAAAAAGTAAATATGTTAGTACTGAAATTCCCAGATTTTTAAAGTCTTAAAAAGTGTAAACAGGGAATATCAGTTACACATTAGTGAGAAGCTGCTGTTGTGCAGTGCTCAGGTTTAGGAAATACTTGTGTAGCATCCACAGAGGTAGTTTTATTTGTAGTCGTATTACTTCCTGAAAGGATGCAGATGCTCTGTGGAGGTAATACTTTCAGTACCATTTGACTATCTGTTTGTGCGATTCTGCTAAAATACACAAAGACTATAAAGCTGATATTTTGTGAGACTTGTTGTACAGGCAGTGGAAAGGAAGAGGAAGAAGTCTGATGAATTTTTTGTGTGGATCTGAATGACTTTTTAACACATAGTGAGATAGTGTCATTGGCCCTGGCAGATGTCCTTGTCCTTCTGTTATTAACACTTGAACCAGTGTCTAAATGTGAGGTGAACATAAGAATTATCAGCCTGCTGATAATTATCACCCTCCCTATGAAGTGTATAAAAGTCTTTGGTTGTTTCAGCAGACAGCTGAAGTTACTAGCTGGTGAGCATACTGGAGCACTTAACGACAAAATATCCGTTGAGTGCTTTAGTTAGCTAAAAACAGCCAATGAAAACATTTATTTAACCAAATTAAAATTAGTTATTTCCTAGTTTCTGCCTGATTTGAGATTTTTTTTGTTTGTTTTTTGTTTGTTTCTGCTGAAGTAGAGCAATAAAGCTGCAAGTTTAAGTCAGTCTCGTCTCCTGCACTGGGGTCCTTTTCCTGTCTGCCACACAGTGAACCATGACATGAACACTGAAACTAAATATTTCTGAACAATAAAACTGTAACCTTTTGCCTTCAAAGCTTTAATTCTTCATGACAGATGCAACAGGGTGCTGGAAACATTCCTCGGAATTTAAAAGGTGCTCTATTGGATTGAGATGTTGTGACTATAGCAGCCATTTGAGTACAATGGACGCATTGTTATGTTCAAGAAACCAGGTTGAGATAATCTGAGCTTTGTGAAAAGGCACATTGTCCTGTTTGAAGCAGCCGTCAGAAGACTGGTACACTCTTCATAAAGAAATAAGCATGGTTAGCAACAATGTTCAGGCAGGTTGTGGTTTTAAAACAATACTCAACGGATACTGAGAGGCCCAAAGTGTGCCAACAAAATATCCCTAACACCATTACTGGACTGTTGATACAAGGCAGAATGCTTTCACGTTGTTTACACCCAATTCTGAGCCTTTGTGAATTGTTGACACTGATGGCACTGTGTGGTCTTTTGCTGCTGTAGACCATCTGTTTGAAGGTTTTCTGGATACCTTTTGGTATTTTAGTTATTGTCGCCTTCCTGTGAGCTCAAAGCAGTTCTCTGGCATCAACCATTTCAGCTATGACACTTACCAACTTACTGAAATCACTGTCCATACTCATTCTAATGCTTGTGTTGGGCTTGAGTAGGTTGTTTTGACCATGTCTGCGTGCCTGAATGCCTTAAGTGTTTGCTACGTGACTAGCTGATTAGATATTTGCTTTAAAAAGCATTGAACAGGCATACTTGATAAAGTGAGTTGATGTGCGTTGTTCATCATATTCTGACAGCAGTGCATTCTGCATTGTAGCAGTGCCAATAGGAGTATGCTCTCAGGAGTTAAGAGGGCGGCCAGTGTTTTTACAGTGTCTGTGACAGACTTTCTTCTACTTTGAGTTCACCTCTGTGATCGGTTTTTGTGGCCAACCTGGACATAATGGCTTCAGCAAAGTACATTTTTATATTCCCCTTCAATGCGATGCCGCATGCAGTTTATAGTATCAATCAAGTCCTAAGTGGTTATTGCTTAGCAACACAGGCTCTATCTCCTCTATCTCCCGCTTCAACTTTTTATGAATACACGCACAAACAAGTCTCGGCTGCAAGCACACATATACTTATTCATGTGACTTTTGTATATGATTAGTATAATGACTGTAATTAATCAGAGACTCTATGTGTGTCTGTTGCGATGTGGAGGGAAGGGGTGTTGTGAGGTGACAGTGTTCATTTTAGAGTGCTTTTTAGTGCTCCACTCTCTCTTTAATGACCCTAGCAGGGGCCCAAAGAAGAGCAGGCTTTACAGTGCGAACCATTCCTCACGTCTTCCTGTGTCCTAATGATAATGATACAGCTGTCCCTGTGCACCTGAGAGCTAGCGATACATCCCCCCACTCCATTAGTCCATTAGGGAGAACAAGGAAGGAAAGGAGGAAATCAAGAGAATGAGAAAGAGCGAGACAGTCTGGGCTCCAACCATTGCACCCATGGTGATTCTGTAGACAATGTGATGGAAGATCCAGACACATCTGCAGCTGCAGGACTCTGTGTGAAAATGTGAATCTGAGAGAAGTGCTTGGATTTATCTGAGATATTTTCCATTCTTTAATTCATAAGATTGGTGCATTAATATTGCAGCAGAGAGTTCATGCTTACCCCACCCCTGGAAGAAAAAGCCCAAAAAACTGCGACTGCAACCCTTTAGGCACAACAACTTGACTCCAGCTCCAGTCATGACACTTGCTGCTGCATGATCCCCAAAGCTGATGTTTTATCTCTGCAACTCAAGGGTGACTCATCCATCAGAAAGGGATCTCTGTTGCTGCTTTGTCGGTTCACCCCTGTGTTCGTTTGTGTGTATGCGTGGGAAGGTGGCGTTTTGATTTTTGTTAGTGTTTTTTGTGTATGACCTTGAGCAGCACTCGAGGCTGATTGAGCAGAAGCAACGTCGGAAAGCCGACAGACTAAACGCGGTATGATACCAGCTGGGTTTAATGCGCCGGTGTTCTTGGCAGGTAGAAGGGGCTGTCAATCATGGCAGTAGTCATGAGGTGCGTGCAGATGAGTCACAGCTGTCTGCTAATGCATTTGAAGGGGATTTCTTTCTTGAAGTCCCTTTTTTGCACAGTCAGTCTCGGTTGTTTCGAGGCTCTTACAAAATCTTGCAAACTATGCACCGTCTGTTTGAGCGTTACAATGAAGTGAAGTGAAATCATTAAATGAATCAATGTTTTGTACCCCAGTTCACCTGGTTAGTTTCATCACACAGAGCCCTATAGGCACCCAGACAGCTCAAACTAAGAAAAGCTCTTCACTACTTCCTCATCTCTGATGAGATTGCTGCTATTTCACACCTATTAAAACAGAAAATAGAGGAAGGCTTTTTCAAATGGGTTTTCACATGTTATACACTAGACAATCTATAGATAAGTCTTAAAAGATGAATTTTCATTGTTCAACTATTAACTAATTAAACTATAAGAACATTTGGGATAAGATTTGTGGCTCTTTTCCAAATATAGACTGTATATAAAGGGTGGATGTAGCTATTATGACATCATCAGCTGTTTTTGGAAAGCTTAAATTGAGGGATTTGAATCTGACCTACAAATTAAGAATGCCAAATGCTCATATGGCAGCAGCTCTCTAGTTATAATGCAGGCCTGGCATTGTTTATCGTCTATTTTACTTAAATGGGGCCATAATTTACATAATTTACAAAAATATAGGTTCTGCTTTATTACAGAAGTCTTAAAGTTAAAGGTAGACACTAAACATTAATCAGGAAAACATTTAAGGAGATCATAAATAACATGACTTAGATGGTTGTTTTCTGATAGACTCTGATACAACTCGATTTGTTTTTCATTTCCCCTGGATCGCCACCTCCTGGCCACTAGAAAGAATGCAGGTTTACACTTTTATATCCTCCTTCATATAAAATCGAATAACTGCGTTAATAAGGAAACAGGAACAGTAAAGTAGCAATGAATACTCCATAACATCCTGACTGTTATAAATGTTTTTAATGACAAACACAAACTGACCATCGCTCACTCGCTCTCTCGCTCTCGCTCTCTCTCTTTTCTTTATTTGATCCCATTGATATGGTCATGCACTCAGAAATGCTACGAGACGTAATTAGCTTTAGCTAGCAACCACCCTCTTACTTTTACTGCTGCTCTTTAATTTAAAACGATGTTGGCCCACTTTTCACAGCATCTTTCATCTTCAAAACCCACTTTGACCATTCAGCTAAGAAATTTTAAATAAACTTCCTTTTAATGCATGAGATCTGAGGGTGAGGATCATACAATTTTAAAATTCACAGTTTCAGCTGAACATCTAGTTCAGTGAGGATGAATGTACACTGCTACAGTACATGAGCCCTGGCCCATAATATGGCAATTCTGAATGAAAACACTGTCACACTGATAATCTCATAAAAATGCAGTTTGTAATTTGTTCAAACCTTTAAACAAAAATTCTTAGGAGCTTGAAAATGCCCAGGGAGCCTCTTTATAAAGACTGTGCTACATCGTATGATGTGGTATTCTGCAGGACAGGCTAAAAATAGCTCCTGGAGTCAGGCAGGTATAGTGCTTTTATAAGAATATAACTATAAAATTATTACAGTATACATATGAAGATATGTTTACCCTTTATTTTCCATTATCCTATTGTCTCCTTGGCAACATAATTTTATTTGTGCCACTCTTTAAAAAGCTTTGGGTGTAGGTGCTTTGAAGTCTTTTGGTTTCATAAAAATAAAAGTTTATGGTCATCCAGGGGGGAAAAAAAGCTGGACTCACGAATGACCATCATAAATAAGCACTTAAAACATTGAAGATTTACTTCCATCTGTCATAAGATGTATATGAATATAGAGGATTAAAATGTGTTTATACAAATATTCAAATAAAAAATAATATTGTGATCTAAGCATCGGTGTCCTTCATTACAATATAAATATTTATTTTTTTCACACTGTAGAATATTTCCAGTCTAAGCAGAAAACGATTTTTTGTGTAACATTTAGGTAAAATTACAGTGCTTGGAAAATCAAGTTATGTTTTATCAGAGAAAATAGCTACAATATTTGCATTGATATTAACCAAACGATAACTTAAATGACAGAAAAAAATCATGTTGGTTGTTTTTAATTAAAACCCACTTGAACATTTTTTTTAAATTGCAGCTGTCTTCATACAGTCTCTCACTTCAGAGGCTTAAAAAACTGTTGGACAAGATAAAATAATTTTAGATATAAGTATTATATTTTTATACTTTCATAAAAAACACCAGCTGCTGTGTTTTCTCCCTTCAGATGCTCTGTTTGGCTTTTACTGCAGCCACCTTCAGTAGCTGCTCATTTGTGGGTCTCTGCCTTCAGTTTTGTCTTCAGTAGCTGAAAAGCATGCTCTGTTGGACTGGGATCAGTGACTGACTTGGTCATTGAAGAATATCCCATTTCTGTCTCTTGAGAAACTCTCGGGTTTCTTGGGTGCAGCTTGCTTTGGGTCATTATCCAGTTGCACTATGAAGCACTGTCTGAGCAGTTTGGCTGCATTTGGCTGAATGTGAGCAGAGAGTACAGCCCCGTGCACATTTTGCTTCTTCTACCAGCAGTCACATCAACCAGCACTTTCGTTTGGTTTCCCTGGCAGCCATACATGCCCACACCATAACATTGCCTCCATGTCTGACAGATAATATGCTTTCGATCATGAGCTGCTTCTCTCTGTCATACTTGTGTCGCCCCATCACTCAAGTTTAGAAATTATATTTTTCCAGAACTAAAGGCTTTTTCAGATGTTTTCTGGCAAATTCTAATCCGGCCTTTTTGCTGAGTTTAACCAGTAGTCTGCACCTTGTTCTGCATTAATCTCCTATTCATGAAGGCTTCTATTGATTGTAGACCTTGACAGTGATACTCCTACCTCCTCGGGAGTGTTCTTGATTTAAGTGTTCACCTGGACCTTTAAGTGTTACCTTTGAGCCTTTGAACATTTGCCTCTTGAACTATTAATGCAGTTCTTTTGTTAAAGCCCTTGAACTGAAGTTGAAAATGTATTGTCTCCAATGGTGTACAAAGGCAAAACGACACAAATTGGTGCAATTGTCCAAATATACATGGATTCAACTGTATGTTGTGGATGATCTTTATATTATAAACTGCTTCTCTATCACACCACGATTTCAACTCTCATTTTTTCCCCCAGATATCAACATGGCTGGAGAGCCCAAACCGTACAGGCCTAAGATGGGCTCCAAGAGGCCTCTCTCATCCCTCTACAGGTGAAACATGTTTTTCTTATTTTAGAGTGTCAGGTGGATGTTCCTTTCCTGACCTACTTTTTCTGTTGTACCCTCTCCCTCTGCTGTCTGTAAAATATGTGTTTATGATCCTCTCTGGCAGGCTGTGCTCTTAAGGACAAACAGCCAATTCCCTACTTGTGCTATTAGTGCCATTTTTTGTCTGTTGCTGTTACACACTTTGCTCTTTTGTCATCTCGTTGAAAGAAACAACAACAAAACAAACAAAAAAAAAGTCCACACAAAGTTGCTTAGCAGTATAATAAAAATACAAAATAACACCTTATTCAGGCTTTTAAAGGAATAGTTTTGGGAAATGTCTCTTCCTGCGGGGGCTTTGAATATGATTTACATAGTTTAAGACACAGACTGGAAACATGACCAAATTCTGTCTATATTATATTCTGTCCCAAAGTAACAGGATCAACCCAGCAGACCCTCTGTTAAAAGCTTACACAGTCGTGTGAAACAGACAGGTTTGGCAGGACTCTTTGGAAAAATGTAGTGCACACTTAGTGCTTCAATCAGAATTAAAAGGGTAAGTAGCAGCCAGGTGCTGTTAATCAAATGCACTTGATTAACTGATAATCAGCACGTGTGAGCGCCCCCATAAGAGCAGAGGTTTTGACAGTTTGCTGGTCTGGAGCTTTCAAGATTGTCAAAAAAAATCCACAAGATACATCTCCGACTCAGTTAGCTTATTGAAATGTTAAAGTTCACCACAATACAAAATGGAACAAGTCAGAATCAGAATCAGAAACTTTATTGTCATTGTCATGAGAACAACGAAATTAAGAATGGTCCCCGATCATTGCATCATCCCTAGCAATATCAAAATATAAATAAAACAATAAAATTCAATAAATAAAATAGATAGAATACTTAAAATACTAATAAGATATAACAGTAAAACATTCACATACATTCCCACACACATGCTTTGTGTGGTTTGTTTGGGAGGTTTGCACAACAAAGTGTCTTCTCTCTAAAAAGAAAACAGCAGCACAGCTTTGGTTTGCATGGTTCTGGAAATCTTGTGAACAAACCACTTCTAGGACAATGTCATTTAGACAGATGACACCAAACTGACAATGTTTGACTATAATGCAGTGTCATGTTTGATAAAAACCAAACCCATCAGCACAAACACCTCATACCAACTGTCAAGCACCGTAGTGAAGGGGTGGTTAATTGGACTTGGTTTGAAAATGCAGTCCCTGAGTTTACCATAAACTCCTCTGTATACCAAAGTGTTTTAGTCAAATGTAAGGCCATCTGTCCTACGGCTAAAGCTTGGTTGAATCTGGGTAATGCACATATCAAGCCTAGCAGCAAATCTACAACAGTCTCTTATTATACAAGCTATAATAACTTGAAGCAAATGAATCATTGGGTGTTCCTTGGTTTTCTCACACTGCTTCAACATGTCGGCTTAGTTGTTGTTAAATAAGTGAGATGGTGTGTTTAAATAATTTTAGAACCTGGTATTGAGTCATGAGGCTATGAAAGGTTTATTAGTATTATTTTTTTGCATGATTATGTGTTATTTAAAAGATAATAAGATAAGAACAAGAGTTTGGGAACTCCTTTACTAGAGGATTTGAAAATGAGAAGGAACACAACATACACATAACAAATTCTACCTATTTAAACTATCTCACTAAAATTTAATAAAATCTGACAAAACACGTGTTTTATGTTTGTATGTTAAGTAAAATGGTCATGTTGTGGTTTTGTAGCAGTTTTATGTGCCAGACTGATTTTGAAGAGATTACATCAAACATGTTGCCTGGGCAAAACGTGCTGAAACATGTCAAAGATCCAATCTTCATAGTAGATCGTATCTGTAAAGGGAGCTACTTATTCATCATAGTTGACGATTCTAGTGCGCTGTCTTGCTTTTACTGCTAATTGGTTGCTAGCCCAATAGCTGTAAAAGTGTACTTCGAGCTTAACAACTATCCTGCAACACAAATCTGTTACATTAGGAAGGAAGCTGTCATGAACCACAGTATTTTCATCTGTATTCTTGCCATTGGCCAGTGGGGATGCTTATTAAAAGGCAGGAGGGGAGGTTTAGGAAGACGACAGCTAGCAGCTGGACAAATTTCCTTTGTTTCAGCCTTTTGTGAATTGATTAGAACCGTGCGCCTTTAGGTAGTCAGGCGCTCTAATCACACAACTTTAATGTGAAGGCTGTACCGAGGTGCTGGGGTAACAATAGATGAAATACTCTTCACATCACAGTGAGCAATGCAATGGGAACAGAGTGGCCTGCATCATTATAGAGCTCAGATTTTCTTCTTCTTTTTAAATTTGCAAAAGAATTCAAACATTTGTGCCTGATTTTTGCCTCCAAATCCAGAAAAGAGATCGCTCTCTTGGACCTGTGTGTCAGGGGCGGGAAGATGGCAGCACTATGCAACACACACACACACACACACACACACACACACACACACTGTGTGTATTTATATCCTTGTGGGGACATCTCATTGACATAATGCTTTCCCTAGCCGCTTACCCTAACCATCAAAAATGAATGCCTAACCCTGACTCTTACCCTAAAACTAATCAGAACCTAATTGTAACCCTGACACAAAAACCACATTTAGAGTCTCAAAAATGCCTTCAAACAGCCCACGAGGGCTGTTTGTCCCCACAAGTATAGTAAACTACCAATTTTTGGTCCACATGAAGATGTTAATACCCGTCCACACACACACACACACACACACACGCACACACAGTTATTGAAAATACTCATGAAAATGAATTCGTTAGGCACAATATTGTAAATGACAGTGCTTTAATTTCTCTACATTTATCAAGTTTGTTCGAGTTTTACTGTCGCTGCTTCCTTTCTTTTTCCAAAATGGAAGAGTAAGCTGTGTAGCTGTGAGCAGTGTTGAGCTGCCCAGCTGTGAGCAGTGTTGAGCTGCCCACCGTCTCTCAAGCTCTTTTGATTCCTGCTTTCTTTTATCCTGAATTTTTGAAAAGTAATCAAAATGCAACCATCAGGAACTCGTGCATATCGTGGCAGAAGTCTTAAGGCCACTCCTGTTGTGCCAGATTTATCACAGTGTAATTTGTAGCCGGGAACGGAAGCTTCCTGTTGTCAGCAGGAAGTTTGATGGGAATCTGGTAAGTTTACCGCTATAGCAACCAAGAAAGAAATGCAACATAATGAGGCAAACTTGTTGTTGGTGCATTTCATTTTTTAAATGGATTAAAGGAAATTCGATTCCAGTGCTCAGCTCAGTTAAGAAACCACACATCAAATCTTAACAAGAAGGAATTTTCCAGTAATAGTCTTTTAGGACACTGAATAAAGAATTCAGTCTAAATGTATTTGCACCGTCATTTTCTTCCTTTATTGTTTTATGTTTTTGTGCACAAAAATCAAAGTAAAATAGAAATGTTCTCTTTTATTTCCACAGTGGCTATGAATTTGACTACGACTACTACAGAGATGACTTCTACAGTAGGTATGTTTAAAAAAAAACGTTGGCTCACTGGTAAATAACACGTCTTTGTCATTTGCAACTTTTCTTTTTTCAACCAGTCCCTTTCCTCCCGATATTTTGCCCTTAGTATACACATCCTTTCTCCCCATTTCCCATCTTGAATAAAGATGATTTTTGAGCAGAATGGCCCCATTTCCTTCTGAGGCAAAGTAACTACATTATCACAGGCATAATGAATGTCATATTGAGGAGGTTTTTATTCCTCTCCGTTGGGCTTACTAATGATGCTTTTATCCGCATAGCCGGGTACTGAATGTCAGATAGTCCCCCGGCTGGTCATTTGCGCTGGCAAGGCACAGAATGTATCTTCATTCTGACATTTTCATTGGTTTGTTTACTTCCTCTTCTTTGCAATATCCCCAAGAGCAGAATCCTTCAGCTTTGAGTCATTATTGCTATTTTGGCAATTTGATATGTCAAAGGCAACTGGGAACAGGCTTTGATTGAATTGCTGTGGCATTGTTCAATGTGTACCTCTATCATTCAGACATCTTTTGCAGCATGTCTATTAGGTGCTTTGTAAGTGTTCCTTGCTGCTTGAATAAAAACATCTGACCAAAAACAAGGGAAAAAAACTCCACAAAAACTCCCATAGTGATTACAGAGTTATATCCCCACTTTTTTTGTTTTGTTATTTCTCTGCATTGTAATACTCTTGGAATATTTCTGTTGCTACAACTTTATTCTTCATGTGTCTTCAGACTGTTTGAGTACCACGGCCGCGTTGTGCCTCCGACCCGAGCTGTGATCCCCATCAAACGCTCACGACTAGTTGTCCCAACCACACGCAGAGCCAAATCCTCTTTTCCAGTCAGGGCTTGCTCTTCCTCTTCCTCCTCCTCTTCCTCCTCCCGAGCACTCAATGTCGGCTCTTCCATCACTGGCCCTAAACGTATGTTTGGTGGTTTTTCTTTGTCCCTTTTTGTTCCTATAGTATCCTGCCATCTCTAAAGTGATTTCCAAATGTTTTCTAAATGTGATTTTTATGTGATTGTTTGTTTTGAACTTACCTCCATGTCCATTTTTGGGGTTTGAGTCAAGTTAATGGCAAAGAAAATAAATTCAGCCGCTACAAAGAACATTTCCTATTATCATAACTTTGAACACATGTTGGCGGGTATCATTTCTGCCCATTATGATGGAAATGTACTCAGCAAGTGTAAATGCTAAGCTCTCGAAACAAAAAAAAAAGGTTAATAATCGAAAAAGGTCAGGCCTGCAATTCCTGATTATTTTCATTAGTAGTCTTGATAGTCCCTCTTGAACTGATTAGAGTATACGCTCATTGGACACTTCATTAGGTACACCCGTTCAACTGCTCTTTAACTCAAATATTTAGCCAGCCAATCACATGGCAGCGACTCAAAGATTTTAGACATGACATGGTCAAAATTAATCTGTTATATTATGTCATAATAATAATAATAATAATAATAATAATGGATTGCATTTATATAGCGCTTTTCTAGGCACCCAAAGCGCTTTACAATTCCACTATTCATTCACTCTCACATTCACACACTGGTGGAGGCAGCTACAGTTGTAGCCACAGCTGCCCTGGGGCAGACTGACAGAAGCGAGGCTGCCATATCGCACCATCGACCCCTCTGGCCAACACCAGTAGGCGGTAGGGTAAAGTGGCTTGCCCAAGGACACAACGACCAGGACAGAGAGAGCAGGGGGATCGAAAAGGCAACCTTCCGGTTACAGATGAGCTTCCCAATCCCCTGAACCATGGTCGCCCCCAAGGCGTGGAGGAAACTTTCTTTGCTCAATTTGGGCCTCTTAATATCAACTGGGCATTGTTTAAATGCCACAGACTACTTGAGTATCGTTATTGACCATGCCCAGTGCCTTTTTGACCACAGTGTACCCATCGTCTAATGGCTGGTTGTAGCAGGATATAAAACCATGTCACAAACCTCAAATCTTCTCAAATGGGTGTCCTAAACAAGACAGTGAGTTCACTGTACTCAAATGTCCTGCACAGTCTCCAGATCGCAGTCAAATAGAGCACCTTTGGGATGTGATGCAGGGGGAGATTTGCATCATGAATGTGCACCCAACAAATCTGCAGTGTGCACTGTGTGACGCTATCATGTCAGCGTTGAACCAAAGGTTTTGAGGAATGTTTCCAGCATCTTAATGAGTCTTTGTTGAATAACATGAAGAATGAAGGCAGTTCTGAAGACACAAGGAGGTCCAACCTGGTCCTAGTAAGGTGTACCTAATTAAGTGTCTAGTGAGTGCATTTAAAAAAAAAAATTGTAATTTTTAAGATGCCAAAACTGACATTTACAGTACTTTGTTTGTTTGTTTTTTCACCAAACTGTCCAAAACCCCAAAATAATAAGAGATTTTCATACAAAACAAAGAAAAGTGGCTTATCCTCACGTTGGAGATAAAAAACTGTAGTGATTTCCAAATGCTGAATCATTTTCATGTCAAAACTGTCGTTGAATGCGATTTACTCTTGAATAAATTAGTAATTTTTTAAAAACACCACCTTTGATTTTAATAAGAGGTTAATGTACAAGCTATTTTGATTGTTGAGGCAAAAACTGTCAAATAATGCAATAAAATGGGGAGGAAAAAAATGACCATAATGACTTCCTAAGCTAACCGAACAGATTCACAAGAAATTGTCACATTTGAAAGCTGGTTTTAAATATTTTCTTCTTGAAAAATTACTTTATTATGGCATTTATTATCATTTGATTTTAACAATCATTGCTGATTAATCTTCAGTCAGGTGACAAAGCCAGCCATTGTCAAACTTAAGGATGTCTTGGCCAAATTTTAAACCTGCGCCGACTGAACCTTTAATCAAAACTCTGATTGAAACACAAGACTTGATGTGTTTTCTCTGATTCCTTTTGATCTTCTGGTGATTTTCTTGTTGAGGCTGAATCTTCATTAAACACTTTCCTTTCCCTTGCCATCTGAAAAGAAAAACAAATCATTTGAATCTCACATCTTTTCTTTAGTTCTGATGACCTTTTTGATGTAAATATTTAAGCTGTTCCATTGTAGCTTCAAGCTAATTACATGTTTGTACATGAGAAACTTTGACCTCCTGCAGACCACCGCCACACTCTTTAGGAATGACTGGGATAAACAGTAAATTTTTTTCTTTTCTTGAGATGCATTGAAACACATTTAAACCAGAGTTTTTATTCGTGTTAAAACAAAAGTAAGCACACCAGAAATGTTGGGAATAAACCAAAATTATACAGAATAAATCTTAGATCAGAGTCTCAGCTAGTTGTTTGGTTATTTTTTTATTTTCTGCTCTGTGTAGCATTTCTGCATCATATTGCTCATCACTTTCTATTGTTTTACAGCAAGCAGGCAGCTGTTTTCTCATCATCTAAGCTAGTAACAAGGTGGTAAATCTAATAGTAAGAGCCAGATCTTTCCTCTACAAAAATTGAGGTAAAACATGGCTAAGAAAGAAACATTTTCGCTGGTAGCAACAACAGTGAGATTATGGCTTTAGCAGCTGCTGTACTGTTCAAACTCTCGCATGCTTATTATTATTCTCCCCTCAATGCAACACAGTGAGATTTCCTGCTTTTCATCAGTTGTGCCACATTTTCAGTGAAGAACTTGACTGTTGAGAAGAGTCTGCTGCTGTCACAGTGTCTCTTGTAGAACATCCCATTAATTATGCTTTTTAACTTTATTAATGTATGCTTGCAGTGAAGACAGATCAGCTTCTAACAATCAAAAAGGAACTGTCGCAAATCAAAACCAAGATCGACTCACTGCTGGGAAGGCTTGAGAAGATAGAGAGGCAACATCGCTCTGACGCCGGTAAGATTTGACAGCCAGGAGGGGAGGACCTGTCTGATGAGCATGCATAGAAAAACGGGGAAGATGCTGAGAGAGGCCGCCATGTACTGAAATAAAAGCCACACAAACGTCCTTTGAGGAGAGTTGACGGAATGATACTGAACATATTAAATGCTTGTTCGGAGGCTTGTCTGAAATACAGGTTCTTCTATTATCAAAACAAGATAGAAAGTCAATAAATCTACTATGCTCTGATGTTAACTGCCAGTCTTTGTCTCTTGATGTCTTTTGCCAGAGATGCAGAGGAAGCAGGAGGAGGTGTGCGAGTGTCTCCATGGTGATGCAGCAGACCACTCTGGGGGGGAGGAAGTGGAGGGGACGGCTGAGGTTGAGGCAGGGGAGATGACAGACGGTGGTGAAGACGACTTTGAAGATGAAGGCACAAGCGACATGGTGAGCAGGCCAAGTACCCATGTCCAGTATTAATAAGAAGTTATTTGGTTCCAATTTAGCTGCAAAGTGTTCGTGCGTGTTCGTGCGTGTGCGTGCGTGTGCGTGCGTGTGTGTGTGTGTCTGCAAAAGTCACAAGAAGTCCTAATTACCTACAGATTTTCTTGTAATTTTTTAAAGTGGACTTGATTCATATTTGTGCAGGCTTTCTGAAGGTCCTTCAAAGTTTTTCTTTGGACACTCAAAGTCCACTCCCCCGCCCCCGCGTAGAGGCATAGTATTGGCAGTACTTCCCTAGCTTCCAAATTACACAAGAACAGGACAGAAAATCGTTGGCAACAAGGCCTGTAGACTGATGAATCCAAATCGTTGTCATCATTAGTGTAAGTCATTGCCAGTATGCACAGAGGTCAGGAGAGAGGTATAGTGGTGAGCATCTACATGGAACTATGAATGCAGAACAGAACCATCAAATTTCAATCCACCAATACCATCTGCAACACAGCTGATGTCATTTTCTTTTAACACGACAGTGATCCAAATACACTGTCAATGCCGTAAAAGCCGATAGTAGCTGACGAGAAACACAGTCATGAATCACACCCCTCCCAGAACCTGGACCTCAACATTTTGGAAGCAGTGTGGGATCATTTTGAGAGAGAACAGAATAAAAGGCACCCAACATTCAAAGAATACTTTGATTGTCCTTAAAGAAGCCTGGAGAACTATTCCTGAAGAATACTTCAGGAATAGCTTACATGAAAGCTGTCTGTGAGACTTCAGGCTGTGTTGAAGAATAAAGGTGCTCACACCAAATATCAACTTTCAAGCACAGCAGAATTATAAAAACTCTTTTTCTGTATATCCATGTATATTTCGACGTTTCCCATCCCATCTCCCAAGCAAGATATAAAGAAATGAGGGGTGTTTCAAGACTCTTGCATAGTAGTTTATCTATTTTATGATGCGGAAAATGTTTTCCACTGACATAATATGCCAATAATAACAGTAAGTATAATGTACATTCAACTCTGTTGTATAAATAACTTTGCCTTAGATGGAACCATTTGAGTCATACAGGATTCTTATAAAACTAAAAGGTGAAATGGTCATGAAAAAGTAATCAGGTTGTTCGTGGTGATGGATACAAAGTTTTGCTGTCTTTTGTGACAATCAGCATGATTTGAAAAGTCTAAACTATATGAGTAAAAACACTCAGAAAATGATTCTTCACCCACAATAAACACAATACAATACTCTGAAATATATATAAAATTACATTTGAATTTATTTAATTAATTAATAATTAAAGATAATGTGCCTGGTACAAACTAAATGTGTATCAATCAATTAAGTTTAGTTTGACCAGATCCCATTAAATGTAACATTTTACATTGTACTTATGCAACAAAATTACATGGATAAATTACATATAATTAAATTAGTTGAAGTCAGAAGGGCAATTTTTTTATTTTATGTTATTTTTGAGTGAGGTGTATTTTGTCTCTGTCTGAACAACATACATGCTGCAAAGTGGGGACACGTTGTTGTGGCAACCAAGAAAAGTAGTAGCTGTTGTTTTAAAGCTTAATCTTAATGTGTTTTGAATTAATATTGTATTACAAAGTAATAACTATCATCAATGACAAAATAATTCGAGGTCGTCTCTATCACAAACCGCCATGAAACTGAACAAATCACATGAAAACACCAAAGTCAGCAGCACGTAACGGTGTCTGTGAATACTTTGGCTTTCCTTCCCTGTCTCAGACAAACCTGAATGGGAGGAGTTTGTCTTCGGAAATGTATTTTACATTTTTAAACTCTTAGTTTGGTCAGGTTCAGGCAACAGAACTTAGGTTTGGGAGAGACCCTTATAATTTTCCCTCAGATTGAATAAAATGTGTGGTACTGAGCCCATCTGCCAGAAGAACTCGAAGGCAAACTTCTTCTCTGTGTTATACGCAAAGCCTCAGGCATAGAAGTTTTATAAATCTTTGAAAGCATTGTTTATTTTAATAAAAGAGTAAATAATTTAATTATACAGTTAAGTGCCAGACTTTTTTAAGTCACTATCTATCGCTGAGTGAGGTAACGCACGATCACTGATGAAGAGAGCGTTTATACTTAGTTTCCACGGCAACATACTTGGAAAAACTGCTGTATTGAAACCTGCCATGGCAAACCAAACATTTTCTTCTGATGCCACCAAGCATTAAAAATAATTTAACTGACAAAACAAGACTTGACTTTCACAAGATATTTACAAGAAATGGGACACATCTGTCAGCTACCTCAGTAATTACTGCTGTCATTCATCTATGAAACAAGACAGCTGGAGTAACGGAACAAGACGGAGCAACAACACTAAGCTGTTAGATGAAGAGCTGCAGGTGACAAGCTATGCACCTCCAGCTCCTCGGTGAAGTTAGGCTGCTGTTTGCAGACGCTTCGCCGTGTGCAGAATGAAATCGGAGCAAAGTTTCTCACAGAGTGTTTGAAACTGATCTGCTACTAACTACATCACTCTCTGGATACACTTGTGAAACTTTTTGGGTGGTGTTAATTTACTGTAATGCAGTAAAAGAGTGTAATGCATGCAGCATATCACCAATTTTTACTTTAAAAATCATAAATCATCTAACTGAACATTTGCTTTCCAGTTTTATTACTGTGACAGTTTTATTTCTCAAAACTATTGCCTTACTTTGACACTAAAGAAAGGTTATATAATCATACCTGCTTCCTGTTTTATGAGATCTGGACCCACTGTTGGGTGGTTTATTGGCTTCATTCTGCAAGCAGACTAAACTATTGATTACTGGTAATCATTAAAGCTTATATGTGTTAATCCAATAGATACTGTGGCCAAAAGGCTTAGAATAAACAAAAACCCCAAATCCCTATATTGATTTAGTGAAAACACACTGTATAAAATGTGTCTCAGAGGACATGGATGAGATGTGAATTGATGCACATTTTCAAGGTTTGGACAAACAAAAAGAAAAAAAAAGATTTGCGAAACAAAAAAAAAAGTACAGCCATTTCTAAGGTTTTAAAAATCAGGACATGAAAGATCCTCAGGTATTGACCAGGTTCTGATGACTGTGGAGTCCATTTGAGTACAGTGAACTCACTGCCATGTTCAAGAAATCAGCTTAAGACATTTTGAGCTATGTGACATGGTGCGTCATCCTCCTGGGAACACTGTGGTCATGAAGCGATGCACATGGTCCGCAGCAATACTCTGAGTGTTATTTGTCATTGAAACAATGCTCAGGTGTTACTAAATGTGTCAAGAAGATATTCCCCACACCATTACACCACCAGCAGCTTGAACTGTTAATAAAATGCAGCATGGATCCATTTTTTCACGTTTATGGGTTTTGTTAAATGAATAACAGAACTTGTGCGAACCAGTTAATTTTTTAAATATGTACTGATGTGTATTTCAGACTTAGAACTGGAAGTGTTTCATTTTTTTAATGACTGTGGATTGAGCTAGAAAAGGGAAGGCTATGTTGCTGCCTAGTTATAAAAATTAATTCTTGACTGATTTAAAGCAATCTTATTTCTTTTACTGCAGATAGAGAACCACATATCGGACATTGACAACTGAGTAAGGTCAGTATTTAATCTTGGTTTAACAACACACATTTTGCACAAAGCTGAATTTATTTTTGGGAATAACGTATGAAAAGCAGAATCATAGAAACATTTTAGCATCCAGCAGTTGAAAGCAATTCGAAGGATCTTTCGCTTCCTGCTTTAAAAAGAGTAACAGAGTAAGAAACATTACTCATCCTTGGAGTTTAATCCTCCAAAATGTTCTTCTAAAGGTGGGGTCATTCTCTGCATCTGGGGGCAAAAGGAAAAGCAGCTTCTCTGCAGTGATCGCTGATGACTGAACAGCCGCAGAGATGAGACTCTTTCTCATGTGCATTTCCTGTCAAACGACATTTAAATCTCCCCTGATTTTCTTTGTAAGAACAAATAGCTATGAGATTTAATTTGCCTCTTGGCTGACATTTCCTCCCTGCTGTCCTTAAGTGTCTGCGAGTAGAAGTTTTTCCTTTTTTTTTTCTTTTCCTTCCTCAGGCGGTCTGAACATGATAGATTGTTAAGATGATGGTTTAATGAACTGCTTGTCCTCTGGTGGATATCTGAGTGGTTGCAGGTAATAACAGCAGCGTTAGAAAATTTTAATGTTGGTCCACTTGAGTTTCCAAGCTTCACAGGAAAATTTAAACCTGCAGCTACCTTTTTTCACATGAGGTCGCTGTGAGAGATGAAAAAATAATAACTTTCTTTTTTCTTTCAAGTTGGGGAATAATGAAGCTTGCATTACAGAAGATGGGAGGACAGATACCAGCAAAATCTTCTTGATCAAGGAGGTGCATTTGACATTAAAGGAAAGGAAGTGACAGACAGCAGTGGAAGAGTGTGTCAGACTTGTATTTTGCTTGTTTGCCTCATTAGAACATGCCACTGCTGATGCATACGTCATCAAAATCCTGGGTATAAATATTCTCCAGACGACTGCAAGATCTTCGCAACCAGCAGTCAGTCATTTCCCCTCGGACTGATTGCTGTTCTGAAAAATACAGACAATACAGTATATTGTGTGCTTATTATATTGTGGTCTGTATTGTGTATAAAAATACAGTTATGTGATCTACCAGAAGAAAATTTGTCTTTTGTTGTACCTCAGATGTTTGTTTCTGTTTCTGTGCATTGAAAACTGTGAAAAGCTGCATTGCTGGCAGAGAGCTAAATATGAATGTAACAGTAACATATTTTCTTTGACACTCATTAATTCTGCATTTTGTTTTCATTCATTTTGAGCAAATGTACAGTATGTAATTTATTCACAATCTCGCCACATGGTATTGAATGCATTTCATGTTTTTAATTTGTTCTACATGACAACGTGTATTTGAAATTCTTTACTTTCTGTTTACAATTTTAAAAAATGAAAGACAACAATTTTTGCTGTCAGCATGTTAAAAATGTGGCTATCAAGGATCATTTCTTTGCCTCTGTTGTACAGCCATGGATAATAAACATTTTTGACATAAACTTGTGTCCTTCCTCCCCAAAACTGAGTGGTGTAGCTCGCATTTTGGGAGATGAAGTGTTTCCAAATGCTGTCAGACAGACTTCTGAATTACAAATATTTCCCATTAAATGTAGAAATGCAGGCAGATTGTTGACATGTTGCAATCAGTCTGAGTCGGTGTACGCCGATTATTGCAACTCATCTGTATCATGTTTCTTTGCAAAAAGAGGTTCATCTAAGTTAGTTTCCAAGTGTCTTTTTTCTGGTTATATTCCTATCAAAACAAGGTTGCTGTGCACTTATGTCATTATAAAGTTAAACTACTGTTCTGCAGCAACTACGCAACTATTTGTTTCAAAACTGAGTTCTGATTAGACTCTGAATGTAAGCAATTCATTTGAATTTCTGTGTGTTTTAAAGACAACAGATTTGCAATTTTCACAGGTTTATCTCAGCGAATCATCTTATCATCCCAGATTGAGGTCAAACTGACAATTAAATACAATATCATCCTTAAAGACGGAATCAGCTTATTGGCATATTATTAAATTCTTGATACACCAACGTTTTTCAAGACAGAAACGTGACTCCATTCTTCTCAGCAACCATTTCCAATAAGATCGCAAGTTCATTGCGCACGGTTGTGCCGTGGTCACCAGTCACTGTTTTCCCTTGTGTGACTGCAGCATAATGCAAACATTTGAAACTTTACCAGTGCGCTAACACGATCAAGATACTGTTAAATAAAACAGTTACTAAGTTTTCTTTAGGACGGATTTAAATATTGATAATTGAACCCTCAAAAATGCTGATTTTTTTTTTAATAAATCTAAATTTTTAATCGGCACCTTACAAACAAATTAAATAACGAATTCAAAGTCTGGATAATAACAGCTGGAAGACAAAAAAATCAGAGGGAACAACAGGCAAAAAGCAAGAAACAGGAAAGCTAACAAGCTAACAGCAAGGGACATAACAGTATGAGACAACAACAGCATAGGCCTGATGCTCATACCTGCATTAGTTTACTCATAATGTTGAAATGAAATTGTGGGTTTAGTTTATTTTTCCCTTAAAACAACTATGCACATGATGATTTCTTTATTCATCATTTAACAGTTTTTAGCGCTTACAGTTATGCAGAGTCAGGCATGAAAAGGCTGCTGTTTGTGACAGGTGGGTACTGACAGACGTGTGCAGCTGCCAGCTGTCCTCTAGGCTTCACTTCTGCTAAACCTGTCTCTCTGAACTGGACCTCGTCGATGTTTGTGGCCTCATAAGCTCTCCTGTGATATTTAGTTTGTATACTTGGATTATTCCAATGAATGGTTAATATATGCAAAATCTGCACAGATTTTTCCATCTTGGATTTGAATGCAATTAAAGTCTCCCTCTACAGCCTGTTGATTCTTAGTTTCAGCAATGAAACTGAATTTAAAACAAACTATAGCTGACATTCTGTCCCCTAGGCAACCACCAATGTCCTACTGCCTACACATATTCAGTAACACTCAGAAAAATATGCTGGTAATTAGATAGTGTTAATAAATATCTTTCAGTAAGTATGAAAGTTTTCTACATGTCCTAGTTTACATTATGAAATAAGTTTTTATGAGCGAGAATATCTTGAATGTTTAACACTTTTCGACTAAACAGTTGTCTTCTACTTTGGTTAGTTTTTTTTTAAACAATCATTTATTAAAACCTTTCCTTTAAAACTTGTATTTTATTTAATGTTTTTGTGAAATTCAGGTAGAGTAGCTTTTATACTGTTAATTCAGCATATACTAAAAAAAAAATAAAAGCCTGTTCTTACAATATATTTGTGAGCTTTTTATTTTGCAAAGAAATTCACAATCAGACAGACAGACTCACCAGGCTGCATGTCCTCACCTCATGTGCTTGATAACCACTTTCTCTCTCTCTCTTTGTTTCTCTTCTGTTGTTGTGAGTGTGTGTGTGTCTATGTAAGTGTTTGTGTATTTAAAACAGCTGCCTGTCTTCACCTCTGCAGTGCTGCCGTCTCCTGAAACCTTGCATGTTTAGAAAGTATGTTTTCTCCATTTTTATGTTGTTCTTGTAGTTTTTGTCCTCAGATGAGGTTTGAAGTGTCTGTATCCAGACTGCAACCACCTGTAAAAGGTAGAGGCTCACCAGGACATACACACCTCAGAAGTTCCTGTTCTTGGCACAGCCCCCCGTCCCCTGGCGCCCCCTGCGATGCCCCCCTTCTTAGGGAAACCCTCTGCAGAGGAGCCGTGAGAGCCAGGAACTTATGACTTGTGTGTGCACTCAGGCATCACTCATACCTGCTCTGTAGACAGTTCCTGTCAGAAGGAGGGGGCACAGCAGTGATGCCGGGGGGCAGAAGGTGGTGCCTCAATGCCTCTCTCATTCTGAGAGTGTAAAACAAAAAAAACAATTGTCAGTGAACATTTGATCCCCACTTGGTCACAACATATGGCAACCCCTTCCTAAGCCTGGTTCTGTCGGAGGTTTCGCCCCATTGAAAAGGAGTTTTTCCTCCCCACTGTCGCCAAGTGCTTACTCATAGGGGATTTGGGGGCTTTTTAAAAACTAACCACTGAAAAGTTCAGCGGCATCAAATTTAGGACTCACCAAATATGTAACTGGATGATTCGTGATTAAATGAGAAATCATCCATTTAAAACATATTTGCAAGTCATATTTAGTTGTATATAAATTTGATTCCAGGGACATTAAGGCCGATCACAGACTAATTTGGACAACTGGTAAAAATAAATAAATAAATAAATAAATAAATAAATAAAAGAAATTGGAAAAAATCAATGTGTCATTTTTTAATATAGATTTCAAATAACATACCATTTGATGTCAACATATTTTTGTTACATTTGCGGTGCTCGTCATGTTATATTCTTATGATTCTGTTCATTTTATGAGTTCATGCTTCTGCCTTGCTTAACTGGTACTTAGCTAGCTTTAGTCATGCTAGCATCAGCACAGGTAGAAACACATACACATCAGAGAATCGCACTATCTACAAATGGAAAACTACAAAAATAAAATTTAGAAAGCTTTCAGATTAGTAAACCTATCAAAAATCAAAGTTCCTATAGTGAAAACACATCATTTCATATTGTGTTCAAGTCAGTTGTTATCCAATTTTAAAACTATAAAATGTGATAAAGTGTATTTTTAGTTTACTTTGTTAATAAAGAAATTTTTTTTAGAAACACTAACGTTATATATAGCAAAATATGAAGCAATCTTCTACCTCCCGTTGACATGCAGACCTGTGGCCAACTCTACAAACCATTTAGAATTTTTTCCAGCTGAGGTGTTCAAAATAGATAACCAAACTGGTGATAGTTACAGTGTAATGTGGGCAACTGACTGCCTAATATAATGTAACATCATCACAATATTTTACGAAAAAGGAACAAATGTACCTTTGTTTCCTCAGCTAAGACAGCTGGGCTGCAGTAGCTTGTGTTTATGTCAAGAGTGCCATTTGATTTAAAAGCAAGGAGCAAAAGACTCTGAGCAGCATATCAGTCAGAAACAATGCCATATATTTAAGGAACAAAGGTCAAATTCTTCATGTGTGTACATGTACTGTTGTGCACATAAACTCACAGATGTATATGACAACTCAAGTTTGTGACCAAAAATTTGTATTCTAATTTTAAAAATGGAATACCATCCATCCATCCATCCATCCATCCATCCATCCATCCAATGTTCCCTCTAATTTTTCATGTGTCATGTTTTTTTTTTTGTGCGCAACGCAGATTTTCTGTGCACAGAGACTGTGCCAGGAGTGCGCAATTGCGCACGCACATGGCTTAGAGGGAAAATTGCATCCATCTTCTTCTGCTTTATCCGGTGCCGGGTCGCGGGGGCAACAGCCTAAGCAGAGAAGCCCAGCCTCGCTCTCCCTCCCTATTCATTGTAATACATACAACAAATATGCATTACCAACTCTTAAGAAAAACAAACAAACACTGAAGTCTTAAATTGAATACCTTTTTCATGCTTTTCAACATCGTGAGAAGATGGAGATGATTTTCTTTCTACTTTCAGTTTATACAGACAGCTGCATGTTTAGCTGAGAAACATTGCAGCTGAGAAACATGCAGCTGTCTGCATGTTTCTCAACATGGAATAAAATGCTGCAAATATTTTTATAATAGCAAACTTTGGAGGCAGAGACATAAAGACTCGCACGTCACATGTTTTGAAGGTATCGTTGTTCAAAATGAAGAATAAAAAAGAAAAATACTAGAGCTGATGAGTGTTGACAAAAAGGGTGCATTGTGTCTATCTTATTTTCTTATGTGGCACAAGCAACTATCCAATGTAGTTATTATGATCTATTCATTTTTTTGATGCCGCATAAATTTTAAGACCACTTATTTGTCTTGCTGTTAGATAAACCACTGACTAAACTGACCCCTAAGCCTCGAGCTCATTTTGCCCCACAGCCAATATTAAATAAATAAATAAAATATTTAGTCTAGAAACTAATGATAAACTTTTTAATAATGCAGATACATGTTATGAAAATATAGAACTTTATAACCTGAGATTTAAAAAAAGCATTTGACAAACCTGATATAACTCGTAACTCTACAAAAACCTTGGACACAATAACCTGTGAAAAACAAATGCTTCATTCATAAGGTTCTTCCTTTCAAAGAAAGATGAAAAGGAAGGTGCTAATTAAAGTTTAGGGTCAGTTAACAAAAGGTGTGTAGGGTTGCATAGGTACAGGTGTTAGATCAGCTAACCTTGCCCCACTCTCCCATCCAGAAACTTTCACTTAACTTCTTATGACACCAGTAGCGGATTTAGAAAGTTTCTATAAGACTCATCTAAAACTTCGTCCTCCACTCTCAAGCCATTTTCAAATCTGTCGGTCCAGATTTAATACCTCGACAGATATGTATGGTCCAATCCTAATAACGTTGGTAAGCCTGCTGACTTTTAATCTAGGATCCCCATGAGGTTGATATTCTGTAGTTTTACCTTTGGTAGAGACAGTCACCGAATTAGAGAACTTTAAAGCACATATTTTTGTATCTATATGCTTCATGAATTTATTACACACTTATCTCAGTACATTTCAGGAATCGCTCATGGACAGATTGATCAGTCTCAAGACCTTGTGCACTCTTATTCCAATGTTTAGCTGAGTGGTGCATGTCCAAGTAACAACCATATGATGCCATGACTCAAGGTTTCCCTAAAGAAGGTGTCATTGTGCTATACGAGTTTATGAATCCCTTCACCTGTCAGTGGTTTTAGTTATGTGGCTAATTAGTGTATTTACAACTGAAAAGATTTTTCCAGTAATTAACAGTGTATAACTGGTATAATCTTTTCATTCTTCCAGTTTCTTAAACATGAGAATTGAGAGGTCTTTCCATATAATTATTTAATTGCTTCAATTATCAATGTGTAGTCAGGATTTTGTTAACTGAGAAGGATATTTTCCAATAATTTCTGAAGATTGAAGCAAAACAAAAAAAACCAGCATCTGTTGTGAGAACAATATTTAGCTCTAGCCATGTGATTAAAAATATATCCTAATGTCCTGCTAAACTCACTTTGTGCATGGAAATAAAATGACAGTGTTCAGCTCAAAGCATCAGGGAGGCACTCTTATTAACCTTTTCCAAGCTTGTACCAAAGCCTGAAGCTTTACTTCTCTGTAACCTTTCACGCCAGCCTCAAACAATTTTCAAAACAAATGGGAGTAATAAGATGAAAACAAAGGTGCAGAATGATGCTAAAATTCTCCAGTTGGCTTTAATTACAGCACCCTTGTGCATTAGTACTGATCCCTAATTGGCTTTGCGATTATTCCTCCCCTCTGTCTTTTGAAATTTTTTATTACAGTGACCTTGAAAACTGCAGCCAATGAGAGATAAGGTGCCGAAGCATCAACAGATGGGATTTCTAATTCACTCACTTCATTTGCACCAGATCATCATTTTCACAGGTTAAGGAGGGCCATTGGCTGGGTTGCAGGTATAATTGGTTCTATCGTTGCTGGCGAGCAGCCAGTGAGTACAGTGATCAGTCATGCAGCGTCTCTAATATGGACAATGCTCACTGTGAGATGAACTGAATCAATCACCGGCCTGCAGAGCTGCTGGATAAATTATGACTATAATAGGGGTCAGGATCTTTATAATACATCTGTGATTAGCCATAGTTGAGCGAAGATACTCAACTTAGAGAAAGCATTGTTTCACAGGGCTATAAGTCAAGGACGGTGCTAATGTAGGAAGTTTTATTAATTATAACTTTGGGGATGCAAGCATGAAAGGAGAAATCTGTATTTAAATTATTGCTCCATGAATAATTCCAGAACTGCAAAAACTGTCAACTGTCATCAGCTTTATGTTCTTCTATTTGTTTTACATGGTCAGAGTTGGTGTATTTCACTCTGGCTGTCATTTATCACTTTCACATAATTAAGCGTATGAAATTTCTCACACGTGTATTAATTTTATTCATTTACACTTTTAACTGAGTGTATTACAAATATCACAGTGTACACTGTGATATTATGAACCATTCCTGATTAATTCCCTGACATGCCAAACACCAGTGCTTCAGATTTAGTTTAGTTTAGCTTTGCTTTCCTTCTTTGATAAAACTTCAGAAATATTTAAAGATGTGACTCTAATGCATACTGGGTGATGAAATCAGGAAGTGCAGTAAAGCATTCAAAGGCAAAGGTAGAATAAGTCAGCAAAGGAAAAGTGGGATTGTCAAGTAGGTAAAGAACGAGGAGGTGAAGGCAAAGGAAAAGGCATATAGCGAGTTGTATTTGAGACAGGACACTAAGGAATGACAAAAGGACTTGTATTGATTGGGTAGGAAGAGGGATCAAGCTGAAAGGATGTGCAGCAGGTTAAGATGATTAAAAATTGAAATTGAAATGTACTAATGAGTGAAGAGAACATGTTACGTTTCTAGAGGTGGGCGGAGCAAAGAATCTGTCCCGGATGTGCCCGTTAGCGACGTCTAGTAAACAGGAAGTATGATACGAGAAGCGGTTAGTTCAACTGAACTCCAACGAACAATAAATTTACAACACTTTGTTAGAAAATGAAGTACGAAAGGCTTTTGGGCTCTCCCAGAAGTTGCAGTTGTTCTCTGTTGATGGCCTATAATAAGTTTGGCTCCTTTGAGGCCGCTCGGTAGTCGCTAAACTTTGGCTAGCCTGCTGGGTAACTTAGCAGGATTGTTCAGAGGATGTGTTCGCCGACTTTTTTTTAGCGAGTTTTCTACGTGTTTAGCCTGATGTCGGTAGCGGTTCCTTGGTTTATTTTGTTAGTTAGCAGACTTTACGCGTAGCGGTGGGACAGCTACATGTCGTCGTTATGGCAGGCAAGGAGCTGAGTCTTATTGACAAGAACATAACAAGGTAAAGTTACCTATTCACAACTAACGTATCAAAATTTACATTACATCAGCTAATAAGGGACTACTATGTACCACTGACGAACCGATTAAGTCTGGCATGAATATTTACTTACTTCATGACGAGCTTTACGTTACAATTTTAATCTGATGATAAACGTGATATTTATAAGGAACAATAAGACCCCATACAATGTGAACTATAACTCATTGCTGTATGAGAATGACACGTGTGAATAACATATGAATAACATTTTGTTGACATCAGTACCATTCTTCAATTGTATAGATCTGATTCTAGATAAGATAAAATAAGATGATACATTCTTGCGAGTGCAGACAAAGAATGCTGTAAATAATGTTGAATTGCGAAATGAAGTAACACAAATATTTTATTTCTTTAAAGTAAAGCCTAGATAAGTTAAGCACTGTGGGGAAAAGGCCTATATAGGTTATTAGCGTCATCTACTTCATTATCTAGTGAATACAGATTTTAAAAAGACTGTATGTTAGGTGGACAAAAGCTTTACTACCAAGAATTCAATATTACTGTCTTGCAATATGCAGACAAACAAGTGCAAATAAAAAAGGGCTATGTGGTTGTCAGTTTTAAATTAGTTCTAAATTCCCATGTTCTGTATATAATTTGAACTTTCTAGTCACTGTAATAGGCACACCTTTTCATTGCAGGGTAAGATGCATTTTCTCCTAATTCATTGTGGCAATTCATTGTTAATATTTTGGTCCATATTGAAATGTTGCAGATGTACAGATCCACATCATTTCTCCAATATTCTGTTGTTCAGGTCTGGTGACCCTGTATGAACTCTATCCTCAATTTCCTCGAGCCCTGCTGGAATGTGATTGGCTGAGTAAATATTTGTGTTTAATAGCAGTAGGACAGGTGTAACTAATACAGTGACTGATGGGTGTATGACAGACTGAAAATCCAAACCCAAAAATATTTTAATAACAGAAACCTATTCTCTTAGCTGAAAAGCTGTAACCAGAGGGCTTGACTTTTCTTAATTTATTCGCCGTCAGGACTTGCCAGTTATTCTGTTTGATTTCATGTTTGATTGCTTTTTCAGTTCTCACAGTTTGTGTAAAGACTATAACTCGCGAATATGGAGAGAATAGAAGTACAAGTAGAATCATCAGTCAACTGAGAGACACTTAGGCAACAGAAACTGTATTTGCATAAATGCCATGTTTTTAGTAGTCCACAAGAGGTTGCTTATCTGGAATATTTTCTTTGTAGTAAAATATGAGAATTGTCTTTAATGTCATTGAAAACTGAATACCCTCTAAGTTTTAAACACTTGGATTGAGTTTTTAGAATTTTCAGAGGAGATTTTACATCATTTAAAGTAAACTGTTAAGCAATTGATTAAATAAATTAACAAATTTATTGTTATTGTTATAATAGTCATTAGTTGGTACACATTTACCTTCAGAACATGTACTTATTTGCACAAAGTTTTACCTTCCGCTGTGAATCTGACCTTGTTGCCCTCTTTCTAGCTTGCTAGATATTCCCCTGATACCCACTGTAGCGTCACTTAATCTGCACTGCAATCACATCCCGAGGATCGAGGGCCTGACCTCAGCTTGGCACCTGCGACACTTAGACCTTTCCTCCAATTGCATTTCTAAGATTGAGGGTCTGAGTTCCCTCACTTCCCTGAGGACTTTAAATTTATCCTGCAACTTAATCACCAAGGTTGAAGGTGAGTCTTTAGTCACCATTTAACAGAGATAATAAATGCCTCTGCTCTCTGTGAGTTCTCCAAGTAATAATTCTTTATTAGTGGATCTTGTGTTTACCCTGACATTGCTGTCACTGCTCTATGAGCTGTAAAATCACTCAGTTGTTAATGTCCTCTCCCTTCACTCCAGCACTGAATGGGCTTGTGAATTTAACGAGATTAAACTTGTCCTACAATCAGATAAATGATCTCAGCGGTGAGTTGAATTTTGCCTGAACAGTGTTTTCTTTTTCTGCATCCAAATGAGAATGCTAACAAGTGAATGATGCTTCAATGCTGTCAATTCTTCATGCCTTCATTAGGCTTGTTGTATCTCCATGGCACGGAGTACAAGCTGAAACACCTCAGTCTCCATAGCAACTACCTGGACAGCATTGATCACCTCCTGCAGTGCCTTCTGGGAATACAAGGGTTAAGAGAGGTGATTTTAAGTCAGGATGGCAGAGACAACCCTGTCTGTAGGTCACCAGGTAGGAAACCTTAACACTCATAGACAGGAGCCCTGTTCACATCTATAACAAAAAACTGGTACTTAACGATATTCAGAGGGTGAACAGTGATTGTAGAAATACAGATTTAAAATGCAGAGAGAACGGAAGCAACAAACGAGCCAGAAGCTTTGTGATATGTATTCAATATCTTATCTGAACCACAAGGCCAGCAGACACATCAGCTGATAGAGCCTGTGACCACTTCTGTATTGGAGTGCAGTTGTATCAAGCAGCTGATTGATGTGATAGCTGTACATGTTGACCTATCAGATGTGTAAATGCACTGGCCTGATGTAGGAGAACTAAACAAGAAGGCTTATGTTTGTTGGGATGGAATTTTCATTAAAACACAATGCATTGAAAACATGGTTTATCTAAAAGGGCATTAACTCAGCATTGAAAGTCATTGTACTTGTATATTTGAGCTGTTTCCCTCTGAATTCATTTGTTTCTGTTCCTTTCATTTTTAGTACGAACCTGTAGCTATACTGAATGTGTAATAACATACGCCCAGCAAGTGCAGCAATACGCTTTCACTGACATCAATGTAAATGGCTATATTAGAGCAGCGCTCTAATGGTGCGTGTGAGACTTGCTCCTCAAGCGGAAAAATATACCAGTCTTCCATATATTTATTTTTTACGCAATTTGTTCAGTCTTTTTTGCATTTAAAAAAAATGTTTGCGTGTGTGTATGTGTTTTTTAATGGAACCAGCAGTATACAGGAAATGACTTTGGGACTTATTTTGCCAATAGGAGCTCACTGTTGCAAAGTAAATTTGTCCCTTAAGTAGTGATAAAACTGTAGTCTGTAATTCAGACTAAATTAGCTTACTCATATTGCATACATTCAGTGTCAAATTTAAAGTTTTAAATATCTACAAATGCTGTGTTGTCATTGTTGTCCAAGTGTATGTTAGTTAGCTAGATGAAACATATCTTGTGGAAGCTTTTTTAGGTGCTTTTTCAGGTGTTACAACAGTGGGGTGAGCTAGTTGAGGTTGGTCTGATCCCAGCTTGTGTCCCACAAGGAATTGTCCACAAATCAACCCTCATAATTGAAAGCCACATAGTTGCTCTCTCTGTGGTTTTGGCAGCTGATTTAATGGTCCTCCTTTTGTCAGCGGGATCACCTGCCTTTTCTTCAGCACGCATTCACTTGAAATGCTTTCAATTTCCTCATCCATATGATGTTCCCAGAGTACTATTATTTCCAGCATAATCACTTCCTTCGTGAATGTGGACACAGTGGTCACGTCTGGCTGCAGTTTTGATATTATAATCTGGACTGAGAACTTCGGCTGCTTAACCAAGGCGGTAGTTTCAGCTTAGGGGTGAGATTTCTCTCCAATTCTTATAAAGGTGATAGTCATTGGCAGATGGTTGCATCTGGTGTTTCTAAAAGCATTTACCTTGAAGACCTGGTCATGGCACCAGCAATAGTGCTTGCCTCTAAAGGCTTTTGGACAGCTATTGAAAAGATGCTCGTTGGAACACCTTCCAGAGCAAAGAGGGCAGGGAGGTGTCTCTCTGTGACGAGGTTTTCTAGAGTGGATAGGACATCAAATACACCTTGGACAAAGAAGTCCAGTCTCTCCTAACGCCTTAGGTCATTGTTTTGAGTAAGAAAAGCATCTGGCAAGCTGCTTGGTAGCTGTTCATTCTTTGTTTAAGAACATCCCAAATTCACCTTTTGTCAGGCATTTTGCATGTATCACATAATGATGTAGATGAAAGACTGGACTGTCAACAAGGTGTTTGCTAAGTAGCAAAGAATGGATATAAATTCAGAAGAATAGGGGAAGAAAAACTCCCTTTGACACTTTGCAGACATTTAACATGTACCAACAAAGTCCTATAACACACTGAAGGAATGGAAAAATCCCAGGAAACATAATGGAGGGCACTTAAATGGAATGTCAACCATCTAATCTCAGAAGTCAGTGAGAAATCATCACATCAGCTACTATGAAAGATTATTATTGTTATTATTATTATTGTAAGATGTTCATTTTGTAATAATACTCTGTTAGTTGTGCTTTATGGTTGTGTCTCTGTTGTGTGCTCCTGGGCAGAGTTAGGCTAACTTCAGAATTGTGCGTAGTTTTGTAAGAAGGAAGACTAGAGTGCAGATGGGACTCCAGGGGGTATGATATTTTGGCTTTATTGATGGAGATAAGCACTAATGAGGTTTCCTGTTGTGGTGAACCAAAGACTATGATGTGATGTTTACTGCAGACTGGCTGTGGTAACAAGGCCAGGGTCTCTGATGGCAGGGGTGAGAGGAGATGAAAAGATGAAAAGTTGGAATTGTAACTTTGTTCCAGGTCTTCCAGGATCGCTTCTTTGGATTACACTTTATTTTGAGCATTTCCGCATCAAATGCGAGTATGTCAGTTCGCTGAATTTGCAAAAAGCAAAAGTTTGTTGTACGTTATCCAATTACAGAAAAAAATAGGTCGATACATAAATTATATATATATAAAAAAGATAAACAATTTAATTCATATTTTCCAACTGCAGTTGGATCAAACTTTAATAATAGCACCCAGCATATCAGCTATGAACAGCAGTTTTAGAGGATATTTTTTCCAATTTTGCAGAATAACTGATTTAAAACTCCCCCTGTAATGAAAGTAAAGGGCAGGGATAGCTCAGTAGGTAAAGTGGTCGCCCCATGATCGGAAGGTCGGCGGTTCGAATCCACTTAACGGCTACCCTGAGGTACCCCTGAGCAAGGTACCGTCCCTACACACTGCTCCCCGGGCGCCTGCTTAGTGGGCTGCCCACTGCTTCACTGAGTGAATGGGTCAAATGCAGAGAAAAAACAAGTAATTTCCCCATGGGGATCAATAAAGTATCCATTATTATTATTATTATTATTATTATTATTAAAGTCCAGTGAATATCAGTCAAACTGACAGCCGCTATTAGTAATGACTGTGATCTTTTAATCTCTTTGTTTATCTTATATTTGGCTTCTTCATTAATTGGATTGGCTGCAGTTAAATTAATGTAAAAAGCTTTTCAGTGATCCTTTGCACCCATTATCCATATCTTCCAGTTAATGATTAATTCACAGCACTAGTTGTTGAAGGCGTCTCTTTTCATGTTGTTAAATACGAGAAGGCACTCTTGCAACTCTTGCTGTCTGTATGTGTAGATATACTTGCATAAGTTGTGCTCACTACCTATTAAATAGGGTACATCAGTAGTGCATATGAAGGTGACACACAAAGGTTATTCATTCAGAATGAATTATTTGATCTTTCATGAAGGTCATATGCACCACTGATGTGACATTACTGAATAAGAGACTCATGGCAATCAGGCAGCTCTAGCCTCGACAGGTTTCTCTGATATACCTGCGTTCCTATCTTACTGCAGGTTACAGGGAGATTGTTTTGCGGTCACTGCCGCAGGTCTCTGTTCTGGATGGCCTAAACCGACTGGGAAACCGATCACCTCAAAGTCTCAGTAGTCTCTGTGATATCCCCGGTCTAGAAGATTACGTGGACCTTCTACTCTCATCTGACACAAGTCACAATGAACCGGTAATTTTTTATGCTAAGCTACTATCAATTCCAGTGTAGTTCTTTTATTTGTTTAGATATACTCACCATGCTTTAGGGACTTTTGTTATTAAATCCTGTTTTATTTGACCGGAAAGTCTCTCGCCATGTGTTTGCTTTTTTGCAACTGACACAAACATAAAGTTATTTCCCAACAATTAATTTACAGCTTTCATAACGCAACAGAATGTGAGACGCATGAGAACAAGAAAGTTGTAGAACAGTTTCCACTTATTGTATGAGTGATGCTCAACTGCCTGATAGGCAGCATATCAAAATCCTGCGCTCCTGATACAAAAGAAAGAAGAACCGAGAATTTTATTGTCATACACACCACAAATAACTGTGGGTATGTTGAGCAATGAGGTTCTTACTTTTCGGGTTCACTACACACAAATAAATAAATAAAATATAATAATAGATTAATAAGCACAGAAAAAATTTAATAAATAAAGCACGTACTATTTACAGAAGAGTAGAGGGTGGTTAGTTATGCAAAAACACAAATTCCATCTATCCCATCAGCTGTCGTAGGGCAGGATGCAGTGTACAGGTCACCAGTCCATCAGAGAACAGACAGACAACCATTCACATCTTTACCTTTGTCCAATTTAAAGTCAACAATTAATGCACCTCTTTGTACCGTCGGAGGAAATCGGTTCACCCGGAGAAACCTCACACAAACACTTTGTATTAACCTAAGACAAAATATCATAATTACACAGCTTTGCTTATAGAAGACCTAATTATGTAGGTCTGCTTCGCTGCAACGAGGAATATCATCGAGCCAAATAGATTTCCCGGTTGTCACTGAATTATTGGAACATAATGAATTTATGTATACTGGGATGATGAAAGTTTGGTTGCTTTACAATATACTACTTTGCATATTCATTGCGCCAGATGGCAGTTTCTGTCTGTTTTTCTACAGGAAAACAAACTGCAGTAGAAGCCATTTTTCTTGCCGTTATTAACTCTTTTCTGTCTCTGCAATGAAGTCCTGTAAATACATTATAATTCGAAACCACACTTTTGCATTTGGAAACTCTGAAATAAAAGTGAAAGTTTCCGTTGCAGGTCAGAGGCGATGCTCCTCTCACCACACCCCGCATTGACCAGCTGCTGACCCAGTTTCGTCAGAGAGGTGCTACCTCAGAAGTAATCACAGACCCAGTCACACAACCAGAACCTCCGCGCACACAGCCGGTTCGCTCCACTGTGACTGATAAAGGAGACCCCGTTAATGAAGAGCGCATCAGGAAACTGGAGCACCAGATGTCCCAGCTCATCCAGCAGGTGTACACCTTTTTGAAGATCAATTTTTTACGCATATGTGCCTTGTTGTTTTTTTTTCTTTTGTTTTTTGGCTTTTTTTAAAAGAATGATAGTAGGAAAAGGTGGGAAAGAAAAAGTTGTACTAAATGTTAATGTAATTGATGTTCTCTTAATCTACTGCACTTTGAAGTTATTTGTTCAATATAAATTATTCATGGCGATATTTTGAAGTCATCTTTACATAAATTAATTTTTGCACATTTGGCTCTTAAATGGTGATTTATCCCCAAATAAAGTAGTGTGCAAAACTCCTAAATCACCCCTCTGCTCTTTATATTTAGCTTATAATGAGCCAGGCTTTCTTGTCATTTTTACCCCTCCCAGCTGTAAGTAGCCTATCTGTTGAACACAGTGGAGGCTCTATCATGGTTTCGGGCAGGATTTCAGCCACTGATGTTCATATTTGACCCACCATCTGAAAAGAGTCTGATCACAGCTTCAAACTGTAAAAACTCTGTTTTTGCCTTATGTGCCATTTGTGTTAACTGATGTTGGTGTACCTATTTCCCACTTTTTTATATTTCCTAGAAAAATATAAGGAACCGGGGGGTGACAAAAAAACCCTTTAAGTATTTCTTTGTTATTTACCCAGAACCCTGCTGATAATAAATCCAGAAGATCTGCCCATTCTGTGGTGATGGTACGGAAAGCCAAGCGGGACACAGACCGCACTTCAGAAAGTGAATGTGACAGCGGGAAGGAAAACAGGAGGCAAACGAGAATTCCCAAATACCATGACAGCGTAACATCGTCGACAACCACCAAAGAGACCAAGAGATCAGAGAGGTGATTCTGCACCAAAAGAGATTTCTGGTGTCATGTTAGCTGCTTTGAAATGCCATCATGTTTATATTTGGACTCCCTGATTTTGTTATAGCAGCTGAGATCCAACTTAGCAAAGCCTAAAACTTGATGAACCTAAACTATGTGAAGACATTTTCAGCACTGGTGGGCACTACATCAAAATCAGAGAGTGTACCTCTAAGCAATGATAATCACATTCATACATTCACCAAACAATATGCAGCAATGGGTTTTTCCATATTGTTCATCATGCATCAACTTAATATTATCAGGTATCTTGATTAGGGAAATTCCTTTTACCTCCCACTTGAGAGGGGGTGATAAATTTTCCTCAGAGAGATGATATGTTATGGATGTTTCTCCTCTCTGTTAGAAATTACCGCCGGCAGCTCACTCGCATGATTAATGGCCACGCTTCTCTGGTCAACCCCCTCATCTTACTTCATCATCCACTAATGACATGTGCTTAAGATTCAGAAATTTAACTTAAGTAATCTCACAATAGCCCTCATCAAAAAAAGGTTACTTTGAAATATTACTTCAAAATTCAAAGTTGTTCAGACTTTGCTTCCCTATAAAACTCAGTAAATCTTCTGCCTTGACCTTTGTTTAGCCAGACATTAGCTGGAGGGTTGTTTAGAATCTATTTTACAGCCAGTTTAATACTTGTGATTTGTTTTATGTGCAGCGATCAGGAGAATCATAAACGGAGGGCTTCAAAGTCTGCCGTTGGATCCAGGACGAAGGCTGGTAGCACAGGGAGTGCAGAGGCAGTGAGGCCAACAAGGAAAGGACCTTTAAGAGCAGCTAAGGCCTCAGGCGATATGAAAACCAGATCCACTGAAGAGGAGGAAACCTACAGGGTACACGATGGACGGGTCACCTAGCTGCTTCTGTTTTTATTGAGTGACTGTAAAATAGAAACGGTTCTGTCCCCATTCAAAAAGAGAGTAAATTGGTGTGTTTGCAGAAACATTTGTGTAAACAAAAAAAAAAATGCAGGAATAGAATAAATGGATAATGCTTTTAGAAGGTGACAGCAGAAATAGGACCACAGTAAACAGAAGGTTTTTCATGTTTTGCTCTTTGTTTCTGAGAGCTTTGTTTCAGTAACATTGACTTTATCTTTGTGATGTCAATAACTTCTTTGTGGTAACTTTGTTAAATTATGCGCAAAATAGAGTTCAAGCCAGTAGTCCATCATCTGTTTGGTTATTTAATTTCAGTACATTTAATGAAACTCTTGGCTTTTTGTTGTGATAAGAAAACATTCGATTCCTTTCCACAAAGAAAGTTTCTATTTTTTCAATCATTTATTCAACAAAAATATCAACAGATCCAACATTCTTCTGTCAAAGTAACAGAACAAACTTCTTGTAGGCATTTCATGTAGTTCTCTACAAGTCTCTTACATTAGTTTGCTGATATTATTTGACAACCTCCATGTAAAATTCATTCTATTGCAAGAGATTAATGATTTTTCATACTTATACTGTGTGCTTCAAATGCCCCCAACATCTGAAATGATTTAAATCTGTGCTTCTTGTTCTTTGTCTGCCATTCTTTATCCTGCTGACGGGTCCACTTTTACTTCAACGTTTGGACAAACGCTCGTCTGTTATCTTCAAGCAGAATTCACAGTTCAATCAATTCCTGCAAACTCCCCAATCCTGAGGCAACAAAGCAACACCAGTCATAATATTTCTACAGTCATAATTCACAGACTCTTTCAGGGTCTCTTCCTGAAAAACTGTGATTCATATGCATCGATAATATCTGCTGCCACTGTGGCCAAACAACTCTTTTATTTGATCTGCCCGTTCAGAGCATATTATTTTAAAAAAAAGCAAAAAAAAAAAAAAAAAGCAGTGTCATGTCCTCCATGTTTATTGGCAGATGGTAGTTGTTCTTTAATGTTTTTTTGGACAGCACAGGCTTTTGTTTCTGGCACGTATCCCATGCAGTAATTTCTAATATTGGATTTATCCTCAAAGCAGATGTAACACGAGAGAAAAATGGTGGAAATATCTTTTATTCCTAACAATATTTTTTGAGGGGTACTCACTTGTTTATACAGGGGGGTAAAAATCCTCAATGTTGCTTTCATTGTTCCTACAAAAACAACGAGATGCTTTAAATAAAACTGTAAAAAACACTTGAGCTGTAAGAATAAATTGGTATTTCAACTTAAAGAAAAAATGACTTTTTTTTTTTTTTTTTTAAGCGTTCAGTGTGTGTTTACTCTGGGAATTCATGCTTTGTGTATGTGTTCTGCTCAGACGATTGTGGAGGAGCGTGACCAGGAACGGGAAAGACGCTGGAAAGCAGAACAAGCTGTGAGAAAGCTAACAGAGGAGCTCAAGTGCCTGCAGACCAAGGTCAGCGAGGAAAAGGACCTTCAGAGCATGGCCCTGCACACTACAGACAGGTAAGAGGGAGGCACATTTACCGTGGACGCCTCTCATCACAAACCTCCACTTGAATCTGTTAGGCAGCTCTAAAGCAGATATCATGCTGGAAAAAAAAGCGATAATTGAACTCTTCTCTGTGCATTTTAGTTGTCAGCTTCATAATGGATCCTCATCTGTTTCTACTCTCTTCATCTTTTGTATTGGCTCTCTTGAGACCAAGGCCTGCTGCGTGTCTCATTGTTCAACAATGAGTATCTATCCCACCATTAAAATGTCTCACTATCACGGTGCCATAGTCTCTTTAGAAATCATGCTCACATTTTGGCTCCATTACACCAAAAACCTTTCAAGTATGCCTGCAGTTGTCTGCGATAATAAAGCTATTTAGTATAAAGATCATTAAGCGACGCAGCCATCCTGATTATATACCTAACGTTTAAATTTCCAGAGGCTTTGATTAAATATTCCTATCTCTGCTGCCACAAGGCCATTTTACTTCTGCTCTGTACGGTCTTCGCTGGCACCACATCCTGCTTAGATAAATCTGCATTATGGTTGTAATTAGAGGCCCGATGACGCGCATATGTCAGCAGTATTACACAAATCAATCTTAACTGTCACTTTCTAATGACACTGAACACGGCTGTTACTGTTGCCGTCCATGCTCAGCGAGAGACAGATTACAGTGACTCATCAAAGCACATTTTAATAGTGGACTACTGTGCGTGAGCTGCTTCTACTGTTTTATAGTTTCTTAGTTGTCCCCTGTGTGCCTCATTTCCATTTCTACTTCCATTGTCTCTCCCATGAGATAAGATTTTGACTATACTATAGCGTTAGAGTTCTTCAATTTCAAAAGCTATCACATATTTGACACTATGGAAGGACAGCCAAGGGCATCACAGAATTGGGGAGTGCTTTCTGGTACCAATTTCTATATAAAGTGAAAAGAGAAATTCAGAGTAGTACCGCGGCTTCCCTTGGACACCCTTATCGTATTTTTCTCCCCGTCCAGACTGAAAGAATTGCTGCTGAAAGAGCGATCGGGGCACTCTGAGCTGCAGGCTCGTGTTGAGGAGCTGGAGGGGAGGTGTCGATCCCTAACCCAGCAGCTGGAGCAGGCCCGCAGCTGTGAGGAGCAGCACAAAACTGCACTGCATAGACTGGAGGAAAGCGTTTCCCACGGAGAGGCGCTTAGGGCTCACCAGCAGGCTGAAGAGGTACAGATGTTCGCTTATTTCCCCTAGAACAAATCATGTTGATAAAGATAAGGTATATTCAGTCAGGCGGTGCTAATCGATGCTCGACATACAGTTTTTCTCCCATCAAAGCAAGTTTATCACACTGCTTCTGCTACATTCGATTACCTGCCGCTGAGCTCCCCTTATCGCTCTAATTTTTGATTGTACTGACGCATTAGTTCACTGATCCAGCCTGGAGTGAATACATTCAGATAGATAAAAGGATTCAGTACAGAGAGGTCATTCAGCTCTGACAGGCTGGTATAAAACATGTGCTGACCTTCCTCAGATAAAAAGGCAACAGGAACTGCAGAACAAGGCAGCAGCTCTGAAGAGAGAGTTGGACATCCAGAGAGCGTCAGTACGACAGCACAAAGACAAACTGCAGCAGCTGCATGAACTGCTGGCAGCCAGGGAACAAGAGCACAGGTACATCTAAGAAGAAGAACCCCTGCTAAATATAAAGTTCATCTTTAGATGCCATGGAAACCATTTCTGTAAAAGAGTTGCTTCTCATGAGCAGTGTGATCCTAGATAAATGCAACATTTTCTCATAAATTTTGAAATATTATAAAATGCTTAGAAATCTGGAAAAGTTTTATTATTGCTTATTTGTCATGAATCCCCCAAGGTACCCGATTGAATGCCAAGTTTCAAGGGGTTCTAATATCTAATGTTGTTTAATTTAGAAATTTGCATCTAAATTAAATATTGGATGCAAATGCAAAAAAAGATACAAATGCAAAAACAGATTACAATAAGCAGTTACATGCCTTTAGAGTTTCTGTTGACGACACAGTCTCCATTTAAAGAGGCGTTTATCCTCGTTTGCGTCATTCTTCCTACAGAAAACAACTAGAGTTGCGGTTACAACCCAGTGGGGCAGATTTTCATGATGCTGTGGCGAAGGAAGTGGCATCAGTGGAAGAAAGGCACAGCCACAGGGAGGCGGAGCTGCAGGAGAAGCTGGCAGAGGGCAGGAAACAGTACACTGCTCTGGAGGACGAGTTCCGCATGGCGCTAACCATTGAGGCTGCTCGCTTCTCTGAGGTCTGCTAAAAGATGGACCCCTGCCATCCAGATGGCCTATAATCACTGTAATGTTGCCCTGAATTTTACACTACAATCTCTGAGCAGTCCAGCTGATAAATGATTACTTTGAACACTAAAAAGTGAAATGATTGAACTTGATTTCACCCAGTTGGGAGAGACTTGGCTGATGGGTTTTTTTTTCAGCACGATGGGGAAAACTGGTATTGAATTAGGATCTTTTGCCTCTGGACAAGTAGTCTTTGATTGCCACATGGACAGAAGCTTACAAAAGGATTGGGCTCGAATCAATTCAGAATGTTCAAAAATGTAATCTCATTTTTGATTGCTACTGCTTGCACAAATTTCTGCTCTTAGTCACCCAAACTTGTGACCTTTGAGAAAAGTGTGAAAAAGCTATTGTGGGGCACGTGTTTCTGTAAAGCCATGGCTCTGAAACTGTTCTGACCGATTAAAGTGTCAGGTAATGCTCGGACCTACGCTTTGGTTAACTCCCAAGATTTCTTATTAACATTCAGTTCCACACTCTCACTTTTTTCTGTAGGTAAAGGAGGCGTGTGATCAGATGACTGCAGAGCTGATGGAACTCAAGGCAACCCTGGCCCAGTCCCAAGAGAGGGAGAGGAAATCAGGCTCTCTAGTGCAGGAGCTCACTGCTATGGTCAAAGAACAGAAGAGCCGCATCTCTGAGCTCATCAAAGCCAAGAGAGATGCTGTCACTGATCTAAAGGTGTGCAGCATTGCAGTAAGAGAGGGAGATGTGGGTGATTTTTATTCCAGCATTTCAACTGGATTTGAGCCCAGATTGCAGGATTTAAAATATTGAAATATGACTTCATGTGAGATAGCATGGGCACAGATTCATCAGTCACTGCCTTTTCAAAAACATGTTAACCCTGGTCCTGTAGGAGACTGACTACTTTGAGACATCATGAATACTGAATGGTCCAGCTGCCTTCCCATCTGCCATCCATGACAGATGGCCATTGATCATTAATACTGTCTGTCTCTCTCTGCCAGAGCCGTCTGCATTCCTTGGAAGCAGAGGTAGGACAGGACCGGCATCTTGGCCTGCAGCTAGAGTTGCTTAAGAAAGATAAGGCTAGAGTGTTGTCTCAGCTCATGGCTCAGGAGTCGGTGATAGACGGCCTCAAGGTAGAGAGGAAGATTTGGGGCCAGGAGCTCGCTCAGCAAGGTGGGAAAAATTCAGGAGAGTACTTGTTTTGCACCTTGAGTCTGCCCTGCAGTGCACAGAAAAAGCTGATAATGCAGTTTTAGCTGTTTATTGGCAATCAGTGGTGCGGGTCCTCCCTGGAGCCAATCTAATGCACTGACTTGTGCTTAACTCGTAAAATTTTGGAGATTTCCACCTTAGAGGTAATTTAAAAAGAGGCTCAATACAGTACGTGCTGATTTACATTTTTATCAGGTAAAAGTCTGCCATCTAGTGGTTATAGCCCAGATGCACAATTAGAAAACACCGGGCCAGCTTTCTTTTTTATATCCCTCTTAACGTTTGTCTTCCACATGTGTTTACATAGAGAGTTAAAGCGACATTTTGATGGGTTATTCTTTTCCAGGAGCGTCTTTGGCTCAGGACCGTGGTCGTTTAGAGGCCAGGATAGAGGTGCTGAGTGCTGAGTTGGAGGCTCAAAGGAAACAGAATGAGAAGGACAATGATACTCTTAGAATCAAAGCCAAAATCATGGACGACCAGACAGAAACCATTCGCAGACTCAAAGAGGTAGGTTGAGAACTTGTTTTACTCAAGCCAGAGGGCTCAAACTCCAAGCTAAACAACAACAAAACAAAACTTTTGTGTTTTAACCGTCATTGTTGTGCTTTGTAATCATTTATGCATTTATTCATATTATCATGCAGTTTCTCATTATCAGTCACTGCTTTGTAGTCCTTGCAGGAGCGTGATGATCAGATCCGAAGGCTGAAGGAGGAGGCAGCAAAGGCTCAGAAGAGGCTTCAAGAGCAGCTGGAGGAGGAAACAACCCAGCAGGCTGAACTGAAAGAGCGAGTGGAACATCTGAGCCTGCGCAAGGAGGAACTGAAGCAGCAGCTGGAAGACAAGGAGGCAGAGCTCGAGCAGGTCAAAAGAGTTTACAGGCAAGTACCCCAGCATAACCACAAAAAGGAAAAGGGCCTGCTTTAGGCAGAGTACTTTCTGACATTTTAGGGTAACAATTGTGTTTAAATCAAACAAGTTCCAATGTTAGTGGTGCTACTGACCCGAAGATGATCAGACATTAAAGCTTTAAGCTGTTTCTAAACCAGTATGTTTTATGCTTTGTGTCTTTCATCTTTTTAGTGAATCCACTAAGAAGTGGCAGGAGAAGGCAGACTTGCTCACTCGGCTGGAGAGCCAGGTGAAGCGTATGAAGGAGAACTTTGATTCCAGGGAGTGCTTGCTGCTGGAAGAAAGAGAAAAGGCAACAGAAGCACACAGGTATGTTAAATATCAAGTTATTCTCTCCCGGTTGTTCAGAGACTGCCCTTATCAGGGACTTTCAGTGATACTTTTGCACTGCTGCTGGTTCACTCTCTTGGGTCAGGCATGTTGAAATGCATTTTATTTGCCTTTCTTTGTGTCTAGAGTGCTGTTGTTTGGTTTCTATCATTGATTGTTGTGTGTTTGATGTTTGCCTGCCTGCTGGGAAGAACTCAGAAGAAAGATGATATATAGCTTTGTAGATTTTGCACCAGTAAGAAGTAGTTTTTAACAAAGCCCTTATGAAACTGTAATGTTATGGTACTTAAAAAGTCTCAGATGTCATATCAGGATTAGGAAAGTGTTTGAGTCTTTTCCCCATAAAGCAAGGCAAGGTGAATGCTTTTGTTGTAAATAAATGATCACATAAGGCTGCACTTCCTGTGTTAGTACTTTATACCTGTGGCTCTTCACCATCAAAAACGCAGACATGTATTTTTCCCAAGGCAGCATTTGGAGAGCATCCAAAGTACCACTCCTTACGCAACCTGTCACGTTTGTGTTGGTCTGTTCCGCAGAGCTGCACTAGAGAAATTACACTGCGTGGACGATGCTTTCCGTCGACAGCTGGAGTCCGTCCAGGCTGCCCATCAAGCTGAGCTTCTGGGACTTGCTAATGAAAAACACCAAAAGATAGAAGAGGCCAATCAGAAGGTAAAATGTGGGCAGCTTTCCCACAAATGTTTTTTTCTCCAAAGTGGAAGAAAGAAACTGGTATGTCTTGGTATGAGAAAGGGGAACGCAAGCGTTGGTTTGCCTCCTCTGTGACAGTTCAAAAATAAGGTGTAAGAGAGGCTGCAACGGAAGCATTTCGTAACAGACTTTAGTCGCTTGCTTCACTGTTGGATTCATAATTCATTATAAATTATGGGGAAGATTCAGTCACTGAAAAACTGAAATTCTTCTCATACTGTAACGGTTTGTTGTTATGCAACAGTTGATGACATTCATCACTTTTTCTGGTCAAAATAAAAGTCACTGTGACAACGTTAGATTAAAAAATAATGATGAGGAAAATGTTTTAAAGTAAAGCATGTTTTCTTTTGTCATACCTCCAGTCAAGGGGTGGGTTTTCTTCAGAGGGCTATGTTGTCTAACATAAAGTAAGTAAAGTGCTGCACTTTGATGTAAACGTGGTACACACAGCATTGAATGATAGTCCACAGATTTTTGTACACATTACAAATAAGAATGGGACCTCAGTCCAAAAACCAAGAAGTGAGCTTGTGCAACATAGTTTTGTTCTGCATTACATCTTTGAAGTAGTGCTGAATGACAATAAAGTAAATCTTGACACCCCCCCAGAAAAATATGAGTAAAAAGTGCTGTAGTGCACAGAAAAGCTCTGTTTGTGTGGCACACATTCATTTGGAGTCTTACTGAATGGTATTATTGGGGGCAATTGTGGCTCAAGAGTTGGCAGTTCATCTTGTAATCGGAAGGTTGCCGTTTCGAGCCCCGGACAGTCTCGGTCGTTGTCCTTGGGATGTGGCTGCAATGTAGCTTGCCATCACCAGTGTGTGAATGTGTGTGTGAATGGGTCGATCACTGAATATAGTGTAAAGCGCTTTGGGGTCCATAGGGACTAAGTAAAGCACTATACAAATACAGGCCATTTACCATTTACAGATGTATTAGACTTAATCATCTCAACATAAAATATACATAATAGATAAAATTGATACATAAAATATGCCATTTCCTTTTTTTGTTGGATTGTTTATTTGTCCTTTTAAGACACCCAGGGCTGGGTTGAGATGGTTCAGCGACCGGTTCTGGCCCTCTGGTCATATGTTGCCAATGTGTGCTCTGGTCATTGCCTGGTTTTAATTGCATTTTACCCATCAAGACATGGTTAATAAAATGCTAGTTAACATACAAATGTTTTGAAAAGCAGTTTGTGTTTCTGCTGCTGATGTTGTCTGTCTGTGCTTCTTCCTCAGGTATTTGAAGTGGAGGAGGAGATGCGGCAGCTCCTGGAGGAGACAGAAACTAACAAGAGAATCGTGGAAGAGAAAATGAAACGTCTCAGCAGTGTACTAAAAGACTTTTAACAAATAACGGGGTTGTTTTTGTATTTTTGTTTTAGAATAAGTTCTATTTTAGTACTGTATTATTTATTCAATAAATTCTTCTTTGATCTTATTTTTGTTTTCTGTTTCTAACCAGAGACCACAAAAGGCTAATGAGACATAATGATTTAACAGTTTGTGGTTAGTTCAGATAGAAAGAAGCTAAATTGTGTTCTTAAATACAGAGTTACATTAAGAACAATCATAACTACTCCAGTTCCGAGTAAACACAGGAAAGCACAAAACTGACTGCTTTAATGTTATGTCACTACGTTATGCAAACCTGCAGTTTTATTTAAGGCTGAAATGGTTATTAAATTACAGCTTTGTGGTCTAACTGCTCCAAGATAGGCAGGTAAACAGAAATTAATTCAGAAGGTTTTCCTTTCATTTAAAATGAAGAAATACAACCTTAATTCCAAAAAGTTTGGGTGCTGTGATGAATGTAAACAAAAACAGAATGCAATTTTTTGCACATCTCATAAAGCCATATTGTAGTCATAATAGAAAAAATAAAATACATTAATTGTTTTAAGTGAATAGATATAATATTTTAAGAAATAAAAAAATAGGATAATTTTCAATTTGATGATTGTCACACATCTCAAAAAAGATGGGCTAGGGCCATGTTTACCACTGTGTGGCATCCGTTCTACTTTAAGCAACAGTCTGTAAATATCTGGGAACTGAGGAGATCAGTTCTTGGACTTTTGGGAGAATGGTGTTCCATTCTTGTCTGATTCTAACTGCAATGAAAGGTCTGGACTGTTGGAGGCCGGTTTGGCACATGGACACCTCTACTGTGAAGTCCTGCTGTTGTAATAGCTACAGTATTTGGTTTAGCATTGTCTTGCTGAAACATGCAAGGCCTTCCCAGAAAAAGATGTTGATGGGAGCATATACCGTAGTTTTCGGGTCATAAGCCGCTACTTTTTTCCCACACTGTGAACACTGCGACTTATACTGACGTGCGGCTAATGCATTTCTTTTTTCATGCGGCCAAAAACATTTTGCCTGGTAACAGTAGACCAATCAAAATGACAAGTAGTGTATATATACACGGTATATATTTTTATCAGTTGTTAAGAGACGTTGTAATGTTGTTTGTGCACTGTTCCGTAAAAAAACCATAAGCAACGTAATTTGTGTGTTACGATACGTACGTAGACTTAAAGGTAGCCGTGTTACAGGCGCTGTTCGAGGAAAAAAAGCATTTGCAGTATGTATTTTTGTATGTTACCATAACGTTTATGTTACCATGTTTATGTTACCTTATATTAAACGTTAAAAATCCTCACGTGTAATATTTCTGTGTAAATATCTCATATTACAGGTGAAACGCATACGGCTTAAAATCCGGTGCGGCCTGTACAAGTACAAAATTGATTTTCTTTCTACAATTAGACCATGCGGCTTTTAATCAGGTGCGCTCTGTAGTTCGGGAATTACGGTATATTGCCCTACAACCTGTAGACCCTGCAACATAAATAGTGCATTTCCAGAGGTGCAGGCTGCCAATTTGCCATTGATGCTAATGGACCCCTATATCATCAGAGATGACAGGCATATAATATTTAATTTTGGCCTTGTCCCAGAATCTTTTGATGCTATCACATACTGTAGATGATGAGATATTCAAAGTATTCACAATTTCACGCTGATGAACAGTTTTCTGAAATTGTCATTTATAATGCAATTTGTAGTGCAGGTCTTTTTTTTCATATTTGTGAACCTGTTCTTCCTCTGCTTATCTTTACTTCTGAGAAAATCTGCCTCTATGATACACCTCTCTTTTTATAACCAGTCACATTACTGACCTGTTGCTAGTTAATTAGTAAAATAGTCCTTTGGCCTCTCTCTCTCTCTCTCTCTCTCTCTCTCTCTCTCTCTCTCTCTCTTTCTCTCTCTCTTTTAAATCTTTTTTTTTCAGGCTTTCATTGTCCCAGTGCTGTCCTTTTTGGGATATGTTGCTGCCATCCATCAAACTCAAAATAAGCTAGAACTTGTCATTATAAAACAAAATGTCTCAGTTGTGAATAACAAAACACCCCATGGGCTCATGAGATTTAAAAGTCACTTCACTGTGATTTTACAGATGTCCAAACATTTTTGTAATTTGTGTTAAATAGGTGCTATATATAATCCTGTATATAGGATTAGTTGTTAGGATTAGTTGATTTTTCCCCATTTTAAAAAATAAAAATGACAAGAATGTTAAGTTACTATGACTTATCAAGTAAAGATAAAAAAAAAAAAGTTAATTTGAATATAGTGTTTGGGAATTTTACCAAAATATGATAAGATATACTTAGATGGTATGAAATCCTTGTTAGGAAAGCTAAATTTAAACACGACCTATAACAAAATAATTTAAATAAGTAGAATAGCTCAATAAAATGTTATATGTTTTTTTTAATTAGTTAAAAAAATGCTAACCTATATTTTTGGCTGCTATGGGCTTCCATACTAATACTAATCGTACCGATTGGTCAGTGATGTTTGATGTGCGGGGAGGCGGGACTTAGTTGGCACGAGCTCGGCGGTGGGGGTCGACCGTGGCACGAGCCGCAAATGGGTTGCCATAGCAACAGGACCCTAACGTAACGTCCGTTCATTTAAAAACCCTTCAGGTGCTGCTATCGTCCCGTTAAGGGATCCGGCGTTATTTGCTATTTAAAGAAATTATCGTTATTCTCATTAAAACGTAGGTGGCTGAGTAAAAACAAGTAAGGGTTTCTTTTATAAAAAGAAGATGGAGTTTGAGACGACTGAGACGGCACCCTCGACATCGAGTCGCCATGAGAAAAGTTTGGGGCTCCTCACTATTAAGTTTGTCAGCCTGCTCCAAGAAGCCAAGGACGGCGTCCTTGATTTGAAAGTGGTCAGTAAAACGGAGACGACGGGTTTTGTGGGTTGTTTTGGGGGGAGCATTAAGTGGTGTTTTCCACTGACAACATTAATACAACAGATGCGAACAAAGGGCTGTCGGTCATTACGGGTCCAGTCAGGTATACTGATTTTTTTAACAGGTGGACTAGCAAGCCGCCATTACCCGGACTCCTCCTTATACTTCCACTGATACTCAAAAGGGTTTTTTTTTCTTCATTAAAGAAAATTTTTTTTAGAGTATTTGTTGACAGAAAATTAGCTAATCATTGTATTTCATATGCTTTATCAATTTATCGTGTGTTTAATGCTAAATCAGGCCTAATTGAATTGCACTAAAATACACTTAGCAGTCTCCCTTGAAACCTACTTTTAATGAGCGACCGGGGAGATGCCAGAGTGGCACCCTGATCCCCAGTCTTTTTGCATTATGATTAAACATGGCATTATCCTGTGACCCAGTGTCACCAGGTTCATATGTCCATGGGCTATAAGATGAAATAGGAATCATCTCCTTTTAAAAGAGAAGGCTAAGACTTAACTCCTGAAATTAAGGTTTCTGCCTACCTGTCTTTATGCTCCTGAGACCTAGCAGATATCAATTGACTCCCTGTGGGATCCTGCAGTAACATATAACAATGCGGTACCCAAATCAAATTTTTTCCAGTCAGTTTTATATATGTAATTGATTTCATCTATTCAATTTCCCCACTAGCAATGTCCTTAAGTATTGGGCATCTAGTAAAATTTGTAAATGACTTTTACACTCCAGTGCTCTCCTTGGAGACTTCTGTTTCATGTTAACTGCCTGTGTCAATCTCTGATCTACTTGAAGCTTTAATTACTGCAACTGTTTATTTATTTATTTATTTTTTATCATTGGTAGCATTTTCCCTCTCTTCTTGCCCGCCAAACTTGGGCAATGTTTACACAGCAGGTTACTCAGCCCTTTCCCTCCTCCCTTTGCCTCTGGTATTGTATAACTGGCTTCTTCTGCCAAGGAGTTTGATTTGTTATTTTGTGCAGCTTAATTTGCCAAATTCCCTATTTCTTGGATTCACCGATGAAGCATTTCCTGCAGAAACTTCCTGGTATCTATGATGGACCTGCAAGTGTATATCTCAAGATGCTATAAACGAACAGCTGATATGGAAATATGGATGTGATGTTGATACGTCTGTCTGAATTAACAGGCTGCAGACAGCTTGGCAGTGAAGCAGAAGAGGAGGATATATGATATCACCAATGTACTGGAAGGGGTGGGGCTAATTGAGAAGAAAAACAAGAATGTAATCCAGTGGAGGTGTGAGACAAAATGTTTACTATTTCAAAAAGTTGTTATTATTTTAATGTTCCTGTAGATTTAAAAATGCATGCAGAGTTGGTGCTTACATTAATTTAAAGATAAACACACTTTAATTGAAGATGAAGCAGATGGAGCAAATGCTGAGAAAACATCCTTATCCTGTACGTTATGTTAAGGGGTGAGAACATAGCCAGCCAAACTGAGGAGGCTTTGGAGCAGGTAAATATCTTAAAGGCCCAAATTGCTGAGCTGGAAGCCCAAGAGAAAGAGCTGGACAACCAGAAGGCCTGGCTGGAGGAGAACATCAAACACTTGAACCACGATCCCATTGTCAACACATATCCTTTTTATGACTACATTTTTGAAATAAATGTTTTTATTTAGTTCGCTTGGAGACACTGCTTTTGTGCATCTCATGTCATCGCTCTGCCTTTTCTATCATATGTTGGCAGAAGAGAAGTTCTGATTTTCTTTTTCATCTTAAGACTTTGTAAAATAACCAAATCTTAACTCATTTTTTTCATATTAAATGAGTAAAATATCTGTTAGTAGGGCTTGCTTTGTTTTGCAGTGAAATATCACCAGGTGTTTTTTTGTACTGTTGTCTGCATGGTTTGTAATTCTAGTTCCCTCGAGGCCCCATTTACTCAGTTCAGAGACAACAAATCCTTCTCTGATCCTTTTAACATTGTTTGCCTATTGATCAAAGAAAACACTATAAAGCAGGGATTATAAATATAATTGTCATTGTCAAGTAGTGAAATGACATCCAGGCTAATCCCGATTTGCACAATGCTCACAGTTCTTGTTTTTCAAGTTTATTATCTCCATTTCCTTCAAACAGTAATCCGGCTTCTTTAACACTTCTACACATATAAATTTGTGACGCATGAAGACATCTGCAGCGCTTTTAGTGAAGAAACACTTCTAGCTGTTGTGGCTCCTGCTGGGACTCAGCTGGAGGTGCCACTGCCAGAAATGGTAGTATTGCTTTGGTTGTATAGAAATGTACTGTTTTATTTGACTCTGCTTTAATGAGAACAGACGCCAGACACAGCACAGGCTTTATCTAGCAGATTTTATTACAGGTGGATAAAAGCTTGTGAGTGAGCTGCAAGATTCTCGTTACATTTGGCTTTTTATTTTGTACATAAGTGTACATATGTGTGCTCTAACATCAATCAGCTAGCCTGTAACTTTATGAGCGTCTAGATATTGCTGTGATGGTAAACAGTAAAACTGTAAAGTTGCACAGAAACTAAACAGTGCAAACCTAAAAACACTGCACATTTATCTGACAGTTTTCTGTGTTTATCACTGCAAGCATCTTATTTCATGCCCTTGTGATCATGTGATCAGTTTTAAATATTCTTAAAAAAAAGATCAACTATATAACTGCTTTATTAAATGACATACTTAATGACATGCTGCTGTTTTTAAGGGTCAGAGTGGTCAAAAGAAGTACCAGGTGAACCTGCGCAGCCACTCTGCTCCCATTCAGGTCATGCTTATCAACAGAGATTCAGATTCCAGAGTGCCTGTGGTCTTCTCTGTACCCCCCACTGATGACATCTGTCAGATGCCAACTCCACCCAGCACCCCCGCGAGCCTGCAGAGATTCCCTCTTTCAGTTTCCACTTCCAACACCAACACCACCTCTTGCTGCAGCCAGGAGTCTTTCTGCTCAGACCACCAGATGGTGCTGCCAGAACATGATGATGTGCTGACTCCGTCGGCCACCCCTCCTGACGTGCAGATGGGTAAGGATGGGCTTTAGGGCATGTGAATTTTAATGCTGTTGAAGTTCTTCAACAAAACCACCACAGAGTTTTACTGCCTGCTAAAGAGGCTGCGGTGAACACATGTGTAATAAAAATTTTGCATTTGTAGTCAAGAAAAACTTCTACAACCTGAGTCATTTGTGAAATTTAAAGTGGCCTCAGAAGAAACTTCTGACATAGTGACCAATTCAGAAGAACTAGGTTTACTTTCTGATGTTCAGTTTTCGTTGGAATAGTTTTTACTAATTATATAGTCAACCAATTTGTGGTGCTACATAAGGTTTCAGGTTTTCGGTGTCAGAGTCACACACAGGAGCAAATGTGAAAACCACTGCACTAGGGTAATAAATATTACTTTATATTGTTGTAACTTTATTGCAGTTTATTGTTTGATAACAGCATTTTGGTTATTTTGTAAATGATTTAATTGCTAGCCATATGTTTAGTGAGAGCTGTTAATTATAGATTAAATTTTCTGCTAAAAAAGAGCATTTAATACATATTTTCATTAGAAGACTTCCTATCCTTTGTTGTAGACTTGGAAGTTACTCATGTTTAGCTAGGAAAAGAAAGTTTTCAGGAAGCCATTATATGTTGTTCTGATGTCGGTCAGTTTATGTTTTGTACACCCCTTTTTTGAGGTCCTATATAAAGACTGTCGTTTCTATAAAAAAATAAAAATAAATAAATGTATCAAACATCATATATTCTTAAAAGAATGAATGTGTCCTAACACACATGATAGTGTGTTTTCTTTTAAGAAAGACACACTGTCGATGTTAAACAATGAGTGATCTACTATGAGTGATGGGTGCTTTTGCTGTTACATTTGATTTGTAAGCACTGCCCTTCATTTAACTGCTTTTAACAATGGAGTTTGCGTTCCTCTTCTTTCTGTAGTGCCAGATTGTTATGGATGTTAACTATAAATCTATAGTTATAAATCCCATGCATGTTGGCTTAAAGAAAGAAACTGATAAAATATTTTAGATATAATGTGAAGGTGGTATAAACTGGCCTCAAGTAACAGTTGCGCATGTTGTTTCTGAACTTCAGTGCCTATTTTAACAGAATAAACTGCATGTGTGGTCCTGATTTTTAACACTTTAATGTATTTAAGCCTCAGGGGGCCCCAGGCCTGTGTACTGGGAGTGCCAGTCACAAGTCTGGATAAATGGGAGGAGGATTGTGTTAGTAAGGGCATCCGGCGTGAAATCTGTGTCAGAATAAAACGTGCAGATGTGTCCTCTGTGGTGACCCCTCAGGAGCAGTCAAAAGTGCTTCCTTCTTCATTTAAGGATTTCACTTCTGGTATTTTTGATGTTCACATAGTCATGTCTGGTCATGGCCGGATGCATTGCAACACTTCTTGGCATATTACTGCAACTGGTACTGTGCAGCCTTTGCTGGCATTTATTCAAAAATAGTTCCTTAACAATACCAGAAATGACCAAATCCACACCATAACTTTCAAGGTGAAGAAAAACTTGCATTATCATTATTTTTAATGGTAAATAGAGGTAAATGTAATTCTTGTAATTCACCGTGTAAAATTCTCAATTTGCTATTTACTTTTTAGTATCTGGTTATAAAGGTGTTTGTCAGCAGCACTGGAATGCAAAATGATTGGCCTGTCAGTCTTATAAAAATATCAGAGGATCTCCTGGTTGTTTAACTGTATTGCAGGATGGCTTCAGGGAAATGTTTTGCCTACAGACACAGTCCAGACAGACTCAGCTTCCAGTAAACCACGTACGCAACATCAACATGGAAGTCATAGATGTTTTATTGTGAGGTAACGTGGAAACAAGCCTCACTTGACAGGAAGCTGCTTGTCAGTCAGTTGTCTAGTGAGTTCTGAGTCACTGAATGTGGAGCTTGTGTATTAAAATAGCTGCAATTCCAAAACGGTTGCTGCAGTACTTTTCTTAAAACCCTTTAAAGAAACCGGAAAGTCTGCACTTTAATCAGACACTGTCCACGGACAACACTGAAATTGATTATGTAAATGTGATTGATTTATTGTTTTAAAAGTATTGCTGTTTATCAGCTGACTTGGAAGTATTAGCTGTTGTAGAGTCTTGACATGCAAGAACAGCAGAACTTATTAGTTGCTACTTTCTTCTGTAATACTATACAGTGCTAATATCTTGAAACAAAAAATAAAACTGCTGTCTGTCACTATGTTCCCTCTCTTAGCAAGCTGACTTTCAGAGTTACATGAACCAGATCTAGGCCGTAAGAAAAGAATCTAAAGTCTTAGGAAAACTGTAGCGTCAGTATGCACAGTTTGACCCATTTCTTTGCAGATTTACTTCAATCTCTTGTAGCTTGTGAAAAAATGATAAACAAGGAGAGTATGAACAAAATTTTGCACAGAAAACTTGATCTTCAATAACCTCAAAGTGCTGTTACTATGGGACAGTTTCATTTTTATTTATCAGATTCTCTGGAATAACATTCTCCACCTAAATGAGTCACAAGATATCAAATTTCTCCCAATCGCAGCTACTTGACAACTTGTTTACACTGCTTAAAGGTTGCCTCACCACCTGCCTAATACTGTGGAAAAATACACTTGTGCAAAACAGCTCTGGCCCCTCTGAGTATGGTCACAGGACCGCTGAAGTTATCCTGTGGTGTCCGTCACCAGGATGTCTGCAGTGGGTCTTGTTGGCGCTCCCTTAATTTGACTTGTTTTTGTACATTTCTGTAATGCTGAGACTGGATTCCATGCAACCTGTGGGCAGCCTGTTAAGGGTTATAACAGTATTTAGGTGGGTGGTGCTTGTAACATCCACGTTGATGCCAGTTTCCCTCCATCAGAATATTGCATTGCGGTGCCATATACTTCACTGGTTTTAATGTGGCTAATCATTGCATATGTTCATGTGGCTTTATTAAAAAAAGACTTCCAGTATATCTGACAGATCGACAGCTGACAGCTCTAAGTTTTATAGAGGATGAGTCAGAGTTGCACTAAAAGTAGAAGAGTGTCAAAGCGAAACCCAGTCTGACCATCCTTCCAGAAAATAAAAAAATGAGGAATTGCCCCAACAAAATCACAAGACCTTTCACTGAATGATTTTTACTTACTCAACATTTGGAAACACTTGGATTCTGTAAAATGAAAGCTTATGGTATGTTTTGCACAGTGGTGTGTAGATGAGAAGCCAGTGCATAGGGTTGGGTGTGTTTATTTTTTTTGTACATTAAGAATGAGTTAGGTAAAAATAATTCAGATTTAAAGTGGGCCATGTATAGGATTCTTTTCAGGCATGACCTCGTGGACATTAATAAATTAACAGCCTTTTGGCATTAACTTCTTATTTACTGGACAAATGAGATTGGTGGTAATCATGTTTTTCGAACTCTTACATTAACCCTGGAGAACCCATGGGGTCAGAGCCGACCCCATTGGTTTTTGAAGGAAACCATGGGGTCAAATTTGACCCCATGGGTTCTCCAGGGTTATAGTAAACAAGTGCACATTCCAACATTTGTTGTTTTCTGCCTCCAGATAACTTAATCCTTCATTATGAGGTTAAGTGACCTTGTTTCGACTCCTCATTCTGTCTGCAGTCTATCACGGTCGACCAGTGATGGGGTTGGAGCAGCAGGAGATGGACTTGGTGGACCAGGAGTTCCAGTCTGTTCTGGATGTGAGCAGCCTACTGAAGCTCAGTGCCACTGGAGACCACATGAAGGATAACCGAGAGGGTGAGGCCCAGGGATATGAATAGAATCATAAGTCTTTTTCCTTTTTTTAATGTTTACTTCACATTTGTTTCAGTTCTGATTCAGTTGACGTTCTTAGGTCTAAGCATGCTTTTATTTAATGTTTTTTCTTTCAGTGGGAGGAAAGGAATGAATTGTTTACAGATATGCTACAAATGGTCCAGAACAGTGAACGTTTAACACCACAGTGGAATAGAAACATGTTTTTAATTTTCTTTGTAGGAGCTGTTGACCTGATTGAGGAACTCATGTCCACTGATGGTAAGCATCACAGCACCTGTTTTAACTACATTCAGTATCTACGCTTAAATATATATTGCTGCTCACCCCTCCACAGCAGTGCATTGCTTGGCTTCCATTCATCGCCCCAATTTTCTGTAATGCTGTCTAATTGGGGGCACACTTACCCCTAACTACTGGAGGTAGTCTACCTACATATAGACCTCCATAAAGTCCTATTTCAGATAAACTGAGACCCCTAACTCTGTTATAAAGCTCTCTGGTTTTACCTTTCAGACCTTAGGCATCACTATAATGTGTCCATTTTAACGACTGGAGGTCAAAGAGAAGACATTCAAATGATTAACAGATGCTCCTGAGTTAATGCTAACATCCTGATGCTTAGCAGGTTTATTATTTGACATATTTAACATCTTAATTTGGCATATTAACATTTCCCAAAAAGTTGCTTCTGTTCACCTGGGAGTAGTGTTTTTAGTGGGAGAAACATTTCATCAGTCACCCAAGTCATCCACTTCTACAGTCTAAAGAAGAAATGCTGCTCTGACAGCACAACTCTTTGGGCTTAAACTCAAAAATAAAAGTGTAAAATTACCGAAAAAGTTCTGGTAGCTCATTGTTCAAAACATTTTTGTTAATTAAGAAAAGGGAAATTTCTATAGTAGACTACGAAAAAAACAGGAAGGTTAAACATGAATATAAAATGTTATATAATTGTTTATCTATTAAAGGAGCTGTAAAACTTATGAAAATACAGATGAAAGTGTAAATGTTTGCCCTCCTTCACATTTTCCAAAGCAGTGCAGCGGGCTGGATTAATGTCTTTGTCGGGCCAATTCTGAACTCTGGGCCTTGCCTTTCACATTCTGATCTAGGTCCTAAATCATCAACAGCTGGAATGTGTGTTCAGTGTGGGTGCCATCTTTTCATTTTTGCACTGATTCCTTTCTCCAAATTCAGGTATAGACTACAGCTTCAACCTGGATGACAACGAGGGAGTGTGTGACCTGTTTGATGTGCAGATCCTGAATTACTGATGTCTGACAGTGACTCTGATGCACACTCTTACAATCTTGAGAAGCACTTTCTGCCTCTTAAAAACTGTAAAGATTTGTCCTATTTGTTAAAATTTCAGAGATGATACTTTGATATACCACTGTCATCTTACAAAAACAAAAAACAAAGACTTCACTGATGTGCACCTCACAGCTAAACATATCCAGACTCTGTCCAGCAAAAAGTGCCTGATTTAATGAACCATAAGGTATTTATAAAGCCATGAGCCACGAGGTCTCAAGTAAACAGAGAAATCCTTCACATTCCTGCTGCACTTTTGTGTCTCTGTATTTTTCCACATCCAGCGGAAAGCTTGAGTTGTTGATAACTGTTTTCCTTTGCACAGCTTATCCACTTTTGGGACTGTAACATTGTTGTAGATAAGTTGAACTTTGCAATAACATTTCAGTATTTGCTTCTTTGATGATCCAGTTCAGGAGATGTAAGCTTTGTCTTCATGCAGTACGTCTTCATCTGTTCAGTTTCCCAGTTAAATTTCAACCACCGTTTTGTATTTATTGAATTAATGGTTTGGCTACATTTTGTTTACCTTGTTTTTGTGAAAATGTCAGAAAGTTTTCTTTTCTAAATTATTGTGATACTGCCATTTTAGGCCTCAGTTTATCCTATCATTAGTTAAATAATTGAATATTTTTACTTATTTAATTAAAAAAAAAAGTAGTTCAGGTTTGAAACTGAAGTTAGTTGACTGCCTTAATCATAATTTAATTTAATTTGTTGCACTTTTGTTCTAAATATAGTACAAATGCAGAGTTGGTTTTTTTTTTGTATACTTCATTTTTTATTGTAAGATATATTGTTTATGTTCTCAATAAATCAGTTTAATGAGCACAGTTGTATTTGCAAAGGAAATTCATGTAAGGAAAATGAACAAAAATCACTCGAATGCAAATTTTGAGTCTGAAACAAGTAATTGTTTTCAAAATTGTCTTGAATCACACAGAAGGTATGCAACAATTCAAATTGGATCAACCCCCCCCCCCCCCCCCTTTTTTTTTTTCTTTCTTTTTTGGCTCAATAAAGTGTTTTGCTCTTTTAACAGATGGATAACATTTCTCAGATGCTTTCCACATTGTGTGACCTGCAGTATACACCAATACTTGAGTTCCACCAGCTGGGATGCAGGGAAAAAAAAATACCAAAGAATAATAAATAAACCTCACATCTAATGAAAATGAATGACACAAGTAAACATTCGATTGTATACATTTTGTCAAATTGGAGCATTTAAAAAAAAAAAAAGGAAAAAAGAAAAACAAGTTGCAACAGACATCAAAAACATTTGAACTATGCAGTATCCTGTTTACATCTGTCAGGGTTAATGATGCCGATGCTGGACGGTAAGGGTAACAATATCTGAATGTGTCCAGCCCTCCCTCTGTCTGCAGCTACACATTTTCTAAGGAATTTCAGCTCAGTGGTAAACCCATATGTAGTGATAAAGTACGATTACAAACTTGTCGTCATTGACTCATAAAAAAGTGTTTTTTACCCCGCTGTGCAGCCTCGGCTCTCAGTGCAGAGGAGCGAATCTGTGTGTGGAAAAATGTGTGTTTCAGATGTTCCTAGGAATTCAGGAAACAACAAATGCGGCGTTCCCACATCAAACCAAAGTCCCAGTGGATGTAGATATATCACACGATTCTGAAACACCAGCAGCGCACTACAGCAATTCTGTTGATGGTTAATGTTTGTTGGTTTTTTTTGTTTTTGTTTTTTTAAGAGTTTTCAGGATACATCCTGAGCTGAGAAAAACAGATATTTGGCAAACATACAGAGGTTTAAAGTCTTTGCTCACCCTTTCATAGGTGCACGATATAATATCTGGTTTACAGGCTGTGCAGATTATTACATGAAATGGGTCTGGAGTTTTTATTCATGGTTGATTGTAATTAGACAAAGCACTTTTTCAACAAAGCTGAAGTTCCAGCAGGTCTGGTTTTTCTTTCCTTTGTGGGTGTTTTTAGTGTGTAATGCAGAGAGAGTTTAGTAATAAATCTTAACTGTGTGGGCAGAGTGCAAGTTTCTGGTGAAATTTCAGAGAAGCACAAGTTAACTTGAAGATCTGGATTAAAAGGATAGTTAGGTCCATAAGTATTTGGAGAATATTTTTATGTAATTTTACCTCTGTTCACCACCTCAGCAGATTTTTAAATCAAACGATAAAACGTGATTAATGTACTGACTTTATAGCTACACAGACTCCCATTTTCAGAGGTTTAGATGTAACTGGACAGTTGAGAAGCAGAATAATGGAAAACTAAACAAATATCTGCATTTGGTTCAAAGTGTTGAGCTTGTATTTGGTAACTGTCTACTGAACTCCTTATATTACGTCCTGCAAGATATTAAAAAAGGGTGAGGTAGGACATTAGGTTGAAAAAACAAACAAACAAACAAACAAACCTGTCAAAGAGAGCATAAATCTCTAACTCTGCAATCTAGTATGTTCTTTAAAAGAAGGCCAGCTCAAAAACAAGACCTGAAAGACCACAGAAAGCAACTAAAGTGGAATATTGCAGAATTCTTTCCTTGGTTTAAAAAAACAACCAAGAACACTGGGGAGGAGGTAGACATATTATTGGCAAAGTCTACTCTCCAGATACACCCTCATGATAAATGATCGGCACAGTGTGTTTCACAAGGTGCAAACCGCTGGTTACATTCAGCAACATGAAAGACAGATTAGACTTTCCCTTTTTTTTTTTTACAAATGAAACCAAGATGAACTTTTATCAGACTGATACGACAAGAAACATATGGAGGAAGAGAGAAATGACTCGTGATATGAATCAAACCACATCATCTGTCAAACATAGTGGAGGCAGTGTTATGGCATTGGCATGGCTGCCAGTGCAACCGGGTCACTAGTGTTTGATGTGCCTGCTTATAGAAGTAGCTGGATGAATTAATCTATCTATTTAAAACACAATCCACTTAATCCACTTAATCCCACCCTCATTATTTTCCTTCCCTCCCTTGTAGTCTCTGCTCAGATAGCATTTTACAGTGCACACGGAAAAAACCCAAAACATCCTGGAAAATCAACCCAAGAGTTTCTCGGGGCAGAGAGCTGGGATATTCTTAACTTGCCACTTGGTCACCTGACTTCAACTTAGAAAAGCATGCTTTTTGAATCCAAAAAAACAAGCAGCAACTGAAGTAGCTGTAGTAAGAGCCAAGTGGAGTATCTCAAGAAATGAAATGCAGCAGTTGGTGATGTCCGTGGACTTGGATTTTCATCCAGCTATTAAAAAGAATCCTTATATCTAAAATTTATTTTAAATATAAAATCAAAAAATTTCCAGATTTTGAAAACGGAGCACTGTGTATAAGAATGTCCGTAATTCTTGAAAAGTTAATGCAATACTTGAATTAGTTCTCAGTGAACCCACTGTGGTGGATGTCATTGTCACTAATGGATACTACTGTAAATAAATACATCTACTCCTGCAAAGAGTAACTACAAACTGTCTCAGCAGGTCTTTTCATAAAATATATGTGGCTGAAATGATTTTTTTTTCTCTTCAACAGAGGGCAAAAGTAATATATATTGGAGCTCTTTGAAACCAGCACATAAACTGTTCGCTTTGGCAGAAAAAGACTGTTTTTAGGAACAGACTGTTAAAACTAGTGGAATTTTTGAACAGTTTAATGATTTGCAAGCATTTTGCTACTGCTGCTACACCCTACATCAACAAAAGCTTTATATGCTCTCCTGCTGGACCTTGTTTGCATATATAGACACATAGACCTCGCTGACATTTTAGTCATGTCTCATATTGAGAATGAGTTTGTCTCTTGGGATGCAGTGTGGGAGTTGAATGACATTTCCATCCCCTCCTCCACATTAGTTTCTGTTGTTTTGCTTCCCCTCTTCCTTCGCTTCGCTTCAAACTTCTTGGCCACTCTCATCATGTGCATCTTAAAGGAAGACCCCACAAAGGCATAGAGGATCGGGTTCAGACAGCAGTGAGTGAGAGCCAGGCTTTCTGTCACCTGAGCCGCCTGATCAAGCACCTTACTCGCCCCGCAGTGGGTCACTAAACTGTAGACTGTATCCATTGCCCGATACACCTTAACCACGTTGTAAGGCAGCTGAGTCATCACAAACACCCCTACGACAATGAGAAGGACACGCAGAGCTTTCCACTTCTTCCCTCTGCTCTCATCAGGGAGGCCCCGGAGTGCACAGCCCACCCGCCAGTAGCAGGTCACCATGACCAGCAGAGGAAGTAGGAATCCCAACAACACCTCGACCACCTCTAGGACAGCTTTACCTCCTCGAGCCATAGATGAAGGATAGATGGTTAGACAGATATTTCTATCAGATGCCTGCCTCACTTCTGAGCGTATTAAATCAGGAAGGCCAAGGAGGAAAGCTGTCACCCAAACAGCTAAACACACCTTCCAACAGCATTTCCTGGTGAACGCCCTCTGTAGCCATCGTCTTTGGTCTCTATCCTGTGCTCTGACCAGCGATAAATAACGATCCAAGCTGATGCACGCTAGCAGCAACATGCAGCAGGTGAAATTCACTGTGTAGCAGGCGGACACGATTTTACAAACAACCTCCCCTAGCTCCCAGCCCCTTGCAGCATCAGCAGCCCAGAAAGGGAGCGTGAGGAGCAGGAGCAAGTCGGCCACAGCCAAGTGGGTCAAGAAGGCATCTGTCATGGTCTTCAGGCGTTTGTGGTAGGCGTAGACAGCCACGACTAAAACGTTTCCAGCCAGTCCCACCACCAGACACACGGTGTACATGATGGGCAGGAAGAGGGCTGCGAAAGATCGGATGTCCCCTTTCTCGCATACGGCAGGATAGTCATCATAGGTGAAGTTGTAGGTGGTGTTTTCATAGTCGTAGTCTTCCTCTGAGAATTCCATGTTGATGATATAAAACTGTCAAGGGAAATACAGATGTAAACATTCACAAAAATATACATCCCCAGAGTGATACAAACAACAAACACTTGCAGGATTTATATACGAGGCAGATTTAAATCCAGTTCTTGAGATATGACTTAACTGCAGTAATTCAGGGCAGTCATTTAGAATTTCCTTGATTATCCTCTTAGAAAAAACCCAAAAACCCTGAAACCTTAGAGATTAACCAAATGAAACTTTATTTATGTTGTAAGAGCACTGTACGTTTCATTCTCTTTCAAGCTTTTCTTTTTTCCTGTCCTCCAGTCTCTCTTGATCATTCGTAGTAAAAGCTATGACTGCATGCGTAATGGTGCATTCTCAACAAAACCAAAGAGGGCATAGTACATTTGTGCAAGTTTAAATATTGCAACATTGCTGAAAAACAGCCTAAGCATGAACCAGCTGGGGTTCTCCTGACACCACTGACAAATCAGAAATGGAGGATGCAGAGATAACGATTGGAGTGGTCTGGTTAAACTTTGCTTTTAGATAAAACACAGAGAAAATGAACTCAGTTTGGAGAAAGGTAGGCTACACTGTAACGGCTGAAAGTATGTTGCTGTAACGTGATTGGTTGCCGTGCTCCTCCTCTTTTTAAATGTTGGGGACCAATATCTGAGGGGAAAAGTTGGTTTGCTTTTTGTATGAACACACCATATTATTGTAATAATATGGTTAAGTATAGGCTGACCCACTCTCATCGAAACAATAGATATGAGTACAGTGAAATTAATCTGCAAAATGAATAATGCTTGATTATGATCAAAAAAGAAGAAAATGTCACAGGAACCCCAAATTCCAAAACCCAAGTTACAGCATGGCTAGTATGTCATATGATGTGTTTCATATTTTTAAGGTAAGGATGTCAGTAACGCTAGCACAAATTCCCAAAAGCCATACAGCTTTGGGGTTCATGATCACCTCGAATATGCATACAAGAAAACAATGAAAAAGTTTTCCCCATGAAAATTTAATCAACAACTTTAAAGGCAAGTGGCTGTTAGTGTTATAGAGAAGGGTGCAACCAGAGGACGCATTCTGCCATGGCTGTAGTTTTAAAACCGAGTGCTGTAGTTCTCATTTCTATTTTCTCTGTTTTCTTCTCAGCTTCAGTTTTTTTGTATTTTCAAGAGTTTCACTATTGCGAGAAATGCTGAATGAGAGATTGTTCTGAGGGAGTGAAGTCAGTGCAACAGAGGTCAGGATGTATACCACAGGTGATTCATATAACCACTCCTCAAACATAAGAATACTGAACAAATTATATACCTTATTGGTTAAAAGAAGAGAGGGATTTTGTTGTAAAAATACTGAAAAGCATTTCACCGTGTCTTTAAACATTCTGCTTGAGCAACAGTGTGCACATTACTTGGCAGGGGGACTATCTTAAATCAAGAAGGAACACAAATTAGAAACTGACAAAAATAAATCAAAATTTAGTGCCACGATTCCTGTAAAGCTGCAGGCAACTATAGATCTGATGTCTGGATTTTATGTTCCCATTACAATAAAACAGTAAAATACAACACTGCTAAGCTGTAAGCAGAACTGGAGCCACATTAGGAAACATTTAGAAACTTCACGTTCCCTGGGTTTAAGAAAATACATGTAAAGAAGAAATACTGCAATCTGGAAACAGTTGTGTGATTGTGTGTTAATTATTCTGTCGTGATGCTATCAGTGGTAACATCTGGACACCATACCCTGACTTGAACTCTTCCTCCCTTTTTGTACCTTCACTTTGATAAATAAAACAAGTTCATTTAGCCTCTGTGCAGACTGATAAGTCCAAAGTGCACTAGTTTCTACCAGTGCATGTTATCAAATTTCCCTGGAGATCCTCTTGCAAAGATTACAGCACGTTAATCTCCTCTCCATTGACTTTCACAGGGGAATATTATTGTTGCCACTACATTCATTTGACAATTACATTTATAATTATCTTCAAAGTGTTCCCCTTTTTTAGACATTGATTTCGAGGTTTTTAGAGTCAAGTTCAGAGCACGAGATGCCCACATTTTTTCACTTCTACACACAAATAAATGATCAACAAATAAAGTGCAATGGCACGGGAAATATTTAGAGAACCATGTCAAACATTTGCACAGACTGACCCAATCAAGGTTGTTTGTAATATGATTTTTCCCCTTGTAAAATAAACTGTAGACACAACACTACTGGCAGTATCTTCATTACTTTTGCCTGGTTATATGGGTTTATCATGTGGAATGTTTTTCAGTTAACTGTTGGGCATTATTAAAAGGCCATTGGTTGTTTTCTGCAGAGCAACCATATTCAGAAAAGCATCCTTTCTGTATGTAGTGTCATAGTCATGGACTCTTACATTAAACGTGGCCAAAGTTCTTCATCCTAGACTATTGTCCCAACACCCAACACAGCATTCAGACCATGACTCTCACGGGTGAGAATGATCATTAGAAAGGTGGTGGATCAGCCCAAAACTACACAGGAAGAGTTGTTAATGATCTGAAGGCATTTGTGACCACAGTCACTAAAATGCCATCCGTAACAATCTATACATTAATAGATAGAAATCTTGCAGTTCCTGCAACGTCCCCCTGCTCAAGAACAGACATGTACAGGCCAGTGAACATTTAAATGATACAAGGCTTGGGAGAAAGTGCTGTGATCAGATGAAACCAAAATCAAGCATGGAGCATGGAGGTGGAAAAATATCCTGGGACTGTTTTTATGCAAAGGGTACAAGACAAATTCTTGGACAAGTACCTACTTCCCTCAGGAAAACACTGAAGATGGGTCGTGGATGGTTCTTCCAGCATGACAATGACCCAAAACATACCGCCAAGGAAACAAAGGAGCACAATATGGTCATGGACCATAAATCCCACTTAATGGTCACTATAGCTTACCCTATATATCTTACCCTATCTCTACCATCCTGTCACACCAATCTCCTGCATGTCCACCTTCACTACATCCATGAATCTTCTCTGTGGTCTTTCGCCTCGTCTTATGCTCCAAAGATATTTGCTCATCTGCCTTCACACCCACATGAACTTGGGTGAGATCCCATTTTTAATCTATAGGGTTTAATGTGATATCAGCCCACCCAATCTATAACAGCTTTAACTCTCCAGGGAAGGCTTTAGACAAGGTTTAGGAGTGCGTGTATGGGAATTTTCAACCATTCTTCCAGAAATACATTTCTCTAATTCATCCCAAAGGTGTTCTGTCAGGTTGAGGTCAGGACTCTGTGCAGGCCATTTAAGTTCTTCCACACCAAATCTGCCCAACCATGTCTTTATAGACCTTGCTTTATGCACAGGGACCATCCCCCAACTTTTCCCACAAAGTCAGAAGAATGAAACTGTCCTTTCACTGGAATCACAGGCCTCAGATAAAGTCCTGAAAAAACAACCCCCACCCCCTCCACTAAACTTTACACTTGCACAATGCAGTCAGGCAAGTAACGTTCAAACCATTTCAGTGTTGCCTCTATAACTTCATCTCAAAACTATTCAACATAAGCTGTCCCTCTGATATTTTCATTTGTAAAAAATAAATAAACAAAATGAAATAAAGCATTATCGAGAAAGACAGATACGATTTGGAGAACTACTCTGGCCAAGAGACACATCAGACATGACATCAGAGCAGTGGAAATTTTTACTCTGGCCCGATTAGTCTTAGTTTAGATCTAACTGTTTCAAGACACAAAGTTGGTTGGATGTTTGTGGATCCTGCTGTGTAGCACTGAGAAGGAACTGTGATGGTTTGAGAGGATCTTTGTGTGACAAGGTTGATTTATTGTAATTTATTCAGAATTCAAAGGAACACCTAAGTCAACAGCTTGGAACGACAAACAATCATCATCTGTTTGGAGTTTATAGTGAACATTATCTCTCCACCACAGCTGGTTATTGCTGTGGTCCACCCTCCTTGAATGTGGTTCTGCCCCAGGTTTCCTCCTCTAGAAATTGTTCTTTTTCAATGCCACCGTTGCTAACTTGAAATGAAGTTGAATCACTTGTCCTTTAACAGGACAGTGAGCAAACCACCATAACAGATGACCTGGCCTCCTTACTCCCCCAGCGTAGACCCAACAGAGATGGCTTGGGATGAGCTGGATTGTAAAGTGAAGGAAAAGCAACACGTGTTCAGCATATGTGAGAATGGCTTCAGAATAAACATCTTGAGGCAAAATTAACAAAACTAATTAAAGTAAAACTCTTATCAAAGCGTAATGTTAAGGAATGATTTATTATTTGGTGATTATATATTATATTCTGCTATTCCCTATATCTTAACATATTCTACTGTTAAATAGTCTGGTCTGTTTTTGTTGATGTTACGGTACTGGAGCAACTGTAACCCACATAATTTCCCCAGGAATTAATGAAGTATGCTGATTCTGATTCTGATTAAAGACATATGTTGGTTTACAATGAATCCATATGTGTTATTTACACAACCCCAGTTGGTCCAAGCTCACGACCATCCATAATGAGAGCCTGATTCTTGATTGAAGGTTTCTTCAAGATGTCTTGCTATGGAAAGGGACTTTTTTACACCCAGCCAACAAAGTGCTGCTCAAGGAGGAAATTGATGATCTTCTTTTTGTGCAATAATGTTCCTGTTTAATGTTTACTGAGTGCTCATTAGTTTTACTCTGCACTGTAGAAAACAGTAATAAAGGAATAATAATAACTGAGTCGATAAGTTCAAAAATTTCAGTCGTACTATGTTAAAATATAGTCATTTACATGTGAAAGTCCTACACTTAAATAAATGAGAAAAAGGCCATACTCTCACTAATACATGTTTATCTTCGTACAAGCTTGTAAAAGACCTTATCATTTCTTTTTAGTGGATCTGGTGTATTTAAAGTATAAATTATAAAGTGAAAGTACCTCATATTACATGCTGTGCTTGAATAAATATCTGCATGTCACTCCACATTGATTCAGCAAAACAATCTAAGAACCAGTTACGATAAATCACATTTCTAATATTACTTTAAATTGTACTTGCTGCTGATTATTTTACATTCATTTGCATGTAAAGCTATTTAAATCTTTATTTTACTAAAAACTTTACTGGAATGCATGACTCAAGTAAATATCTAACTTCTTATTCAATAACTGCTTCGTTATAATGTTTCTGACTTCTTAATACCTACATTACGAAAAACTGACAAACAAACAGACTTAAATCACTCAGTAATATAAAATATTACAAAAATAAATGAATGGTGACTGCATAGCACAGGTGGAAAAAACGAACTCACAACAAACCTGTCTCTCGTGTTCACCGTAAATCTAAGCAGCCAATCAGCTTTTAAAACGAAGCTTGCATGAATACAATAGAAACATGAATATGTCTCATAGATACATAAAGGTGTTTGATATTTACTCACTGTGTCTTATTAACGATCGGGCCCGTGTGCACAGCGAGCTCGCTCCAAGCTGCTGACCGGCTTCAGACTGCTCTGAGGAGGTACGTTTGATTTGACACCAGCGCAGCGCGTGTGGGCGGGAAGTAAAAAAAACAACAAAAAAACAAATCAGTATGTGAGTTTGATCGATTCAGATTTTTTATTTTAAAGTTTTTGTTTATCTGAAAGGGTAAGCATGTAACACCACTGCATTTATTTTATTTACCTAAACTATTTTTTTGCAATGCATGTGCAGGAGTGGATTATTGTAAGGGACAGAAACTGCCATTGTGAAGTTTCCATTTGTTTCTCCACTGCAAATTGAATAAAACTCTGTATTCATAAATACTAAAATAAAGACTCAAGCTTTGGATTTAACAGAAAGCACATGTGGAGATTTTCGGGCTGCTCAGCGGGCATACCTCGCTCCAGTATTTAAAACAGATGTATGTAGGCCCCAGTATGTAAGCAAAGGATTTACTCAGGGAATCTGGTTGTGCCATCTGGTGCTTTGTTTTCGGGTTTCTCTTCACGTAAATGAAAAACTCCAGCAGAAGCCGGTGGAGAAAATGCACAAAATTCTGCACAAATCAAGGAACTGAACCCTTCATGCTCAAATGCTGCCACTGATGTCCCACCAGTGCTTGGAAGAAACCTATGCACATGCCTGGAGATGACACATGCGGACACACTTGTTACTCTGCATTTGAATACTAAGCCACATCCATAACTCCAAACCCTACACTAAACTTACCCGAACACAGTTTTAACACCTTAAAAACCAACTTGCTTTGCAGCAGTTCTCATAAAGCACAAATTGTTCTAAGCATTTGGTTTAAAGCTGAAACTCATTTTCCAGCCGGATGAGTTTAACAGTAGGTTTCCTCCATATTTTGTCAGATTTAATTCAAATTTAATGTTTGTTAGCTTGCATCAAATATACTCTGCCACCCGGATACTTTGATTATATTTGGGCTGTCTCTGTGTGAAGGGAGCACCCGCTGGTTTCAAATGCATTCACATTTGCAGAAAAAATAAAGGGGACAGGATTTCAAAACAAGTTTTATGTTGCTGCAAAGTTTAACAATGTGATGAAAAACCCTTTTATGTAATGCATGTGATATAAAACAAAGAAAAAGTATTTCTGTTTCCATTTCTATCGTTTTCTGACGTTCCAACAATAATATATCACTGACGGAGTTGTTAAAGGATTTGTCTGTCATCGAGTCAGGAACTGTTCTTACCACTGGGAGGAAATCTGTCCAGTTTCAAGTCCAGCTGAATCTTGTATCCGTGCAGTTCAATTGCACTTCTGAGAAGGATGACTCAGACCGAGAGAAGTCAAGTGACAGGAGACAGAAACCAAGTCACACTAAACCATTTGTTTGTGGTGTTTATTGAGGAATTGTTTCTGTGTCTGAACATGACAGAACATGTTTAGACTGAGTCAGAGTAGACACTCTAAGAACATTTGGACAGGGAGAGTTCAAAGAAGGAGGAAGTAGACCAGTGCCACTGAGAGATGTACTGTATTTCACTGTACGCCCACGCCCACGGCGATAACAGCCTGCAGAGTGAAGAGTGAAGATTTGTTTTTCATCTATCCACATTTGGCAGAAGAACAGAGTTTTTTCTCTTCTGTTCAGCGTTCCCACTGAGGCCAGTTGGAGCTGTTCGATCAACAGGAAACCAACAGACACTCAGTTCGCTCTGATTTTATGAATGAAATTGTTTTGCATTTGTTATTTCTCTGAGTGAGCTGCTCTGTCAGTGATTATCGCAGAAAAATGACATTGTCTTTTTAATTATTACAAAGCGGCCTGCATGGGGCAAAAATTACATCATTACATCCCGCCACACCACAAAGTTGCCCTGCTAAGTTGCAAAACAGAAGATGTCCAAATTCTCAATAAACATGTCCATTAAGGCCACATCAGGCAAGTTGTTGTAACACATTTGATTGGTGTAACAAATACTAAAACTAAGGAGATTTCCTCATGTGTTTTTATTTGGTTTTAGGTTGTTTTAAGCTAGTTTTTATTTGTTCAATATTTTATTAATTTTTCTTTTTTTGCATCTTTAGTTAAATGAACTTTTTTCACATATAGTTTTAGTATTTCATTATTTAACCTTGGTTATTCAATAATCTTGGTGCTGGAGTTTCTAATAACAGTGAATCGGCAGCATATCCTTCAGGCCCTGCGACCTGGCTCTATCACATGCTCTAGAAACTCGTTGGTGATGTAGGATCTCTCTCTCTCTATGTGTGTGTGTGTGTGTGTGTGTGTGTGTAGTACATTCGACAAATAACTAGTTTTTTGTGCTTTAACTCTGGATGACTTTATTTGAAACTGAAATTCATGAAACAATAACAGTTACAGACAGAAGTCTGAAAACTTACTCTTTATTTCATCAAAACCAGTAAAATGAACAAGGCCACATTCAAAACTTGTGAACATAAACATCAAATTATAATTGTATCAGATACATTCATTTATGTAGTGCCTTAATAACCTTTTTATATTACACACATATTTCTTATATACCACTGGTCTGAGAAATATTGTGATTTTTATAGTTATAGTGTCGGTCTTCATTTCTGTTTTTCTTTTTATTTCATCATCTTCAGAAGAAACAAAGCAGGAGACTCACTGAGAAGAAGTGGAGGAATAAATACATCAGTTTGAACAATGTTAATCCATCAACCAGATAAAATAGCAACTGGAGTCATTTAATGTGTTAGTAATCGTTCCCATTGTCTTCACTTTTCATGTACTTACGCGCTAGACGTGATCACTCCTTCACTTCATTCCTTTACTGTATCAGAATTGGAGCCAGACTCCCTCTACGAGTTTTGGGTCTGTTAGGAACAAAACAAAAAATTAAAAATTAAAAATGAACCAGTCCTGCTGTGTTGATCTTCATACCAAAAATGCCACACATTTCTTCATTGTTGCTGCTGCTCAGCAGAAACTTGGACCTGATTCTTGATTTTTTTTTTATTGCACTGTGTGGTTACCTGTAGGGTTGTGGCTTTATGTCTGATCCCTGCTGTGGTTTCTGTAATAAAAAGAGAAAAGGGTTTTAGGGGGAGCTGCTAGTTTCACACACCACGCAGAAGTAAAATGAATGAGATGCAGTCAAACTGCTGAGTTTTCTTTTAAACAACAGAAAGAGTAAACTGCTGATATGCTGCAAATTGTTTTGAGATGTAAATACTGAAATTATTATGATTATTCCTTAATTTATTTTACTTGTTAAACAGAAATTTGCCTTACTGTGTGGTGTCGTCGACATCCTGCTTGTGTCACGCGGCATTTTTTCAGATGTTTAACATTTGGGCTTTTCACCTTCGTGTTGTGTACAGAAGTTATCTCCTCTGTCTGGGAAAAAAGTATTCAATATTTAGACACCACATCTTCTTATTTCATTTCATTTTGATAGTTTCTGTAATAATTAATGAAAATCTAGACACTGGTTTTGTAAAGTTGTCCTCCTTACCGGTGTCGGCTGTTCAGCTGTCATCTCAGATGAGGCCGTGATGAGCAGGATCGCCTGCAGACACAAAAGGACCAGCAATGTGTTTTTGTTCATGACGAGTGGCTGAAGAGTTTGATAAAGATGTGAAACACACACACACATAGGCCTTTATATACTCTTCGCCAACAAATAACTTCCATCTGAAGAGGGAAAAAAATAGGGTGTGTGTGTAGATAAAATGTAGCTTGTCCAAAAACGTGCAGCATATATGAAAGCTGTTTGAAGGGGGTTGTTTAACTTATCTTGATTTAATTTGATCACGTCATTTACTCTGTGTTTATTTACCTGATCTCTTGGTTTCCTTCCTGCAGTCCCTCCTTGGGTATTTCACAACAGTTAAAAAAAAATGTGTCACTGAACTCAGCAAAGACCAGAAATGAAACACTTAATCTTCATTATAAAAAAAGAATGAATAAACACAGGACTGTCAGAGTTTCACTTTCTATTGAAGACCTTTTTCCACAAGCAACATTCGAGAAGGAAGATTTTAAATTTCAGTCTCGTGAGGTGTTTTCTTAAGGATAACCTGGATATTTGCTTCTATATGTTCTAAACTATATGTTTTAAACAGTAGAGTTAATAATTTGGTAGCTGTTAACCACTGTGGCCTTAGTCGCATAACAAAGTGTTGCTAACATGCATAAAACCACAACATGCCCTTCACTGTAAGGGAAGTGGTGTGAGTTTAAAGCGGATTTTATCTCTGTTTTACGGTAACAAGTGATATGTTGAGATGGGGAATCTTCAGGGAAATAGTATAACGTAAAACCCAGTAGAAAATGAACATTCTTAGATGTTGTTTCGTTTATGAGTGGGTGGATGTGGGTTCATTATTGTGAAATGTGCACTTACTAAATGTTTTCGTTCCAACAGCCGACACACACTGTTGTGTATGACTGCCACATTATAGCTACAAGAGAAGTGCGTGTTTTTAATCTGTTATATCTTGTAAAGCACTTTGTGATCTCTATCTAGAAATGTGCTATATAAATAAAATTTTACTTACTTACTTACTTTACTGTAATTCCCCGTAAAGAAAAGGAAAACCTGCTGTTATGTAATACATGTGGACTTTTCTTTTACAACAGGGGTGTCAAACTTATTGCGGGGAGGCCAGAATCGGCCAAGCAAAGACTCCGATTACAAATCAGTTACTCCAATTTCCATTGCAACTGAGCATTACCTCAATGTGCTTGCGGTAGTCATGGTAATGCGTCCAAAAGTCTGTGACATCATTTGTATGCCACACACACTCAACACAAAAAAACAGAGGATGTCGAGGTGATGGTATACCTGCTGCTCGGCCTGTTGCCCTCGTCACTGAGTGGCCGATTGGTGGCGTGCAGTCTGTGGATGTCACATTTTAAGATTGACTCAACTCTTAGAACCCAGGCCAGAAAAAAAAATCTTGTACCGTGTATTTCCATCTAATGGAAAACCCTAAAAAGTCGAGTCCAGTCGCCTTCTTTCCAAGCTCGTTAGACTAGGAATAAAATCATTATTTCAAGTGATATATTTACTGAATAGAATAATGAATGCTCTTCACGCTTTCCAGCTGTCAGTGTGATTATAACTCAGACTTGTAGCGGTTGATGTGAGTTTGACCTTTTTATGTTAAAACATATGTGTTAAACTTCATAACTAGCAGGTACTTGCAAATTATTGATCCTTGATGAAGATAGTGGGCGCTACAGTATACAAATCAATATAAATTATTTACATTGATATAAAGTTGCAGTGATGAATATTTCTTGCGATAGTCTTTAGTTCTCTGGTCTTGTTTCATCTGGTTTTCTTCTGAAAACACACACACACACACACACACACACACACACACACACACACACACACACACACACACACACACACACACGCAAACAGAAAAGAGGAAAACTCATTGCAGAGGAATTAACATTGGACTGATGTTAATAAAACAGCAGCACTTTTCTTGCATGCAGAGATGTTTTCTTTTTCCTCACCTGCACAACTGATGTGATCAAAATTTGATCAAAATGTGTTTCACTGTTTTTTCAGAGCTTCCTGTCAAGGGTTATGTTGTTGCCATAAACTGTAAAAAGAGATCTTTCCACAGCCTGCACTGTTTCCTGTGTGCAGGTGTTCAACATGAAGGCCGCATCATCCAGCTCGGATCTTCTTTTAGCAGACACCAGAACTTCTTTATGCAGTACACACGACCTGATATTGCACACCTGATTTGACTTGTTTCTGTTTCTTACTTACTGCATAAAGTGGTTATAAATTTAAGTCAAGTTCTTTATGACTCGGAGGGTGTAATAACTGCACATGTGACACGTGACAATTCATTTCAGTGCAAGATAACATTTTGATTTCTGAGTTTACATTCATACATAATTACCTTCACAAAAAGACAGTCCTGCACAGTATCTTAGCTCTTCTGGACAGAGATCTCAGATGTTGTTCCTGAGATCTGCTGGAGTCACTCGGCTAGCTTCAGAGTCACTGAACCAAGTGCTCCGATTCCTACTGGAACCACTGTTACCTTCACCCTCCACATCTTCTGGAGCTCTTCTCTGAGTCCTTGGTACTTCTCCAGCTTCTCATGTTCCTTTTTCCAGATGCAGCTATCATTCTGTATCGCTATGTCAGTCGCTACGGTCGTCTTCCTCTGGTTGTCCACCACTACTATGTCCAGTTGGTTAGCTATCACCAGTTTGTCCGTCTGTATCTAGAAAACCCAGAGGGTCTTAGCTGGGTCATTTTCAACCATCCTTAGAGGCGCCTCCGATTTTGACCTCGGCCCTTCTTGGCCATACTCGGGACAGATGTTTCTGTATACTGTGCCGCCACTTGGTTATGGCATTCTATGTATGCCCTGCCTGCTTGCATCTTGCATCCTGCTGTTATGTGCTGGATTGTCTCAGGGGCATCTTTACACAGCCTGCACCTGGGGTCTTGCCTGGTGTGGTAGGCTCCAGCCTCTATGGATCTTGTACTTAGGGCTTGTTCCTGTGCTGCCATGATTAGTGCCTCTGTGTTGTCTTTGAGTCCACCTTTTTCCAGCTACTGGTAGGATTTCTGGATGCCAGCAATTTTTTTTTTTTTAGCTACCAGTGGTACATAGCGTGCAGGGGCCTGCACGGGGCCTCAACAGGAGCAGCAGCACAGTTCTGTCCATGACATCTGGGACATGTTTCGGCGCAGCTCTGATGACATCAACATGTTTACGGAAGCGGTTGTGGGATTTATCGGGAAACTAGCGGACGACACAGCAGAAAGAACTATCATCCGATCGTTTCCCAACCAGAAGCCGTGGGTGGATAAAAACATCCGCGACGCTCTGAGATCACGCACCGCTGCCTACAATGAAGGGCTTGTCTCCGGTAATATGGACCTATACAAGGCTGTGCGACTCTAGGAGCCTGTGGAAAGGACTGCGGACTATAACGGACTATAAACGACCAGCTTCTTCAATGATGAATGCAGATGCTTCACTGGCTGATGAGCTGAACACGTTTTATGCTCGCTTCGACGCCGCAGCAATTAAAACAACAAACGGCTGCGCGCGCTCGGAGTGCACCAGTGAAGAAAATGCATTCGTCATCACAGAGCATGCCGTGAGGAACACCTTCAGGAGGGTGAACACCAGGAAGGCAGCAGGACCAGATGCAATCCCTAGCCGGGTCCTTAGAGCCTGCACTGATCAACTAGCACCGGTGTTCACGGAGATCTTCAACCTCTCCCTGGCCCAAGCTGTGGTTCCCACGTGCTTCAAACAGTCCATTATTGTCCCTGTTCCAAAGAAACAACAGCCCGCTTGCCACAATGACTACCGTCCAGTAGCACTGACTTCAATTGTGATGAAGTGTTTTGAAAGACTGATGAGAGATCACATCACTTCTTCACTTCCTGCCACCATCGACTCACTTCAGTTTGCTTACCGGACTAATCGTTCCACAGACGATGCCATATCTCACCTGCTCCACACATCCCTGAGTCACCTGGACACTGGCAAAGGGAATTATGTTAGGATGCTGTTCGTGGACTACAGTTCAGCATTCAACACAATAATTCCCTCTAAGCTTTTCACCAAGTTGACGGATCTAGGACTCAGCTCATCACTGTGTCAGTGGATCCTCAACTTCCTCACAGACAGACCCCAATCAGTGAGGGTGGGAAAACAAGTCTCCCCCTCCATCTCACTCAGCACTGACTGGAGTGCCTCAGGGCTGTGTTTTAAGCCCCCTGCTGTACTCACTGTACACTTATGACTGTGTAGCCACATCAGACACCACCTCCATTGTCAAGTTTGCTGACGACACTGCTGTTGTGGGCCTGATCTCCGACAACATCGAGACGGCCTACCTGGAGGAGATTAGGAACCTGGAGACCTGGTGCCAGGAGAATAACCTCCTCCTAAACATCAGCAAACCTAAGGAGCTGATCGTGGACTTCACTACAAAGCAGGCGAGGAATTACAAACCCCTCATCATCAGTGGCACGCCAGTGGAGAGAGTGGACAGTTTCCGATACCTGGGTGTCCACATCACTCAGGACCTGTCATGGTCCTGTCACATCAACACCCTGGTTAAGAAAGCCCGTCAGCGTCTCTTCTTCCTCAGAAGACTTAGAGACTTCCATCTGCCACTGAAGGTGCTCAAGAACTTCTACTCCTGCACCATCGAGAGCGTCCTGACGGCAAACATCTGCACCTGGTTTGGGAACAGCACCAAGCAGGACAGACGAGATCTGCAAAGGGTGGTGCGCTCGGCAGAACGCATCATTCAATCAGAGCTCCCTGACCTGCTGTCCATCTACACCAAGCGGTGCAAGTCCAAAGCTAGGAAGATTATGATGGACCTCTCCCATCCCAACAACGGACTCTTCTCACTGTTGAGGTCTGGGAAGTGCTTCCGCTCCCTTAAGGCCAAAACAGAGAGAATGAGGAGGAGCTTCTTCCCCCAGGCTATTCGGGGCCTGAACCAGGTGTAGGACTGGACTCTCCCAAACACGTCACTATAAGACTGGACTCTCACACACGTCACCACACGCACCACCACACATTTCCTATAATCCTATAATTCCTATAATTTATAATCCTTATCTTTATAATCTCTTCTGCTATTTGCACATTCTTTACTGTAAATTCCTAAGTTAATTTGTAAATTTTGTAGTAAACTGTAAATTGTAAATATTGTAAAACTTTTCTTCTGTCATTTAATGGTCGGGCATTGTACAGCTACAAGCATTTCACCCCCATGTCATACTGTGTATGGTTGTGTGTGTGTGTGACAAATAAAATTTGAATTTGATAAACTGAGGAGTGTGATACAGCTGTGAAACTCTTGAATATTTGTATTCTCCCTGCTAGCTATAATTTCAATGTGGACAGGGAGGAGGAAGTTGAGAGGCAGCATCAAAATGAAATAATAACACTGTAGTTAAACATTATACAGACCTCAAGTGCCTCCACTGCTTTGCTTTTAAAACTACGCAGAACTGTACAGGATTTACTGACCCAGCCGAGCGCTTACACGATGACAGCTTTTTTAAAGTTTAATGCTTCATGGCTTTCTATTACCGTTAAAGATGATGCACAAAGATGACAATTTCTACTTCAGTCAGCTTTATTTTGCAGCACAGAATACACAAAGTGAACTGTTATGAAATCAACAGCACTTGGAGAAAGCTTATTATTTCAATGAAGAACATGAGTAAGGCCATAAAACCTTTCTGCAAGTTTGAATGCTTCATGCTTTCCTTCAGTCAGGTGTGATAAGTGCAAATGTATACTGGGGATTATTGATTCTTTTAATGCAGATACATATCAGTGAAGAATATAGGGATTTCTTACATCATGCAAAGCATCACTGGTTATTGCCTTCATAATAGTACATGGAAACAACGAAAAACATTTCTTGTAACGAAGGAAGATGTAGTCGGTAAAGGTCTCAGTTTTCAGCTCTCCGGTGGGTCATCTGGTTTTCTTCTGATCACTGAGACACACACAGAAAAAAACGTATTTAACATTTGACTGGTTGTAATAGATCAGTTACTATAGCAGTTTTCCTGAGTGCATAGATGAGTTCTTTTTTGCTCACTTTTTTTTGTTTTGTGTATCGAAAAAAACATTTCAGGTTTTCTTCAGAACGGCCCGGGGAGGCATTGATGTTGTTTTACCATTCTGTAAAACCAGAGAGAGAAACAGAGTGTGATTACAACACAGCCTGCTTCCACAGGCTGCACGTGTTAGACATGAAAGCAACGCTGCCTGAGTGAGATGTTCTTTTGGCAACATCTAAACTTCTAAATCAGTTTTTTTTTTTTTTAATCTGTAGCATGCACACAAATATACAATGCACAGTGCCTCCCATTAGACACCTCATTTCACTTGTTTATGCTACTTGCAGACATCTGTGGTAAGTTTACCTTATTACCAGGAATATTAGGGTTGGCCTGTGGCAAAACAACAACAAATAATTAATTTGTGTCATTTATATGCAAGACAATCTCTTTAATGGTGAGTTTATTATTAGATCCATTAATTTTACTGTGAATGAAAAAATAAAGAAATCTGGTCTTACTTGGCCAAGGAGGGAACATCCACCAGGCCTCGAGGAACAGGACTGTCGTTTGACTCTTTCTCTTCCCTTTCGTCTGTCATCCCTGGTTATTCCCTTCACCAACAAGAGAATGCTTTATTCACTATTGGTCTTAGAAAATTTAGGAAAAAATAATAAATAAATAAAGCATCTAATGCAACAACATGAAACATGCATTAATATGTATCCAGCAGTTCCCAAAGTTTATGACTTCTTACCACATCCAGAGATTGTTTCTGATCGTCTGGCAGTGTGGCTGCATCTGTGGAAGTGAAGGCTGTGATGAGCAGGAAAACCTGCAGACTCAAGAGGAGCAGCAGCACTTTTCTGTCCATGGTGAACTGAGGAGTGTAATGCAGTTGTGAAACACTCCAGTATTTATATAATCCCTGCTAAATAATCATTTCTACGTGGACAGAGAGGAGGGAGTTTACAATAAAGATTCTGAAATCCGATATCTGATAGAGGCAGAATCGAGGCATTTAATTTGTCCATGCACATGCACATATTTTCATAACGCTGACACTCTTCTGACTTTTCAGCACATGCAGTTATCCACAGAAGAATGTTTTCCTAGAACTCAACTGACTAACTTGTAGAATCCCCTTTAGAAACAATAATTTGAAGTAGATGTTTGTGGGAGAATTCGCCCCACTTATCTGCGTCACAAAGTACCTCTGGACAAGATACTGAACCCTGAGTTGTTCACAATGCATCCATCTGATGCATTAGGTGAGTGTCTGTGGTGCAAACACTAGTCTACTATTACTTAGAAGTTAGAGTTAAAAAGTGCGTAGGCATAGAAATGCAAGTGTCAGTGCTTGGATGAGGCTTCCAGTAGAAAGCTGGTTGAGGGCTTAACTGAGCAGAACAGTGCTATTTGTGAACATTTGCTTTTGCACAGCTCTCTAAAGTCCTGACAAATTATTTCAATTCGGTTGAGGTCTGGACTTTGTCTGGGCCTTTTGCAATTTTGGCCAAGCTTTAGCTGTCCCGCAGTTAGCCTCACATTTGACTCTACACTTTCTCATATATTTGAGTTCTAATCAACTCAGTAACTGATAGGTGCCCAGCTCCTGCGGCTACAAAACAAGCCCAAACCATCACCCCACCATCAACATGCTTAAACGTTGGTATGAGATCCTTGTGTTGATATTCTGTGTGTGATTTTGCCAAACACAGGGCTGTGCATGATGTCCGAATGTCTCCACTTTGGTCTTGTCTCACTAGAGGACATTGTCCCTGTGCTGCCATGTTCCTTTTAGAAAGACGCGGCTCTCTCCTGGCAGCTGTCACGATCCTGTGTTTTGCATTTAGTCTTACTCCCCTTTGTTGTTCTCTAGATCCTGTTCGCCTGTGCCCTGTTTCCCCCAGTTGTGTTTACTTCCTCTGATTACCTTGTGTGTATGTATAGTGGCGTCATTCATTATATCTTCGTCAGATAAGCTGGGTTTGTTCCTCTGTGGGTCTCATGAGGATGTTCACAGTCCCTTTTTCACTCTGGATTTTGTTTTATTTTGTTTCTATACCTGACCTAATTAAAGCTTAGTTTTGTTTCCTTGTTGTCCATGGCTTCTGCATCTGGGCCCTTTTTGATGTAACTGTGACAGAAACCACTCCAAACAAACCAAACTGTACTTATTAGCATACATTTAAAATGTTAACTAATGTCTCTAGAGTCTGAGGCTCTTTTTTTCTTTATCTGAAGTTTGTCTGCATGATTGGCCTTGCAGTGAACTTATTCAGACAGCCACGTCTGGAAAAATGATGGACTTATTATTTAGAAATGGTGTTTAATCCTTCCCAGATTGATAGGAAGCAACCGCAGCGTCTCTAGGATTATTGCTGATGTTTTTCCTCCTTGGCATTGTGTAAGACACACCTGGAAGCAGTAAGAGTGTATTTAGGTTTTTACAAGAAAAATTGTAAATGGTAAACATGTAATTTTCCAGTAGCTTTTGCATAAGAAATATTGGATAATATGTTTCATATCACATCCTGAATATGACTATAAACAAGATGGAAAGTTACAGTGAGTTTAGCAAGACTAAAGTTAGAGTATTTACCACATTTTTCCTTTGATTATATTCATTAGCTGATAATAAATAAATTAATAAACAAGGCTTCTGCTTTGTTTTGATGTTTATTAAAGACAGTTTTTAGGTAAATTGTTATCTGTGTCAACGTCTCCAAATAAATACTCTATTGTGCATGCAACAAACTATACTGAATGAAAATAAAGGTGGACTGACTCCATCTTTTGGTCATAGTACATAGATACACTAAGACCGACCACTACAACATCTTAGGCCAGGGGTAGGCAACTCCAGGCCTTGAATGCCGCTGTCCTGCAGGTTTTATATGTCCTTGATCCAGCACTGCTCATTCAAATTTCTAAATGACCTCCTCAACATGTCATGAAGTTCACCAGAGGCCTGGTAATGAACTAAGCATTTGATTCAGGTGTGTTGACCCAGGGTGAGATTTAAAACCTGAATGGCACCAGCACCAGAGGCCTGGAGTTGCCTACCCCTGACTTAGGCTAATGCAAGACACGTAAATATCAACAAATTTAACAACTCCGAGGAATGTATATGTGTATATGTGAAAGGATGTTACCTCAAAATGCTTCACTTTGTATACAATAGTTAAAAATAAAGACAGACCAACTAAAAATAAGTCAGACTGACTCTGCTTTTGTGCTCACTTGCAGACTGTTTTCTGAATCTTGATGAAAATTACACGACGCCCACGTCATGATGTCCATTTTTTAAAAATCATGTTAATCGAAAAATGTTTGTTTTCCAATTCTTCTGCCATATTTTCTTCCTTAATGAATTATTTTGAAATCAAAAGTGTAGTTTTGGAGCTGGTTGTCTATTAATTTATGTATTATTACAGTGTGAAACTCAAATTTTATGTACATTGCATTACATTTTGAGTGCAGTTTTTAATCTTTACATATGACATGTAGGGGTGGCACATATGACATGAGCACAGCCTCATCAATTATGTAAGCCAGTTTGGTCTGTGCTGAATATTTCTGTCATACCCTTGTTGGTCATTTATGACTGTTTCCTTGCAACACCGATTTCACCCACCAGAGGTCCTCAGTTGTTCACTCCACACTCCACCATCATTCACATGCTGATTAGTTCCCCTGCAGTCCCCCTCACTTTATCAGTCTTGTAGTGTACATGTACCAGTTTTGTCCATCCTGTTCTTATTGATGACTTTGATCTTTGCTTGACAAAGACCCCCCCCCCCCCCCCCAGTCTTACTGAACACTAGTAACATATTGTGGATATGCTCTGACTGTTGGTGTTACAAAGCAAACAGATTTTCTTGTAGATAGGTTTAACATGTTACATATCAAAGCTTGCAAGAATAGATTCAGGTCTTTACTGAAATATGATATATATAGATTTATGAACAGTTAATTATTAAAGTATAAAACTGTCAAAACCAAACATGTTTACCAGCCACATGCTCTCAATCTAGACAACAGAACTGTCTCTTCTGTTCTACTCAGTCTTACACTAGCTTTTCTAAACTTCCCTCTTCATCACAAATATATAATTGCACATAGCAGATATAATTTTTTTAATGTTATTAGCGCATTATCATCTATATATTTTAAATACGACTGACTGTCATTTCATGTTTGAATGCTGTTGTGAAACTACCCACTGTGACCAGAGCAGCTGCAGGAGCAGAAGAAGTAAAGGCAATGATGAGCAGGAAAGCCTGCAGGCCTGACAGGATCAGCATCAAAGTTCTGTCCATGACCGACCCACTAAAAATAACACAAAGCCAACCTTTATGTGCTCCTAGAGCTAGTATGGAACACATTGAATGATAACAAAAGTGAGGATGAGCGATAATTCACTTTAGTACTAGCAAATTAAATTTTGCCTGTGCGAGAGTTAATTTGCATGTGTGAAGGTTACTACCTGTAATATAAAAAACACTTTTTTATGTTGTAGCCTGTGCAGCAGTCTGCCGATCAGTGACAGGTAAGTCCTGTCCTGTCCAGGCAGCTGAGACAGAGAGGTAAGATGCTGTGCCATCATTGCACAGGTCTCATCATTTCCCCACGGCGTACAAAGTCTTTTAGCTTGATAAGACTCATAACGTTTAGTTTGTTATCATGACTGACAACAAGTGATAGTTTCTCTTTGCCAGGACAAAGCATTTATTTGATCGCACAGAAGTTTTTTTTTTTAACTACTAGACATGACCACAACATGCAAGCTGTTATCAGCATGCAAGTGATAATAATAGTTATTTGGGCAACTGAGGTGACAGCATCTTCCACATACTTTCAGGTATAGACATTATTCAAACTTACCTGTAACAGTTGGTGAAATGTTAGTATTTGACCACTAGGCGGAGCTCTTGTAATGATAATGTAACTAACGCATTTTATTTTGTATGTTTTATTTTTGTGTTGAGCATGTTAACATTTTCCTTTTTTGCCTACTGGATTGGTGTACAGTTAATTTGATACATGGAAAGTAACTAGTTAATTTTGTAAGTATAAGGTAAGGGCAGAGGTCACTTCCTGTTTTGGGAAGTAAGGTCAGAGAAGCTGCGCATGGTGACGGTCTAGCCGTGTAAAAGTCAAGCTAAGAAAGAAGAAATAAGCCCTAAGTTCCAATTACACCGGTTTGTCTACTTGCAGGCCAAAGTGGTATGTTTGTTTATATTTTGTGAATTTTATATTGTAATATGTTTTAATGCTGAAATATAATTTTCTTGTACATTTGTATTCACCAGTTCTACGGTGTACCTGTGTACGTTAAGAGAAGCACAGTAAACATCAGTAAAGAAGAACTCTCGTGTCTGTGTACAAGCCGGCATAGTAGAACACTCCACTGCTCCGGAGAAGGCAACGAGATGGTTGGACCGACGCTACTAGCAAGAGACGCTACTAGCAAGAGAAGCTACTAGCAAGAGAAGTATCACATGCTCCAGCAAATGCATTGAATACGTAAAGAAGCAAGCTAACAAGTGAAAAATAGTCAAGCAAGCACAAAAGTCCGTGTCTTGGAAGTAACAAAGCACTTGTAAATTGTTATCAAGCCTCAGTTCCATTTGAAATTCAAAGTGACCTTTCATATTAAGGAGCAGCTAAAATCAAGATTTATCAAGTAAATGTTAAAGTCAAGTGAAAATACTATTAAGACAACATGGCAGATGAAAATGAAGATGCAATACAGCCCACTGAAGAAGAAAATGCTGATGATAATTTTCAAAATGATGAAAGTAAAGAGCAGACAAATGGAGAAGAAACTCCACAGTGCTCAGTATTTACTGAAGGCACACAGTCAGAAAGCTTACGCAGAAGCCAGCGCACACGCACTCTTACTGAAAAGGGACAATCCTTACAAGAAGCCAAGTTAAATGACTTGACAAACAATTTTGAGCGAGTTTACAAGAAGTGGAAATACCACATAAACTTATTGAAAAGAATGGTGAAGAGTAAAGACATTGAGTTAATACCTGAAGCTGTAAGTGTTATAGACACTAGTATGACTGACATCTGTAACATTCATGATGAGATCAGAAAAATACAAAGTCCTGATATTGAAATGAGCAGAAGATGTGATGTGTGCATGGCTATCAGTGAAACTGCCAGAGCAAAGGCTCGGTGCCTTTTAGAAGAAGATGGTAATCCAAATAGTATACCCTGGCCTGATTCAGAGTCCGTGTATGACAGCAGTTCATCCAGCGCTTCTTCAAGGATCACATATAAGTCAAGGTCTATCTCTGGAATGTCAAAGCAATCATCTCTGGTCACACTACAACAAAGACAAGAAGCTGCAGCTGATGTAGCAGCTACAGAAGAAGTCATTAAAATAATGAAAACACAGCATCAGTGTGAGGAAGAAATCAGAGAACTTGAAGTTGAGGATGCAAGGAAAAGAGCTCAATTTCTAACTGAGAGCACCTCAATAAAGACAAGGTTAGATGAAAAGAGAAAGGAAGTGGAACTTTTGAGAGAATTGCAAAAGCGTAATGCAGCACAAGCAAGATTGAAAGTGTATGCTGAAAGTGTGAACAGTGAGGATGAAGACAAATCTCCTGTTCATTCCCAAGTAAGACAAGATAGTTCCTTCCCGCAACCAAGCTTTCCAAATGTGAACTCGAAACCATTCATCCCCTCTCAAGTTAGAGCTCCGCAACAAACTGCACCTCTCCAAGCCTCTGTCCCTCAAACAGCAATTCGTAGTGCAAATGAAACACCCTCCACTGATCTTGTAAGGATGCTCGCTGAAGCTATCACTGCAAACAGAATCCCAATCCCAGAGCCTCCAGTCTTCACAGGTGATCCGCTGCAGTATAATGACTGGAAGTTGTCTTTTCAAACATTAGTTGACCGCAAGAATCTGCCAATTCAAGAAAAGCTATTCTTCCTGAGAAAGTATGTTGGAGGTTCAGCGAAGAAGGCTATTGAAGGACACTTTCTGGTTGGAACAGACACCGCTTATCATGCTGCCTGGGAGATACTCAACGACAGGTTTGGAGATCCCTTTGTGATAGGCAAATCATATCGTGACAAGATTCAGTCATGGCCAAAAATTAACAACAAAGACACTAAAGATCTACGTGAGTTTGCAGATTTTCTAAGCAGTGTTGAGTCAGCCATACCTTATGTCCAAGGTTTACAAGTTTTGCATGACTGCGTGGAAAATCAGAGGATAGCTGCAAAGCTGCCTGATTGGCTAAGTGCACGGTGGAACAGAATGGTGACAGAGTTTCAAGATGAACACAGAATGTTCCCAGATTTTAGTCATTTTGTCAAATTCCTGAATAAAGAAGCAAGAATTGCATGTAATCCTATCACTTCTCTGCCTGCAATAAAGCCAACTGAACAAGACAAGTATGCGTTCAAAGAAAAGCCCAAAAGAAACTACATGCTGAATGCTAAGTCACTTGGTACAAGCTCTAGTGAAAGGACAAATGTCACATGTCTTTTTTGTAAGAAACCTGGTCACACGCTTCAGAAATGTCACAAGATAATGGACAAGTCAGTTGAAGAGAGAGTAAAGTTTGTGCAGTCTGAAAAACTGTGCTTTGGTTGCCTCAGGACTGGTCATAACTCTAAGAACTGCACTTCCAGAAGTGTGTGTGACAAATGCCAAAAGCCTCACCCAACTTGTCTACATCAAGACAGAGAGAAAAGAGACAAGGAACAAAGAAAGAATAGCCAACAACAATTTAAGGCTAACCAGGAAACAGAGGTTTCTGAAGTACAAGAGCAAGTATCTAACCAAGTTACATCCAACAGAGTTGTGCAACAAAAGTCAAAAGGTTGTACTTCCTCAGTTATCCCAGTTTATGTATCCACTGTGGATGAACCAGAGAATGAAAAGTTGGTGTATGCTTTGCTCGATACTCAAAGTGACACCACTTTCATCTTGAAAGACACAGCTCAGTCGCTCAATGCCATGTTAGAGCCAGTTAAACTCAAGATTTCCACTATAACGTCCAAAACAAAAGTTGTTTCAAGCAGCAAGTTAAAGGACTTACAAGTAAGAGGCATTTACTCTGAAACGAGAATCAAACTACCAACAAGCTATACCAGAGACTACATTCCTGCTAACAGATCACATATTCCCACAAACAAAACAGCAGAGAATTGGTCACATTTGAAACATTTATCAAAGGAGATGGCTCCCAAGCTTGATTGTGAAGTTGGACTACTGATCGGATATAACTGTCCTCAAGCATTGCTCCCTCTAGCGGTGGTCAGTGGTGATCGAGACCAGCCATTTGCACAGAAATCTTTGCTTGGCTGGAGCATCATTGGCTACAGTGACTCTGAAGGTGATTGTGAAGATGAAATAGGAGTAAGCCATCGTGTTATTGTTAGACAAGTCTTGCCAGCTGTAGGACCAGCTCACAAGCTCAAAACGGAAGTTCACTTTGTAAGCAGAAACAAAGTCAAAGAAATACTTACTCCAGCCGAGATACTTAATGTGCTAGAGATGGACTTTGTTGAAAAAGGTGTTGAAGAAGAGTCAATGTCACAAGAAGATCTACTGTTTCTAGCCAAAGTAAAAGAAGGCATCAAACAAAGGCAAGATGGCCACTTTGAAATGCCACTACCCTTCATTTTTTTTTTTTTTTTTTTTTTTTATTAATATTTTTGGATGGACAGAGACATTAATAAATAAATATACAACTGCAATAATCATACTGTCAGTTCTCTGTCCGTTTCTAAACAAACAAACAAACTAAGACAAGCAAACAAACAACACACTAACAAACAAAAAAAAAAAAAAAAAAAAAAAAAATTACATAAATAAATAAATAAATAAAATAAATAAAACCCAGGAGAAACAAAATGATACACCGCCTCCTGGAAAACATCAGCAAAAACAAAAACGAATAAGGGTAAAACCCCCTGGTGCAAAAAAAAAAAAAAAAAAAAAAAAAAAAAAAAAAAGACAACAACCAAAATACCAATGACACATGAAATATCCCTCTAAGAGACCATTTATCATAATGTCTAAGAGACATTGTCAATGTACCGCAAAAAGGGACCCCAGACCTGCTCAAAAATATCTTCTCTTCCCTTCATTCTATACATAACCCGTTCATATGATGCCATCCTAGACATTTGTTCGGTCCATTCCTTGAAAGAACAGGGGCTGGATGACTTCCAATGCCTAAGAATTACCCTGCAACCAGTTATAAAAGCCAGACGCATCCACAATCTCTGTTTTTTTGAGAGAATGTTATCGTCAGGTAGTAGGCCCAGGACGCATATAGCTGGAGATTTAGAAAGATTAAGTTTAAAAATATCATTCACCAAGTTGATGATCCCATCCCACAAATAATCATTTTTCCGACATGTATACAACATATGAACTAGAGTCCCGACTTCCTGCTGACATTTCCAACAGATGTCCTTATCTGCGAGCTTCAACCTGACTAATTTACTGGGTGTCCAATAGTTTCTGTGAAGCAACTTGTACTGGATAAGTTGAGACTGTGTTTCAGGTGAGCAAACATACCATGATGAGATCAGCATCTTCCAACTGTCCTCTGAGATCTGGATACCCAGATCTTTCTCCCAACCCCGCCTCAGTCCCCCCAAACTGGGAGCGTGTGCCTCTCTGAAGCTCCCATAAAATTTAGATGCCCTGATTCTGTTATTGTCAGGGGTTGCAAACATCTTCTGAACACTAGATGGAGGGTCTAGATTATTTTTCAAAATGGCTTTAATACAATGTCTTATTTGAAAAAACCTCCAAATTTCCCTTGGATCCAAATTGAATTCTCGTCTGATTTCTGCAAACGATTTCATGCCAGTCTGCCCAAATAGGTCCCCCATCTGATTAATACCTGTCCTAGCCCAGGCCTCCCACCAGACCGGTTTCTTACCTATTAATACTTTCTTATTATACCAAATAGAGGCTCTAGCGGTGAGATAAGGGCTGCTGTTGGTATATTGGTGAGCTCTAAGCCAGGTCTCTTGCATGAAAGACAGTACTGGATCTTTAAACGGTACTGGCCTTCCCTTCTGAGTAAGGAAGGCCTCTAAAGACGAAGGGGCCACAAGACTTTCCTCAATCCCAACCCATGATGGCTTATCAGTAGAGGAATTATGTATCTTAACTAACTGAGAGAGGGAGAAAGCATAATGATACCAGACCATCTTAGACAATGCCAACCCACCACTCTCTTTAGCAGCATATAATTTAGACCGATTGAACAATGGCTTTTTACCTGCCCACACAAAACCCTCTACACATGTATTATAAAGCTTTAGCAAATTATGTGGGACTGCTATCGGTAACATGTGAAGAAAGTACTGAAGTTTAGGGGCAATAATCATCTTCACCAAATTAATTCTGCCCAAAAGGGACAGATTTATTTTAACCCAATTCTGCAACAGCGAACGGATGCTTTGAATCACTGGGGAAATATTTACTTTCATTATGTTGTCTAAACCAGGGGTCAATTTAATCCCCAAATAAGTCAGACCCTCGGGCATCCACTTGAAATGCCATGAACTCCTCATAGCAGGCGGACACAATTTAGAAATAGGCATAGCTTCAGACTTAGACCAATTTATAGTGTATCCAGAGATTACAGAGAAAGAATCAATAATTGAGGAAATTGCAGGAACGGCCTGTTCTGGGTTAGTTGAAATCAGTAACATATCATCTGCATACAAAAAAGTTTTATGTTCTTCTTGACCCAAATCCACCCCTCTAATTTTCTTACATTCACGTAAAGCTATGGCTAAAGGCTCCAAAAACAGAGCAAAAATGAGAGGTGATAAGGGTGAACCTTGTCTAGTACCCCGACTTAACGAAAATGAGGGTGACATTATCCCATTGGTAATAACTGTAGCCATTGGATCTGTGTATACCACCTGAATCCACTGCCTAAAAAAGGGACCGAAACCAAATCTCTTCAAGGTATGAAACAGAAAAGGATACTCAACTTTATCAAAAGCTTTCTCTGCGTCCAAAGAGAAGGCAACGACAGGGTCTAGCTTAGTCCTGCTCTTCCAGAGTATATGCAATAACCTACGTAGATTATCCGCAGAGCTTCTATTTTTCACAAAACCGACCTGATCCCTATGCACCAAATACGGAAGAACTTTTTCAAGCCTAAAAGCTAATATCTTAGAAATAATTTTTTCATCCACATTAATTAATGAAATTGGGCGATAATTCCCACAATGCTGTGGGTCTTTCCCTTTTTTATGTAATAACGTGATCACTGCCGATCGCATACTAAACGGTAGTCTCCCTCTTTGAAACGCATCTTGATATACCGACAGTAGTCTTGGAGCTAGTTCGTCCACAAACACCTTATAAAAATCTGATGGAAATCCATCATTACCTGGAGATTTACCCACTCTAAGGCTGCCGATTGCCTGCTTAACTTCAATTAATGTAATCTTACCTTCTAATATACTTCTTTGATCTTCCGACAAGCTGGGAATTTTAATAGAAGAGAAGAAATCTGACAGCCTCTGTTCCTCCACCAGTCCATTAGAAGTGTACAGCTCCTGATAATATTTAGTAAAAATATCATTTATTTCTTTTTTACTAGTAGTCAACTTATTATTATTACTAGGATCAAAAATAGATGGTATAAGGTTACTAGATTTTATCTGCTTAACCCTGTGTGCCAACATTTTACCTGTTCTCTCCCCTTGTTCAAAGTACTTCTGATTTAGACAAAACATTGCATATTCCACTTTTTTCTCCAATATGCTATTCATCTCAAATTTAAATTTAATTAATTTGTTCCATAAGTCCCTCTCTGGGAGCAACATATGTTGTTTTTCAAGCTCCTTGATATCCTGTTCCAACTTCATCAGCTTATCCCTCTCAGCTTTTTTAATCAAGGAGCAATATTGAATAAGGCGCCCCCTCAAATAGGCCTTAAAAGCATCCCAGGTCATTCCAACGTCGTCAATAGAGCCCTCATTGTACAACCAAAACTCCTTTATCATTTCCCTTATACATTCGCAATGACCCTTATTCTTCAGTATTGAGTTATTCAAGCGCCACCTAGGTGACGGTTTAATATTATCAGTGTCAGTAAGAACAAGGTCAATGGGAGCATGATCCGATATAGCAATGTTACCAATAGAGGACCCAATAGTTTGACTTGCCAAAGAACGGGACACCAAAAAGTAATCTATCCTGGAGTAGGTTGAGTGAGGATGCGAAAAAAAGGTATAATCTCTTTCTTGAGGATGAAGAAGTCTCCATATATCTACTAGACTCAGTTCCTCTGACATCACGTCCACCGCAGCGTTTGTTGGGTCCTTGCTTAGTCCAGTACAAGAAGATTTATCCAATAAGACATCCCTGACCCGGTTAAAATCTCCCCCAATTACAATGTGTGTGTTACCTATAGTCCGCACCATGTTACAGACTTCATGAAAAAATTGTGGCTGAGGAGAATTAGGAGCATATATATTGACCAATGTCATTTTCCGCCCCTGTAAACATGCATCCAAAACCACCCATCTACCCTCCTGATCTGTATAATGCTTAAAGACCTGAAAATCCAAGTTTCTTCTAATCAATATGACCACCCCTCTTTTTCTAGCCGAAAATGCACTAAAATAAACTTGCGCCACCCAGTCTCTTTTAAGCTTTACTGATTCGGCCTCATCAAGATGGGTCTCCTGAATCAGGGCTATATCAGTCTTTTTCTGTTTCAGATATGTGAGGATTTTCTTCCTTTTAATAACATTATGACAACCCGCTATATTCCACGACACAATTTTACATAACTCCATAACACCATGTGAGCCGAATTATTATACAAATTTATCCAGAGGAATATCCCATTTACCCATATAACAACTCTTAGAGCCAGTAACATGAGACAACCCAATGATCCAAAAATTAGGTCTATACAGGACAATTGGTACCATACCATCAAAACCAACAACAAAACCAAACACGAGAAAAAAAAAAAAAAAAAAAAAAAAAAAAAAAACAAACAAAAAAACAAAAGAACATGAAAACATAAAAAATCGCAGGTCCGTGGCACTCAAAAAAAATTCCCAGATGGTGTCCCTCCTTACGTCTCCCCCCCCCTCAGAAGTAAACCAACCCATAGCTTATCAAATCCTCTTAATCTACATCACCACTATGCCACTACCCTTCAGACAAGAAAGACCTGACTTGCCAAACAACAAACTTTGTGCAGAACACAGACTGAAGTGTTTAGAAAGGCGTCTCAGAAAAGACGAGCGCTACTACAAGGACTACGTGACTTTCATGCAAGACATCATAAAGAGAGGTGACGCAGAGAAAGTGCCAGAGGCTGAGCTAAATAATCAACCAGCATGGTACATTCCTCACCATGGCGTCTACCATCCGCAGAAGCCAAATAAGATCCGCGTCGTCTTTGATTGCTCTGCAAGGTTCCAGAATACATCGCTCAACGAGCATCTCCTGTCAGGACCTGACCTCACAAATACTCTTGTTGGAGTTCTGTGTCGTTTCAGGACAGGACGTGTAGCTGTCATGTGTGACGTGGAGCGCATGTTTCACCAGTTTCATGTTGCCCCAAAGGATCAAGATTACCTCCGATTCCTATGGTGGGAGGATGGTAACATGGAAAGGTCCACATCAGTGTTTCGCATGAGAGTCCACTTGTTTGGTGCAGCATCTTCACCAGGATGCGCAAACTTTGGATTCAAGCATGTCGCTGCGCAAGGTGAAAATAAGTTCAGTGAAGCCACGGTGAAGTTCATGCAACGCAACTTCTACGTGGATGACGGTTTGGTGAGTGTGGATTCAGTGCAAGAAGCTATTCAACTTGTAAAGGAAGCTAGAGAACTGTGTGCCACGGGTAAGCTGCACCTGCACAAGTTCATTAGCAACAGCAAGGAAGTGATTGCTGCTATCCCAAAGGAAGAATGTGTAGCAGGAGCAACTGATCTGGATCTGGCACTAGGAGAGCCAAAGATAGAAAGAGCCTTAGGGGTCCAATGGTGTGTAAGCTCAGACACCTTTCAATTCAGGGTGATTGTAAAGAATAACCCCTTCACTAGAAGAGGAGTGCTCTCGACAGTGGCCTCAATATTCGACCCACTTGGATTCGTCGCTCCATTCATTTTAGTTGGTAAGAAACTCCTCCAAAGAATGTGTCAGGAAAAGCTGGACTGGGACGAGCCGCTTCCAGAAGATCTCAAGCCTCAATGGGAAGCTTGGCTCAGAGACCTCCAGAACCTGTCCTCCATAAAGATATCACGTTGTTATGTCCCATCAACATCCGACCAAGTGAAGCAGTATGAGTTACACAGCTTTTCTGATGCCAGTGTAACCGGTTATGGTGTGTGCTCATACTTGAGAACAGTGACCAAGTTTGGAGAAGTACAGTGCACTCTTGTGATGGGTAAAGCAAGAGTCGCTCCTACTAAAGTGACAACCATCCCAAGATTGGAGCTTTCTGCGGCTGTAGTAGCTACGAGAGCAGCTGACTTTCTAAAGAGAGAATTGGAGATCCAAAATATTCAGGAGTACTACTGGACTGATTCCAAAGTTGTCCTTGGTTATATTAACAACGACGCAAGGCGCTTTCATGTATTCGTTGCTAACAGAATACAGAGAATCAGATCAAGTACAGAACCAAGTCAATGGCGATATGTTGCCTCTGAACAAAATCCTGCAGATCACGCGTCACGTGGAGTCATGACAAAAGAACTAGTACAGTCCAACTGGTTCACAGGACCAAGTTTTTTATGGCAAAAGGAACTACCAAAAGAAGATGCTAAAGTGAAAGAGATCAGTATCGAAGATCCAGAACTCAAAGTCACAATGGTATTCGCAGTTAAGGCAAAAGAAGAGAAATCCATTTTAGAACGACTGGAAAAATTCTCAGATTGGATGAGAGTTGTGAAAGCAATTGCAAGATTAAGACGACGTGTAAAGTATGCAAAGAACTCAAAGGAAATGTCCAATGAAAGTACTACGTTGGAAGAAAGGAAAGAAGCCGAGGAGTTCATCATACAGACAGTTCAACAAGAAGCATTTGGAAAGGAAATTAAGATCATAAAGGATAAGGAGGAAGTCAGACCATCTCACTCAAAGCTACTTCAGTTAAGTCCATTCCTTGATCAACACAATATCTTGAGGGTAGGAGGAAGACTTACAAAAGCATCAATCCATCCCAACATCAAACACCCAGCCATTCTGCCAAAGAAACATCATGTGTCGCACCTGCTCATCAAACATTTTCATGAGAAGACGCATCATCAAGGCCGAGGGATGACAGTAAATGAGATACGGTCCAATGGCATATGGGTAATTGGCTGCAGTACTGAAGTATCGTCATTTATATACAAATGTGTCAAATGTAGAAAGTACAGGAAAGGCAATCAAGAACAAAGGATGGGCGACCTGCCACCAGAAAGACTGGAAGCTACCCCTCCATTTACATACAGCGGTATGGACTGCTTCGGACCATTCTGTGTAAAAGAAGGGAGGAAAGACTTGAAGAGATATGGACTCTTGTTTACATGTATGTGCTCGAGAGCTATACATATAGAAGTTCTAGATGATCTCAGTGCAGACTGTTTTCTCAATGCACTCCGTTGTTTCATAGCAATACGTGGCAACGTAGGTCAGCTGCATTGTGATCAAGGCACCAATTTTATCGGTGCAAGAAACGAGCTTCTAACGCAAGCAACTCAAGAGAAAGTCAAAGAGCTGGGAATAACTTTCGTTTTCAACCCACCTGCTTCTAGCCACATGGGAGGAGTCTGGGAGAGGCAGATTCGGACAATAAGAAATGTTCTGAAATCCATTCTTGACCAGTCAGCTTCAAGATTAGACACTTCATCATTGAGAACGTTCATGTATGAAGCTATGGCAATAGTAAACAGTCGACCACTAACTGTAGAGTCTATCAACGACCCTGTAGGACTGGAGCCGTTGACACCCAACCATATTTTGACGATGAAGTCAGCAGTAATCTCACCACCACCTGGAGAATTCGCTAAAGAAGATCTCTACCTCCAGAAAAGATGGAAACGAGTACAATATTTGGCGAATGTATTTTGGACAAGGTGGAGAAAGGAATATCTGTTAAACTTGCAACAGAGAAGCAAATGGAATAAAAACAGAAGAAATGCAAAAATAAATGACATTGTGTTATTACAAGAAGACTGTCTTCCAAGAAATCAATGGAAACTCGCCAAAGTTGTGGAAGTCACTCCAGGAGCTGACGGCAGAGTCAGAAAAGTTAAGCTTCTCATCGGTGACTCTACTAGAGACAATAAGGGGAAGCACACAACTAAGACGATTTTAGAGAGACCCATACATAAGACTATACTTTTACTTGAAGCAGAGTAAAGACTCAACATAATGTTTATTGGTTGACCTTCGCTAAGTTCATTGTTGGGTCAAATTCCTTTAGGATCACACATGCTGTTGCGATAGTGTGATGGTGGGAGTGTAACAGTTGGTGAAATGTTAGTATTTGACCACTAGGCGGAGCTCTTGTAATGATAATGTAACTAACGCATTTTATTTTGTATGTTTTATTTTTGTGTTGAGCATGTTAACATTTTCCTTTTTTGCCTACTGGATTGGTGTACAGTTAATTTGATACATGGAAAGTAACTAGTTAATTTTGTAAGTATAAGGTAAGGGCAGAGGTCACTTCCTGTTTTGGGAAGTAAGGTCAGAGAAGCTGCGCATGGTGACGGTCTAGCCGTGTAAAAGTCAAGCTAAGAAAGAAGAAATAAGCCCTAAGTTCCAATTACACCGGTTTGTCTACTTGCAGGCCAAAGTGGTATGTTTGTTTATATTTTGTGAATTTTATATTGTAATATGTTTTAATGCTGAAATATAATTTTCTTGTACATTTGTATTCACCAGTTCTACGGTGTACCTGTGTACGTTAAGAGAAGCACAGTAAACATCAGTAAAGAAGAACTCTCGTGTCTCTCGTGTATGTGTACAAGCCGGCATATTACCTACAAAATCATTGAACTATTAAACTTGTTTTGATTTTTTGATGTCATTTACAATTTTTGTTCAGTTACAGTTTAAGTTTTGTTCGTGTTTGAATCTTTGGAGGCAAAGTGGAGGCATCAGGTGATCCCTTTAAAATGCTGCTGAGCTGTAAATTTTCCCTCTGCATAGGCTAATTTTATAGTAGGATAAAGTTGTACTTAAATTTGTCTTATTTCAAACAATGTGCACCTCAAAGCAAACAGGCTTACACTCTTTGAGCTGGAGCCAACCTACTAATGAGTCAGAACACTTAGTGCCTCTGATCACTCCTCACTCCTCATGCATTGGTCTCCTGAATACATTTGTGCTGGCAGTTCTAATATATTTGTGTTACTGATGGTATTAAAGTATAGAGGTTTATGTTTTTTGTATAAAGGATGATTTAAACAAAGGAATTTCACATTCAGTGGTTTTTACCTCCAGTAAATGAACTACATTGAAGTACACTGGCAGTGTGACAATTGCTGTTTTTGATACTGAAACTACTAAACTAAGACTCAAGTGCTTTTAAGTGTTTATGTTCTGGGCAACAGAAGTCTTATTTTGTAGTGTTTGCTTGTGGCCACCAGTTATATACTGTGTATTGTGACTGTGACTCTGCTCAAAAAAGTTTGACAGTTTCAGTGAGTGTTACAAAGAAAATAGGGATTTTTTTGCATATAGAAAGGCTTCTTCTGTGTTTTGATGTTGCATCCTCAGTGCAAGAAGAGATTGTCTGATCAAACTATTTTTTTTTTAGTAAACTCTTCTTTCACTGTCTTAAAACCAAACACAGGTAAGTCAGTAAGTTACTGAATAAAATGTGCAGAAAACATGTGGAAGTTTTACAGTTGTTCAAAGTCAGTGAGTCAGGGGCTTGAAGGAGAAGCAAATATACATCTGATACATCTGATTTTCTGGCGCTGTGTTTAACACCATCTTATCATGTCTTTATTTGTCATCATTGGATAATCTTACAATTAACTACACAACTTCTTTTCAGAATATCAGTCTAATTCACGCAAATGTGCAGTGCTTTAAATATTTTATTAGTCCAGTTTATACTCAGCAGTACTTAACAAAATTATTATTACTATCCAGTGCAAGGTTCCACACAAGGTACCCACAGCTGCCCTAAATACACAATACTGGTAATTACCAAAAACACTTTTTATGTTCCTGTGGTTAATCCTCCAACATGCAATTATTTATTTAATATCAAAATAATTATTGTTGTTATCTATGATTTTTCAAATTCATAGTTTTACAAAAAAATATATATCTTAAAACAGTTAAGTGCTTTAGGATTTATTTTTTTTTAAATTAAGATGCTGAGGTTATTTATATGACGTAGTATTAGGGCCGCATTAAGAAAAACAAAATTATTCATCATTTTGAGAATAATATTATAATTCTATTTTGTTTCAAGACAATCAGCCATGGTTGCTGTACCCTCTGAGTGAAATCGTACTTCAGAATCGACTTAAGTAACAAGGAAGGAAATGATTTCTTTTTTAGCACACAAACATATTATGGTAAATGTAAAAGGATGTTGAAAAGATGGTGCAGAAAGCTGCATTCACGTAATGTGAAATGGCTAACTCATCTACACAAAGGTATAAGAAACGTGGCAGTTTGTCTTGAAACAACAAAAGTAATCTCCACATTTTGATGCTTTTCTCAAAATAGATTTTCCATTTTAATCGTGAAATTTTGACTTTATTCTCAAATTGATCAAAATATTTTATTTTCTTAATGTGGCCCTAATACTCCGCCTTATATTTACTTCCAAAATTAGTTTTAGTGGTTGAATGTTATTTGTGTTTTATTTCTGACTTCTCAGAGGAGTCCAGTGAGCTGGTTCAAATTTAGCATCTGTCTGTATGCGAGGTGACTTCTGCACCAACTGCAATGTTGCAACATGTTTGCAGAGAATCTGTTGTTGTGATAGTTTATATGCGTAGATTATTGAAGCACCCAGGTCAATGGAAAAATGCAGGAAGGAGTTTCTGGCCGCAGCGATGTGTGATGGGTAAACTACTGGCCCTGCAGAGAGAGAAATAAATAAAACAGTCTTTGCTCTGCTTTAGCTTTAAATATCTATGTGCTTGAAATTAAAAAAAAAAAAATTCAATAGTGATCATAGTAACAGGACCAGCTTTTTCTTTATAAAGAAAAACATGGGCTTCGCAATCCATTATTGTTTTCTGTAATAAGAAAGCTTTGGAAACAGAAGGATAATTCACAAGATGATTCAGTGTTCATCAAGTTGCTGTTCTGTAACAGCAGGAAATAAAGAAAATATGAATAACAAAACAATTTACCCTTGGGCCACACCCTCCAGGTTTACTGGAACACCTTCTCTTCTGTAGTTTTTGCTTTGGTGGGTTGACCGTCCTGTTTGCCACCTATAATGAAATGACATGAACATTGCGTTTTTATGTAATGATGATAAATTAAAATCAACATAAAGTATAGACATGTTGTTACTGTATAAAGAAATCATGGTCATGACATTTATAGATTAATATACAAAGTCCACAAGGAGTACAGTAAATAAATACAGAAGGCAATAAATTGCAAATCTCACAATCCCACATTTGATCTAATAAAACAACAGATCAAATGTTTAAACTGAGAAAATGTACAAGTACAAGTAACGAGTTCTTAGTTACTTGTTCATTTAGTCTGTTTCCTTTTGTGTCCTGGTCTCATCTGTGTTCTCCCCACCCCATCATGTCTCCATCGCTGTCTCACTGTCTGGCTCTGTGTTGTGTTTCCTGTTTTATTTTGGTAGACATGGTGTCTCTTGTACATTTTGCTCAGTTTTTCTTCCCCCGTCTTTTTGTCTCTGATTTGTTCCTCCTGTGTTCCCACCTGTTGCCCATCCCCTTGTTATCCTGTGTGTATTTAAATCTTCAGTCGCCCTCTGCTCATTGTCACATTGTCTCTGCTAGCTGTGTAGTCTATCGTGTGTTCCTAGTTTGATCAGTTAGTTTCTGTTGGTATTCCCTAATTGTTTATTTCTTGTTTTGTTACTAGTTCCAGAGTTTTCAGTTGTTAGTTCTTTTATTTTTGAATATTTTTACGCAGCAATAAACCTTTCTCTTTTAGCTTACAACTCTGTTTTTGAGTCCTGCTTTTGGGTCCAACCTCTGCCTGCCACACAGCTGTACGTGACAGTTGTATTTCTTGTTTCACAGTGCACTTAGTTTTCAGTTGGTGAAAGGTCTGGACTGCTGACAGGCCAGTTAGGTACCCGGACTTTTCTTTTACGTAACCGTGCTATTGCAAAGATGCAGTATGTGGCTTAGCAATGTCTTGCTGAAATATCCAAAGGACCCCCTGACAAAATATGTCATATGACTGGGAGCATCTGTTGCTCTTATGCATGTATTTATGTATATAAATTTATGCAGTAATGGCAGCTTTAGACATGTGCATGTGTTGACATGTGTCAATTCCATTGGTGCTGAGCACTGATAACAAGCCCGATGGTCCCTCCTCTTTTGTTTGGAGGATACGCCATGCATGTTTTCCAAAAAATTTCAAGTTTTGATGAATCTTTCCAAACACAAGGAATGAACTTAAGGGAGTATAAAACTGCACAAACACCTATTATGATGCTACGTTCCAATTTTGTAATGGAAAAGTAGAAATACACTCAAAATCAAACACATTTGCCAGCCACGTGATCCAGGTCTGTTGATACAACTTAAAACAGCGAGCTTTCTCTTCTGCGGCATTAAGTTCCTCTTTCCACAAAATATAATATGGAATTTGTAGTAAATTCAGACAGATAATTGAAGGTATGTATCCCTACCTTTTTGATTGCTGTTGCGGATCTTTTTACCTGATCTGGACCTTTCACTACGACTTGACCAGCTGCGTCTGAAGGAAAGGCAGTGATGAGCAGAACAACCTGCAGGCACAACAGGAGCAGCACAGTTTTGTCCATGGCTGACAAAAGAAACGAACAGAAAGCTGATGCTCACTAGAACTGCTGTGGACAAAGATGTGGCAATAACAGACTGCCAGCTGTGTTTTCTTACTAACAGGAAACTGCAAGTCATGTCCACAACATGCAAGTCATTATCAACATGAAACTTACTTACATTAATAAGAGTGCATAAGAGGTGTGACCCAAATACATTGACAGCTGTGGTTTTACTACAGAGAAAACCACTCATTTAATCTTGGTTTAGAAAAAAATTGAGTTGAGTTTAATTTCATTATGCTTCTTTATATTCTTCCTGGATGATAGATGGAATACTATATTTAAAAAAAAAACAGCTTACAAACTTAATTATGTAGCATAAAGACTGAAGACAGGATGTAACAGCTATCCATACTATCTCAACAATCACAAGATCTGTTTACAAGCCTTTAAATTAGTATCATAACACGTAAAAAGCCTATGAATATGCAGCCACAATCCTTTCACATCTACTTTCACAAACTTACAAGTAAACAAACTGAAGAGATCAAAGTATGCAACTGTTTCTGTACTATGAAGATGAAGGTATTGCCGCCTACTAACCAATCAGTAATCTTAAAAGCAACATCACTATTCCTGGAAGGTCCATCAGACCTTTCCTTGATGACTTGCAGTAATAAATGTATATTTGCAGAGCTTTGATCTGATCTGACTGATGCTGGTGATTTGCCTGCAGTAATGACTTTCAGTACTTACTGACTGTTTAACCTGTTCATGTATTTGCCAAAGTACAGTTTGCTGTTACAACATCAACAGTTCTCTGTGGCAGTGCACAGAATTAAAGATGTACTCTGTGCAATCATTCTAACCGGGAGAAAGAACACTTCAAACAAATCATTAAAATCCCTGAAATTATTCCTGTGATGTGAATGTAAGCTTTCAACCATAGTTGATGAATAAAACTGGTGTCACAATAAGCCACGTCTACAGAACAATAATGAGGAAATAGAAGTTCACGCAACAGCAATAGACAAAGCAAGCAGCCATCTCTTGGCTCATATACGCTCACACAAACCCACAGTCAAAGCCACAGTTTCCATCACTTGTCACGTACTAACTATTGTAAACCTTTGGCCATCTTTACTGCCGCTCTTTGGTAATATGCATGAATTTATGTAACTTGTTTATAATACTGCACAATCCACAGACTTTACGTTTCTTTTAGCTGGATTACATCAGTTTAGAGGAGGAAATCTGATTATTTATCATCATTATTTTGTCAGTGCCGCTTTTAAATTCTGATTTATTCTGTGAATTCTGTTTATTCTGAAATTGTGTCAGATGTGTTGAGTGTTACATGACTTCTTCTGACAACCCAAGCTCTTTGTAACTGTGTCACTTGGTTCAGTAAGTACATCTACACAATCTTAGTGTTTAATGTCTGTGACAGTTCATTGACTGAGACAATGCAGAAGATAAATAGGCATGTAAAACTGGGTCTGTTATACTTATTTCAGACTACTAGATTTGCTTTGCATTCAAAGTAATTCAAAATGATATTTATTTATTTATGCATTTATTTATTTATTTATTATTCTACTGGGCCTTAGTGCATTCAATATGACCCAAAATGTGAGCACACAAACTCACTAGGAAAATGTTTAGAAATCAGTCAGAAAGCCATTTTACTAGTCACTTATATAGGACTAGAACTACAAATATCACCCCCTGGTAGCCATAGAAATGCAACTTTAAGACGCTTCAGCTTTGGCTTAACTTTTCAGAAGTTTATGTTTTATGTTGTCTGTTGTTCTTCCACATTACTCTCTGATTATTTTGTTGAACTGATGAGCTGTACTGATACCTTTCTCCAAGGTTAAGTCTGACTGCCTGCAGCTTCTGGGACACTTCAGTCTCTGCTATACTGATGACAGTGTGATCATGTATTTGTTTGTCTTTGTTGGTACCAAAGTCACAAATCCGAAGGTGGTTTTTGCCAGTGGTCGTAAAACACCAGTTTCTTCTTAGCAACAGGGGGTTGTCAGGAGTCTCCTACTAGTCTGTAGACATGCATCACTGGGGCCTTAGCCATTATTTACCTAGCAACTGCCATCAGCCTACCTACAGGAACCCCTGATGATCAGTCAGGAAATATTCATTTTTCTCTCATGATTGGTCAATGCCAGATGGTTGGCAGAGCAGTCTATAGGATGATTTTGCAAAACTACAATATCCTTAAAGAATATGTGAAAAGTACAAGACTAAATTATATTTAGATAAAAATATAAATAATCACATTTACATGAAGTGTATTTGCAAATTCAAATGTAATGATTTCATATATTACATAGTCAGAGATCACAGTAAATTTAAGCTCGATTTATGAAGACAAAACTATATGTATATGTATATATATATATTGAACCACCTGAGTTCGTGCTCGCGGCATATTCAAAGAAGAATCTCTTACATGTATTTTGTTGTGGGACTAACCTTGAACTTCTGTCTGTAGATATCCCTCTCCTGGACCGAATCACCGGACCTGTCCAAGTGGGGCAGTGTGTGGAGTGTTGGAGCGAGTGCGGCTGAAGAGGAGTGTGTGTGTGTGGAGGAGCGGTGGCGGTGACTGAGTGGAAGAGGAAGCGTGTGTGTGGATTCCCCCCCCCCCTTCTCTCCTTGGAACCCTGGACCCCCCTCCCAACTCACTGTACATATATTTTGCACTAAGGTGATCCCTATTGTAAATAAATCCCCTTTCTCCTTGAAAAGTACTGTCTGCGCGTGAGTCCGTTCAGTGGCCATGACACTTAGTGCCTCTGATCACTCCTCACTCCTCATGCATTGGTCTCCTGAATACATTTGTGCTGGCAGTTCTAATATATTTGTGTCACTGGTGGTATTAAAGTATAGAGGTTTATGTTTTTTGTATAAAGGATGATTTAAACAAAGGAATTTCACATTCAGTGGTTTTTACCTCCAGTAAATGAACTACATTGAAGTACACTGGCAGTGTGACAATTGCTGTTTTTGATACTGAAACTACTAAACTAAGACTCAAGTGCTTTTAAGTGTTTATGTTCTGGGCAACAGAAGTCTTATTTTGTAGTGTTTGCTTGTGGCCACCAGTTATATACTGTGTAATGTGACTGACTCTGCTCAAAAGTTTGACAGTTTCAGTGAGTGTTACAAAGAAAATAGGGATTTTTTTGCATATAGAAAAGCTTCTTCTGTGTTTTGATGTTGCATCCTCAGTGCAAGAACAGATTGTCTGATCAAACTATTTTTTTTAGTAAACTCTTCTTTCACTGTCTTAAAACCAAACACAGGTAAGTCAGTAAGTTACTGAATAAAATGTGCAGAAAACATGTGGAAGTTTTACAGTTGTTCAAAGTCAGTGAGTCAGGGGCTTGAAGGAGAAGCAAATATACATCTGATACATCTGATTTTCTGGCGCTGTGTTTAACACCATCTTATCATGTCTTTATTTGTCATCATTGGACAATCTTACAATTAACTACACAACTTCTTTTCAGAATATCAGTCTAATTCACGCAAATGTGCAGTGCTTTAAATATTTTATTAGTCCAGTTTATACTCAGCACATGCAGTACTTAACAAAATTATTATTACTATCCAGTACAAGGTTCCACACAAGGTACTCACAGCTGCCCTAAATACACAATACTGGTAATTACCAAAAACACTTTTTATGTTCCTGTGGTTAATCCTCCAACATGCAATTATTTATTTAATATCAAAATAATTATTGTTGTTATCTATGATTTTTCAAATTCATAGTTTTACAAAAAAATATATCTTAAAACAGTTAAGTGCTTTAGGATTTATTTTTTTTTAAATTAAGATGCAAAGGTTATTTATACGACGTAGTATTAGGGTCGCATTAAAAAAACAATATCATTCATCATTTTGAGAATAATATTATAATTCTATTTTGTTTCAAGACAATCAGCCATGGTTGCTGTACCCTCTGAGTGAAATCGTACTTCAGAATCGACTTAAGTAACAAGGAAGGAAATGATTTCTTTTTTAGCACACAAACATATTATGGTGATATGTAAAAGGATGTTGAAAAGATGGTGCAGATGGTTGCATTCGTGTAATGTGAAATGGCTAACTCATCTACACAAAGGTATAAGAAACGTGGCAGTTTGTCTTGAAACAACAAAAGTAATCTCCACATTTTGATGCTTTCCTCAAAATAGATTTTCGATTTTAATCGTGAAATTTTGACTTTATTCTCAAATTGATCAGAATATTTTATTTTCTTAATGTGGCCCTAATACTCCGCCTTATATTTACTTCCAAAATTAGTTTTAGTGGTTGAATGTTGTTTGTGTTTAATTTCTGACTTCTCAGAGAAGTCCAGTGAGCTGGTTCAAATTTTGCATCTGTCTGATGTATGCGAGGTGACTTCTGCACCAACTGCAATGTTGCAACATGTTTGCAGAGAATCTGTTGTTGTGATAGTTTATATGCGTAGATTATTGAAGCACCCAGGTCAATGGAAAAATGCAGGAAGGAGTTTCTGGCCGCAGCGATGTGTGATGGGTAAACTACTGGCCCTGCAGAGAGAGAAATAAATAAAACAGTCTTTGCTCTGCTTTAGCTTTAAATATCTATGTGCTTGAAATTAAAAAAAATAAATAAATTCAATAGTGATCATAATAACAGGACCAGCTTTTTCTTTATAAAGAAAAACATGGGCTTCGCAATCCATTATTGTTTTCTGTAATAAGAAAGCTTTGGAAACAGAAGGATAATTCACAAGATGATTCAGTGTTTATCAAGTTGCTGTTCTGTAACAGCAGGAAATAAAGAAAATGTAAATAACAAAACAATTTACCATTGGACCGCACCCTCCACGTCTAATGGAACACCTTCTCTTCTGTTGTTCTTGGTTTGGTGGGTTGACCGTCCTGTTTGCCACCTATAATGAAATGACATGAACATTGCGTTTTTATGTAATGATGATAAATTAAAATCAACATAAAGTATAGACATGTTGTTACTGTATAAAGAAATCATGGTCATGACATTTATAGATTAATATACAAAGTCCACAAGGAGTTTGAAAAATTGTGATCCTGTGTAAACAGTAAATAAATACAGAAGGCAATAAATTGCAAATCTCACAATCCCACATTTGATCTAATAAAACAACAGATCAAATGTTTAAACTGAGAAAATGTACAAGTACAAGTAACGAGTTCTTAGTTACTTGTTCATTTAGAAGTTTTGATGAATCTTTCCAAACACAAGGAATGAACTTAAGGGAGCACAAAACTGCACAAACACCTATTATGATGCTACGTTCCAATTTTGTAATGGAAAAGTAGAAATACACTCAAAATCAAACACATTTGCCAGCCACGTGATCCAGGTCTGTTGATACAACCTAAAACAGCGAGCTTTCACTTCTGCGGCATTAAGTTCCTCTCTCCACAAAATATAATATGGAATTTGTAGTAAATTCAGACAGATAATTAAAGGTATGTATCCCTACCTTTTTGATTGCTGTTGCGGATCTTCTTACCTGATCTGGACCTTTCACTACGACTTGACCAGCTGCGTCTAAAGGAAAGGCAGTGATGAGCAGAACAACCTGCAGGCACAACAGCAGCACAGTTTTGTCCATGGCTGACAAAAGAAACGAACAGAAAGCTGATGCTCACTAGAACTGCTGTGGACAAAGATGTGGCAATAACAGACTGCCAGCTGTGTTTTCTTACTAACAGGAAACTGCAAGTCATTATCAACACGAAACTTACATTAATAAGAGTGCATAAGAGGTGCGACAGCTGTGGTTTTACTACAGTGAAAACCACTCCTTTAATCTTGGTTTACAAAAAAATTGAGTTGAGTTTAATTTCATTATGCTTCGTTATATTCTTCCTAGATGATAGATGGAATACTATATTTTTAAAAAAAAAACAGCTTACAAACTTAATTATGTAGCATAAAGACTGAAGACAGGATGTAACAGCTATCCATACTATCTCAACAATCACAAGATCTGTTTACAAGCCTTTAAATTAGTATCATAACATGTAAAAAGCCTATGAATATGCAGCCACAATCCGTTCACATCTACTTTCACAAACTTACAAGTAAACAAACTGAAGAGATCAAAGTATGCAACTGTTTCTGTACTATGAAGATGAAGGTATTGCCGCCTACTAACCAATCAGTAATCTTAAAAGCAACATCACTAATCCTGGAAGATCCATCAGACCTTTCCTTGATGACTTGCAGTAATAAATGTATATTTGCAGAGCTTTGATCTGATCTGACTGATGCTGGTGATTTGCCTGCAGTAATGACTTTCAGTACTTACTGACTGTTTAACCTGTTCATGTATTTGCCAAAGTACAGTTTGCTGTTACAACATCAACAGTTCTCTGTGGCTGTGCACAGAATTAAAGATGTACTCTGTGCAATCATTCTAACCGGGAGAAAGAACACTTCAAACAAATCATTAAAATCCCTTAAATTATTCCTGTGATGTGAATGTAAGCTTTCAACCATAGTTGATGAATAAAACTGGTGTCACAATAAGCCACGTCTACAGAACAATAATGAGGAAATAGCAGTTCACGCAACAGCAATAGACAAAGCAAACAGCCATCTCTTGGCTCATATACGCTCACACAAAGCCACAGTCAAAGCCACAGTTTCCATCACTTGTCACGTACTAACTATTGTAAACCTTTGGCCATCTTTACTGCCGCTCTTTGGTAATATGCATGAATTTATGTAACTTGTTTATAATACTGCACAATCCACAGACTTTACGTTTCTTTTAGCTGGATTACATCAGTTTAGAGGAGGAAATCTGATTATTTATCATCATTATTTTGTCAGTGCCGCTTTTAAATTCTGATTTATTCTGTGAATTCTGTTTATTCTGAAATTTTGTCAGATGTGTTGAGTGTTACATGACTTCTTCTGACAACCCAAGCTCTTTGTAACTGTGTCACTTGGTTCAGTAAGTACATCTACACAATCTTAGTGTTTAATGTCTGTGACAGTTCATTGACTGAGACAATGTAGAAGATAAATAGGCATGTAAAACTGGGTCTGTTATACTTATTTCAGACTACTAGATTTGCTTTGCATTCAAAGTAATTCAAAATGATATTTATTTATTTATGCATTTATTTATTTATTTATTATTCTACTGGGCCTTAGTGCATTCAATATGACCCAAAATGTGAGCACACAAACTCACTAGGAAAATGTTTAGAAATCAGTCAGAAAGCCATTTTACTAGTCACTTATATAGGACTAGAACTACAAATATCACCCCCTGGTAGCCATAGAAATGCAACTTTAAGACGCTTCAGCTTTGGCTTAACTTTTCAGAAGTTTATGTTTTATGTTGTCTGTTGTTCTTCCACATTACTCTCTGATTATTTTGTTGAACTGATGAGCTGTACTGATACCTTTCTCCAAGGTTAAGTCTGACTGCCTGCAGCTTCTGGGACACTTCAGTCTCTGCTATACTGATGACAGTGTGATCATGTATTTGTTTGTCTTTGTTGGTACCAAAGTCACAAATCCGAAGGTGGTTTTTGCCAGTGGTTGTAAAACACCAGTTTCTTCTTAGCAACAGGGGGTTGTCAAGAGTCTCCTACTAGTCTGTAGACATGCATCACTGGGGCCTTAGCCATTATTTACCTAGCAACTGCCATCAGCCTACCTACAGGAACCCCTGATGATCAGTCAGGAAATATTCATTTTTCTCTCATGATTGGTCAATGCCAGATGGTTGGCAGAGCAGTCTATAGGATGATTTTGCAAAACTACAATATCCTTAAAGAATATGTGAAAAGTACAAGACTAAATTATGTTTAGATAAAAATATAAATAATCACATTTTCATGAAGTGTATTTGCAAATTCAAATGTAATGATTTCATATATTACATAGTCAGAGATCACAGTAAATTTAAGCTCGATTTATGAAGACAAATAAATATTATATGTATATATATATATATACACATATATATATATGTTTTGTAATTGCATAGATCACTTTTAACCTCAGAAATATCAATTTTAGCGTTCTCTGATAATGTAGTAGACTTGCAGTTAGTTTAAAGTCTTGATTTCAACATAAATTTGAAACACTTTAATGATAATGCCTGATGCTGATAAAGAACATTACATCATCTCTTGTTATTACATCATTACTTAATTTCCATTTATTGGTTGACACATATATAAACAATTCCATATAAGTCTATTGATTAATACTTTTGTTTGATTATATGTTATTGAACAATCAAATTAATTAAGTAGTCTTGCACACAGAAGAGATACATCAGATTACAAACCATTTTTTTTTAAAAAGCTAGAAAATTAAATACAAAAAGAAAGCAATGGTCTTAATAAAATGTAAAAATATATCAAATGTTTAAACTGAGACATAGTTCAGAATTTTATTAAAAATATTAGCTCATTTTGAATTTAATAGTAGCAACATGTCTCAAAAAGGTTGGGAAAGAACAACAAGAGGGTGGTACTAAACTTAAAACAACTGGAGCAACATTTTGGAACTAATTATATGAATTGACAACAGGTCACTAACATGACCGGGTATTAAAAAAAAAGAAAATCTCAGAAGTTAAGATGGGTAGAGGTTCACCAATCTGCAAGAAACTGCCTTTAAATTATGGAACTATTTCAGAACAATATAACTATGTCCAAAATTAGAAAGATATGCCAACATCATTAAAAAATTCAGAGTCTGGAAAAAAAATTGTACAGTGATCAAAGCAAAAAATCACAATTGGATATCTTTCCCCCATTAGGCAGCAATAATGGAATTGGCAGCATTCACAAGGCTGAAATGTAGATATATGAACTTATAATATCTGCAAATCATTGTATTTGGTTTCTATTTCCATTTTACACAGAATCCCAAATACTTGGAATTGGTTTTGTAAATAAGCAAAACAATATAATCAATGTAATAATCAAATTGCATCGAAAATAAATGACTTTTTTGTTGAAAAAAGATTACATATTAGATAGAGTTACACTATAGGGCAGTAACTGGGAATATACTTGGAAACTGACAACAGAAGGACATGTAGACAGGCTAACCTTTCTTTTTTCCTGACTGATTAATAATGCAGTCGACTAAAATATGCTATCCTTTGCTATTGTGTCTGGAAATACCTTAGAATTGAATATTTGACCTTTATACTTTACTGATTTCTGATCATGTCAAAATTTGTTTGAAGTCTGAAAATAATCTTTTAGAAAGAAATCAAACGGCCCTACCTTACCTAATCCTAAACAGCATTTAGGACTAAGGATTTCTAACAGTATGTATGATTCTTATGCCGTCTTACCTGTATTAAATATGTATGTTTTACTACAGAATCAAAAGATCTAAATTAAAACTAAATTGAAAAATTGCCTCAATGTCCAAATTGAGGTAAATGTGTGTGGTTTTTTGTATTTTTGTCTTCAATAAAGTAAAAAAAAAAACTGAATTAAAAGTATCATATCATAATAGAGAGGTCTCTTGATGATGATCAGACAGGCGGAAGAATTGTTTGATTGTTCACCAGTCTTGTTCTCAGTTGTTGTTACTGGAAAGAAAAGAAAGAAAAAAAAAACACATCCATCTTGTCAAATCTTGCCACAAATCAAAGTATTGTGTGTAACAGCGTCATGCACCAATCACATTCATTAAATGTTATAATCCTGCTTTACAAATGTACAATAAATCCATAACTCTAGACCAGGGAGCAAAACATAACAATTAAAAATAAAGCACAGATTTTTTATTTTAGCTGTAATTTAGTATCATATCAAATGTGATTGTACCTGTTCAGTAGAGGACGCTGAGGATTGTGTTCCTTGTTTTTCTTTGTATATTTTTGCCATTCTTGGTATAACTCTACTTTTCCAAACTCTTCCTGGTGTAACCTTTTGCTTTCTTCTATGGCCTTTTTGGGTGCAGCTACTTCTGCCACGTACCAGTCCCCTCCCCTGATTGATTCAGTCAACTCTTTGTGCTTGAGGAAAGGCTCCCATTGGCCTGGGTTACTGAGGAGAGCATCAGCCTCCACAGATCGAAGGCAGTCTGCTTTCAAAGCGATCTCGGCAGAGCTGCCTTCTGGTTTCATACCCCGTGCCAAAGCATGAAACAAACAGCTCTTGCCCTCACTCTCTATAATCACTGTCTGGTTATTGATGTGCACATCATAATGGCCATCAGGGTATTGGTCACTCTTTTGTCTGTAGATCAATGTCACAGTTGTATTGGCAGGTCGAGTGTCTGGGCTCAGCTCCTGCATTTTGGTAAGTCTTCCATTGCTGTCCTCTGTTAGGATGACAACTTTAGTGCCAGTGGCTTCTGACAGAACTTTGATATCAAGGATGGTGCCTGCAGTCGTGGAGTTCTTGATCTTTTCAGCATGTGATTGTGAGCACTGACCTGCCTCTCCTTTAAGTTTGTGTTTAGAATTCAGCTTTCTTGGGGTGTATATGTTGTTCTGCCCAGCTCTGAGTTTTTCCTCTGTCCTGTCACTCTTTAAGCTGTTTATGATTATATGATGGTCAATATTGCTTTTTATTTGACCGTGAACATGAGAAACAATGTAAGTAGAGAACTTGTGGTCGAAGACTTCTACCAAAGCATTAGCCAATAAAGTATTGATGGTGGATGCTAAGTCTTGCTTGAAGTCTTTCAAAAGTTTAATGTCCTCTCCAGATAGATCACTTACTTTCACATTCTCGTTGCTTTTCTTTTCTTTAAATATTTTCAGCTGTTCATGAAGATTTGAGAAAAACTTATATGAGAGGCTGAGCACTGTACTGATGGTATTGTCTGCCAGTCGGCCCATGTAACGAGTTTGGATTGTGGTAAGAATTGCAGATGCATTGTCTTTGGTGTGTGATTTGGCTTTTTCAGTTATTTTAGAGAGAGATGAATTCAGTTTATTTTGCCAACTGAGGTCTGCATAGAATGGCTGCACTGCAGTTTTGCTTAACTCTTTGAAAATGGCCAAGAGATTATTCTTTGTGCTCTTATCGTTCAGAAGATCTTGAAGTTGCTTTTTATCCTCAGCTTGTGAGAGAATGATGAAGTCTACTAATGTAGCTAAGGGGTCTTTTTCCATGTTTGATTCCACACTGGGGACAATCCTTTCTTTTAAATCAGATTTGATGCTGTTTACTATATCTGCCAGTATTTTCTCTTCTTTATTCCCAAAACCATTAGTAATGATTGTCATTTCTGCATTCTTCATATTTGTCACAGGACTAACATTTTCTTCAGCCTGTCTGGAGAGAAACTTTGGCATCGGCTTCATCTTTTTGCCCATTCCTTTGAGTAATATTTCAGAAGATTTGAAGCTCTTTGCGACCAACTTTCCAACTCCAAACCCAACGAGAGATACACCAAGAGAAATGGCTTTTTCTGTTGCCCATGACTTCCAGCTGATTTCTCCTGTCATCGTAGACTCACTCGTGCTGTCTGTTTTTTCTTCAGTAATGAGTCCCATGCCAACTTGAGCCAATCTATGAAACATACATGCAGTGAGCAATGATCCTCCAATATTCTGTAAAACTGCAAAAAAGGTCACTAGAAGACCTTCCCATGAGAAACGAGGCTCATCTTCCACAGAAAATATATATCTCAGACCTCTATTATAGAGGGTATAGACTTCAACTTGGAGATCTTTATCAGCCCCTGATACCAAGCAGAAAATAGGGGATTTTTTTACCACTGGATTCTGCTGTTTTATTTTATCCAACTTTTTGATGGCCTCAGTAATGTTTTTGTCAAAGTAACTTAGAACGTTGCACTTGGTTGATAACTGTTTTTCCAGACTGGTTGGGTTGCTGTTGGCTGAGTATGCAGAGGACATTGTTACAAACTGAAGGCAGACTAGTGATTCTTCACTGAGAAACTTCAGAGATTCCTGTGCCTTCATTAGATCATCTATTGCCTTGGTGAGGTAATCTCCTTCCGCCTGTTGTATAGTGCAGTATGCACGAGTGTAAAAAGCTACAGCTGCCCAGCTTTTATCCTCTGTCGTGGCTTTTTCAAACATTATGGCTGCGGTGTCCCACTTTTTTTCATCCAGTGCAACATTTCCAAACTTGATGTAGTGATAAATGCTGGAACTTGGTGAAGTCTGACTTTCAGACTGACTTTTTGCCTTTGACAAATCAGCTTTCAGACTCTCTTGCAGTTCATTTCTCTTCAACTGATCAATTTCTTCTGATTTAGTTTGCAGCCAAATCCCCCAGAACTCATTCATGATGGCAACAACAGCTCTTTCCTCGTCTCCATCAGTGGTGTCATAAATATCTTGAAGTGTTTCACAGTATTCTGAAAACAGGTCCTCCCGCAGTTTCATCTCAGCAACATCGTTCATCATGTAACTTATCTTTTCTGCTGCAAGTCTGTCTCTTGTGCTCTTGGCTTCCTCCAGAGAGGACATTGTGTGAAAAGATGGCTGCAGGTGTTCAGTGGAAATGATTATCTGAGCAGATCCAGGTTTACCTTTGCGTGCAGTTCGTCCAAAAGCCTGGAGTTCCACCCTCGTATTTTCAGAAAGGAAGGAGAGGATCACAAATAACCCTCCATTATTGTTCACCTTTGGGGACACTTTTATGTCTGTGCCACGGCCGGCAAGGTTTGTGGCAACAATGACATCACCAGGATGAAGCTCCTTGTCTATTTTACTCAAACTGTCTCTGTCACTGCGGCAGTAGAGAATCAATTTTTTATTTGGGATGCTGCTCTTCAGCTCTTCGTAGATCTCTTTGGCTTTGTTTATAGTTTCACAGATCACCAACGCTGCTCTTCCTTCTCTGTATGAATTTGGGGAAATCTGAGCCATGACCACATCTTTTATTTCAGATTTCCATTCTTCAGCTGTTTTTTTCAGAGTACCTTTGACCTCAAATAACTTCTTCCTGCTGAATGTTGGTATTTTGCACACAGAGAGATTTGGATACAGGTCCTGCAAAAACTGAATGTCTGCTTTGCTCCCCAGTGTTCCTGTTGTTCCGTATATTTTCCCCTGGTATTTCTCAAAAAAGGAGATGTTGGAAATGTAGTTTGTCACTGTTGAAATTGTGCTCAGTTTGACTTGGTGTTTAACCTCCACAAACTGCTGCAGACCATCCCCCCATTTCTTATTCAGTTCAACAATACCAGTGGATCTGAAGTCCACTGGACAGATGTTGTCATTTTCTACGACATATTCTCGTCCTTCTTTCAGTAACATTGCCAGAAAGGCATTCTGAACCCACACTGAGACTTTCTTCTCCACCAGAGTCTTCAAGAATCCAGGAATGCTGATTTTGTCTTTATTGTTTTCACATGGGGTGTACTGAATCCTCTCAGAGATTAATTCTGCAATGGGCTTGACGAGAACTTCTTCTGACTCATAGAGAGGACAACACAATCCTTCCTCCAGCACAAGAAATGAAAGCTCTGGGATGTCCCGGTCATTGTATGGACTGCACTTTTGAAGACAGAGCAGTCCCTTGTCATCTAGCGTGTAAACAGTAAAGCCATAGGGGACATAGTCCTCAATTTCTTTGAAAAAGTCAACCATAGCATCCTGACTCACTGTTTTCAGTTTACTGAGAATTTCATGGTTTTCACTCTTGTAGATATCTTCTGAAAATCCTTTTGGCACAATGTTGGATTCTTCAGCAATACTTAAAATGTCCATTGGATCACTAATTTCACTGCCTTCTGTGTTCATTGAGTCATAGATGGCCTTGAAGAATGAAGCAGGAGGACCTCTTACAAATGTCTGATGTCCTGTAGATAGGAAGCCATACTGACTGACGTGGCTCCAGATCATGGTGAGAATAATGTTCAGGTGCTGCATGGAGACCATGGGGCTGGACAGGTATGTCAGCTGCACTCCCTGATCCAGCAGCAGTGAGTCCACTTCATCGATAATGATGCACTGAAAGTTACGATCAGGCCTCACATCCTTCATCTCAAATATTTGGCGAAGGTGATCAGCAGCAAAGGCTTCAATGGTTCCATACACCACGTCCTTCTGATAGCATTCTTTCCGATCTTTATCCTCATTTTTATTTGTGTTTGTGTCGACTGTAATGCCAAAGTATTTGTAAAATTTGGCCCATTCTTTAGCATCTCTTTGGCATAACACAGAGGAGTTGGACACCACATCCACCTTTTCACCTCTAAGCACACGCAGCACGGCAAACATCGCTATGACACAAGACTTCCCTTCTCCAGTTCCCATCTCCAGGAGCTTCCCAGTGTCAGACAAGGCCAACAGGCACCAGCTTATCATCTGAGTTGCCCTGGGAAACCACTTCCTTTCAGCTTTGTGGAGGTGTACAGCATTGCATAAGACTGCAAGGACTTCCTGAAGGTCCTCAGTTTCTTTGCTTTGACACAGAGACCTAACATGTTCCACATCACATGTGTGCTTTTTAATTTCACCAGTTTTGATTAGGTTTGTTACATGAGTTACTATGTTGTCTGATGTACTCAGTGTTTGTTTATCAATGACTTTCATCTGCTGTATTTCACAGAAAAGGTTTTCAATGTTTCTTTTTTTCTCACCTCTAAGGCTCTTTTCTAGATGCTGGATCAGATTCTTAGTTGTGCATGAATCTATGAGCTCAGTGAGAGATTTGTTGTTTTCATCTTTCCACTTAGAGGAAACCTGATATGTTTCCATCAAATGTAAAATCTTCATGATGGAAATACAGCCGTCATCATGGTGGTTATCAGTTAATGCTCCAAGAAGGTTTAAGACCTCTACTGGTGACCAAAGTCTTTGTTCCCCAAGATTTGAAACCATCTTGAAGACTTCTTTGGTTTCTTTGTCTAAGTCTTGGAATTGTTCCACACAGGCAAATAAATTCTCCAAACAACATTTGCCTGCAGGATCTGTCATGTTTTTAACAGCTTCTGTTTCTCTAGCAAACACTTGCAAGAGATTTTCCAGGAAGGTCAAAATAAAGATCTCATTAGAAAGCAATTCCTTCCCTGTGATTTTCTTTGAGACGGTGATGATTTTTGTGTCAGTGATTGTGTCTTCATTTAGGTTACAATGGAGGACCTGAAAAAGGGCCTTAACAAAGATATGTCTCAGTTCCACATCTTCACTGTGAAATTTACTCATGAGGTTCTGCAGGACCTCCGCAGCAAACACCAGGGAGTCATCGTCTTTGAGTCTTGAAAGTTCCAGAGCATGCAGAACACTGAGACTTTGTTTTTCAATAATAAATCCACGACTAAACGGTGTATGCCCCGTTTCCATTGCCTCTATGCCACGTTGAACATAATCTGACACAAAATCATCCATTGTACCATAAACAATGTCTGCTTCATAGACATCCTGGAATGATGGGTCAGTCTTCTTCATGTTTGTGTTAAGTGAAATGTTAAGGTGCTTGTAGAAGTCAGACCACTCCTTTGTTTGCTCCTCTGAGTGAACATCAGAGCTCAGCACAATGTCCAATTTGTTTCCCATGCAGACTTGCATGGCTGCAAACATGGCTGTAACACATGGGTCTTCTTCCACACCAACCAGTTGTACCACTCCACTTTTCAGAGTCAGCACCAGTCCACACCACCGCACCATCTGCCTCACTGTGGGCCACCAGCCTTTTATATTAAACACTGCTTTGCAGAGCTGACACAGACATTTCTGTATGTTGTCTGCATTCAAAGATTCACATTTAAATGAATCTTTCATAAAAGTTTCTTCTTTTGGTACATTTTCTGTATATTTCAGGACACCAGTATTAATGTCTTTTATCATATCAATGACAGAGTCATCCAAATTCCACAACATCTTTACTTCTGCTAGAACTGCAGTTACACTGTTCTCATCGTTTCCTCTTAGAGTCTTTTGGAAATCCTGACAAAATCGCTCAGGAGCAGCAGATTCAAGGAGCTGGATTAGAGAGTGCCCACAGTCATCTATCCAGTCTGGTGGTATGTCATACACTCGTACCAAGGTAAGGATTTCAGTTATGGAATCATCATCCGCATATTTCTGTGACAGTGCTTTAAGCAGAGTGACTGCTTCCATTGGAGTCCATTGGTTTCTTTGCACAAGTTTGAGGAGCATTTCAGTGGACTTTGAGTGGGCTTCTTTTCCATTTAGATCTGTGAGTGTGAATAAGAGAAGCTTTAAACACTGGATTTCCATCTTTAAAGTGAACACAGAGGCTCTTCCAACTGCACTCTGCAGTGATGATGTGAGGGTGCTCAGGAATTCAATTACAAAGAGGTTTTCAGTGGAAATCTCATATTCTGCCCATTGTTTGGCTATGAGGACAGCATCATTATCAGATCTGTCACGGTCATTGAAAACATGCATCAGGTTCAGATACAGGGCTTGAGTCAAGAGGAAACTCTCAAAAACACCACTTGCTGATTGGCTGATGGATCCCAAATGGGACTGCATATGATTGGAGATGCTTTGTAGGGAAACTTCTTCAGATATTTCCAGAGACAGAGCACAGAGCTCTGTGATGAACACCTGAGTGTGCTGCAGAGTGCTGATGGATGGAGGAGCACTGATCCACTCATCAAACAGAAGTTTGTCCAGGACTGAAAGGATCTCACTGAGCTGATCACCTGTGAGCTGAGTCAGACTGAGATTTATAACTGGGAGACTGCATTTCACCGAGAGGAGTTCAAGAAGCTCGTCACTGTCACTGATTGATTCATAGTTGGCTTCAGACTTATGCAGATGCTTTATTAGAACATCTCGCTTGGACTCACATTCCTGTGAAATGTGCCCTCTCACCTGTTTCTCAAACTGCTCTTTAGCTCGTTGGTAGGAACTTTCCAGAGTTTCATTGAATTTTTTTCTTCTTTTGTCCTCTTCTCTCCTTTGCCTCTCCTGTTCTCTTCTCTGTTCTTCCTCTCTCCTTTGCCTCTCCTGTTCTCTTCTCTGTTCTTCCTCTCTCCTCTGTCTCTCCTGCCTCTCCGCTTCGCTTCTCCCCCATTGGTCAAAGCAACTTCTACACTCGTACGCATTATCCTGACCAACTGGTCTGTAATATTGACCTCCGTTGAACACATATACATATCGTCCATAAATAGTATTTTGAGAAAGGTTGTTGAAGCTCATGCACGGAGGCAGGCCATTATAACATTTACAGCATCTCAGGTTGCTGCCCATGTTACTTTCTGATGGTGCATTCCCCATTTTTGATGATTTAGTCAGCAATTAGTCAGTGGCTGTCAAACGTGCCCAGCATTCTTCTGAAAAGCCAATAAATAAATAAAAATTCAATGACTTAATTATATAACAACTTATCCATAATCCATAAAGTTGTGCTGACTATTATTATAGCTCACAAAATAAATAAATAAAGTAGATAATTATAAATATTAAAGTACATAATAATTAATTTTAAAAATTCTGATTTCTTTACCACTAATGTACAACAAGCCATGATGGCACTGAAGAAACAGTTAAACATATAATAAATTAAAAATACAAAAATGTATTCATTTATAATACATAGAACGTAAGTAAACATACATATACATTCCACTTACATGCCTGTTAAGCAAAAAATGCCCAGCAGTTTATATACATATATGTATATGAGGTGCGGTGAAGAAGGTGCCTAATAAGTACAGCAAGCTGTCCATACCGGAGGACTTGAAAACTGCCTTGGAAACTCACAGCCTTGTCCAGGTGCTTGAAGAGGTACACCAAAGAGATAAAGGGCAGGAGAATAAACCATCTGTTCTTCACAGAAACATCCAAGATGTACTCTCAGTGGCAGGGGAACAATATGAGAACAACACCACCAAGGCTGGAGGAGGAGCATATAGGAGAAGGATGCAACCCATAACAGCAGTTGGTGGAGCTAAGAGAAGACCACAGCAACCTCCCTGAACAGGACCCAGTAACAATCACAGTGGGAGATATCAAAGAAAGGTTCATATGGTTCACGCCTACTGGCTGAAGAAGCTGACTGCACTCCACAAGTGTCTGGCAGCACTGATGAACCAGCTGCTGGTCAATGAGAGACACCTGGAATGGCTAACCGAAGGCCGGACAGTCCTGATCCTCGAGGACTGCCAGAAGGGACCGGTCCCTTCCAACTACAAGCCAATAACCTGCCTCAGTACCACATGGAAGCTCCTATCAGGCATCATAGCCATTACAAGAAGGCCTATGACCCGATGTCCCACACCTGGATCCTGGAATGCCTATAACTATACAAGAGGATACAGGAACTCAATGGGGATGTGGCGTACAACACTGGAGGCTAACTTCAAGCCAATAGCACAAGTCACCATCAAGTGAGGGACCAAGGAGAGGCTCTGTTCCCACTGCCGTTCTGCATAGACCTGAACCAGTGAGATCATAGACATAGATCATAGTCTCGATAAATGCACGGCGTTTCGGCGGGTACACTGGCTTCCGCGAGTGTGATGCTTATTTGGAGCAATGAAAAAATAATAAAATATAATTTTATTTTTATATTTCAATATCACAATAAACTTCCAATTTAGAAGTACAAGTTTTTTTTTCTTTTTTTCTTTTTTTTTAAAGAACTAACATAAATAAAATACACTTCAGCTAAATACTTCTAATTTATTTTCCCAAACCACGAGGAGCCGCACTATAACGACTAAAGAGCCGCATGCGGCTCCGGAGCCGCAGGTTGCCGACCCCTGGTCTATACCTTACCCTAACACTATACTGTTTATACCGTCTTTATACGCAGGGGTGTCAAACTCCAGGCCTCGAGGGCCGGTGTCCTGCAGGTTTTAGATCTCACCCAGGGTCAACACACCTGAATCAAATGATTAGTTCATTACCAGGCTTCTGGAGAACTTCAAGACATGTTGAGGAGGTCATTTAGCCATTTAAATCAGCTGTCTTGGATCAAGGACACATCTAAAACCTGCAGGACACCAGCCCTCGAGGCCTGGAGTTCGACACCTGTGCCATACAGTATAAGGTGTCTATAAAGTTGGAATGTCAGAAAATTAATCTCTGCTATACTAACACAAAAATTAATTCTCAAACTCCTAACTACATTCACAAAACACACAGTAGTTTCAGATCATGCACACAACCAGTCACAATAACATATCATACTATAAGGACTGTAGTGTATTTTTGTTTCTATCACTGAGGGAACATTGACTGCACACTAAAAAGCACAGTAGCTCAACTATTTTCAGCATCATGTGTCTCTTAAATTCCTCAAAAATATGATAGGAAAAAAGAAATGGACCTCATTCTGTTTGTACTTAAACATTCGTATAATACACATTGTCCTTCTTCTGTTATTGACATAATAAAATAAAATAAAATGTTAATGTTTATGATTGAAAAATGATTATTTACACTGTTAGTGTAATATATTAGTGTCTTAGCAATTCAGAAAAATGTATACAAAATGTAAAACTTTTACATTACCTTGATCTTCAGAGAGGAAGAAACAATCAGCCCCACAACATCTAGAGAAGTGAAACTGACCTTAAGGCTCACAGCTGAAGCTGCCAGTGATATAAGAGTGAAGGACAGGGGCGTGTCTAAAGGGTTGTCTCTGAGTTTACTTGTAATAGAGTATTTTTACACGGTAATATTGCAACGACTGCTTAAGTAAACGGTCCAAATGTTTTACAAGAGTTGATCAATACGAATACAAAACACATGAAAACCATGGCCTCTTTTTTTACTTAGCTAGTTTTTAATGCTCCATTTATTTCTGAATGAATTTTCAGAAATTTTGAAATTTCTGAATTTTCTTGGCATCTCAGTCCTTCTCTCCTGACTGGTTGCTAGTCTTTCAATGCCATCATATTTGAAAAATTCTATAGTTGCCGCTGCATATTCGCATGTCACGAGCATAAATAATGACATTCAAAGGTATTAGAAGTAGGAAGTTTTGCTTCTGAGGCTATATTGCACAAATAATTCATTATAAGAATCAGCACTGCAATGAGCACATTGTCTTCTTGTGGTGTAAAGGTTTCATCCAATATTTCACGATTAGTACCCTGATGTACATGTGGCATAAAAAAACTGAGATAATAACATTTTCCCTAAAGACGGTCTTTCTGCAGTCCAGGGGTCGGCAACCTTTCTGATGATGAGTGCCAAGTCAATGTGCCATTTGATTGCATTAGCAATAAATTTAATAGCACTCTATATTAGCAGTTACACGCTATATAGAACAACTTTATAGAATTATATTTGTTCACAGATGCTGGCAGCTATCAGCGAATAGTTATCAGCTATTTTTTTTTTTTAAAAAGAGGCACTTTTTTATCCATAACAAGAACTCTATAACAGCAAACAACAGAAAATCCAAATGGTCTCCAAATGGTCTCCTCACAACAATGATAAGAAAAAATAAACTGAACCAATACGGCATGTTTGTTAATACAGAGATACACATGTTAATGTGATCTCTGGTCTCCCACTCAGAGACACACGTCTCCCAGCATTCAGACGGCTACCTGAGGACACTCTCCGTATGAGAAAAAAATCTGTAGAGCCAAATACTGTAAATAATATCCCTGCAATATTCTGAAGACAGTTAACCTTGTCAGGTAATGATGTCCAGCAGGTGAAAATGCAAGCTGCATGAACACGTACAGCTGTGGATTCCAGCTGCGTTCGTAGTTCTGCAAACTTCGACTGCCAGCTAACAATGTCCGTCTCACCGGTAGGTTAAGTGATTTTTAGCCAATTACAAGATGAATCTGGTAGTTGGGGTTGTTAGCTAAGATACTGTCATTAAGAAGCCAATATGGGACAAATAATGTGTCAACTAATGTGTCTATGGGAGGAAATTTGCGATTTGCACCGCTGGCCCGGCCATCTATTTTTTTAAGATAAGATAAGATAACCTTTATTAGTCCCACAAGTGGGAAATTTGTTTTGTATTGCACCTTCTCAGATTAATTCACTGTGTGTTGTGCCCGGGGCTGGACTGGGACAAAAAATCGGCCCAGGCATTTTGACTAGAGACCGGCCTACCAGGTATTATAGGAAAAGCCATAAAGCCTTTGAATGAAAACAAACGCTGTTGTGACAGTGATGTACACTGTCTTGTTGGTATATGTATGATTTCTATACATTTCACATCAAATAAAAACTTTGGTTATAAGATTCAGATAATTATTTATTAAAAATGAGACATTTTAAATGAGAATAAGAAAGAAAAGTATTTCTTTGTGCCCCCCTTTCCCTGTTAATGCCCTACCTGGCCCCCCTGGCAAAACTTTGCTAGACCTGCAGCATCTGTAGAGAAAAGAGTAGGAAACAAGTATAAAATCTAACAATAAATTGGCTCATATTACTCTTTCAGAGTTTTAGACATTATTTAGACAGAGATATAGACATTACCTATTACCTATGTTATAGCCTTAACACAGAACGAAAAAAACTTCCATCAATTTTTAAGTTACAAACCTTTCTTTGCCTAATTAGCTATGAGTGTGTGATGTCTCCAGTTCCAGTTACACTCCATCTTGTCTTTTTTTTTTGGTGCATGTTTGTGCAATCTAAATTCATACGATATAGCCAGGTATTTCACGACATAGAAAGTTGTATGCATCCTTCAATTCATTTATTGAATTGACCAGATATACCAGATAAAGTTAGAAATCTACTATGGAGGTTTATTTGGCTTCTTCAAACTTGTAGCCCGAGACTTCCAGTAAGAAACAAAATGATCAAATGGCTTATTCACAACTAGACAGTTTCTAGTGGGTTGATAAAAGAAATTATAAGTGAAGGCAAACATCTAAAGAGAAATAACTCAAATTGCTGAAAAATTAAATCAAGTCACCCATACATACATACATATTCTAATTTTAATTCTGACATGCAGGCATATAGAAACAGAGAAAACAGGGGAAACAACTGTGACGATAGGCCTGAGTATAAGGTTGTCCACAAGGACTAAAACCTGAAGAATTCTTGTAAAAGCCGAGTAGAAGGTGGACAAGGCACCTCAGAAATTATCTCAGTTGATCTTTACAGTGAAGCTGAAGGGAAAACATAGATAGGCTAAGGCCTGAGAGCAAGACCAGCTGGAAACCAGTTAGATCCAAGTGAAGCTGGCAGACATAAGGTCCTTGGTCTGCGAGTCTATGGCAATGACTGTCTAGATTGATGGAGGTTGACTGTAGATGTCAAACAACTCTAGGGGATAGACTTCATTGGCTGACTCAGGATCAGGATGCACATGGCAGAACAGACTCAGGACAGAATGCCTTAGACTCAGACTTGGTATCAGGAAAGACATCTGATAAAATAATGACAGTCTGTTGCTGCTTCAAAGAAACGCCAGATTACCCAGATTCACTAACAGTTTCAGGATACATGGGGGAACAGAAAGATTGTATGATCATTCAGAAAGAGGAAATTGGTTAGCTGATCCATAGATATTTTCAGGAACTGAAAGGTCATCCACATATTTTGACTCAGAAACAGGAAATCAGTTACCTGACCAAGGGATGGTCTCAGGAACAGAAAGATATTCAGACATAGAAACAGGAAACCAGCTAGCTGACTCAGGAACAAACTCAGGAACAGGAGGTATGACAAACTCAAGGTCAGGGGAACTTGCAACCTATTCAGGTGCATTCCTTCAAGAAGGGAGAAGAGTCAACTGACCAAAGACAGTATTTATGCTGACCATCCATAAAAGGAGCTCTATGGGTTTAATGTGCAGAGTCAGGCAATCGTTTTGGTGATCATTATTAGTAAAGCTGTTATGAAATGTACACTGTTTGTGTTTTTTTATTTATTGATTTATTTTACAAATGTTATATTTTAAACCTTATGCACTGAAATCATGTTTAAATAATGTCAATGCCACTGAGGTTATCTTGCCATCAGTAAAATAAAGCAGACACATCAGTAGTAAATGTCAGGCGTAACAACTATTTGAAATTTGCAGCTTTTTCTTAACTTTTTCTTTGACTGAAAATGTCAGTTTAGTCAAATTTATTTGACTTTACCATCATCTTTCCACAATACGTAAAAAATACTACATATTGATCTACTGCTGTATTTAGTATAACATGTGCCGATGCTCTGAGACTGACTTCAAATTCAGTGTGAACTAAATATTGATGTTTGGATACAGCTTTTGTAACACAGAAATACCAGAAATTTACAGTCATGTGAAAAATAATGTTTTTTTACATGACTTTGTGCAGTACTGCGAAAAACTAAGTACACCATTGGTGTCTTCATAGGAATTAAGAGGGTAAATAGCTAGGTGCTGCTGATTAATTAACCATCACCAAGTGTGAGCACTTCCATAATCACAGAAGGTTTTGAGATTTGTTAAATCACGCCTGAATGCATCACACAAACAAATACTTTCAACACCAAACTGCTGCTTCAGGTTCAGCTGTTTGATCAGTGGTTTTTAAATAAAGTTGCCTTAGCTTGGCTTAATATTATCTTACAGTCTTCCCAAGATTAGATGTCCCAGCAAATTCACAGCCCCATGTTTGACGAAAACAGAACACAGGGTTTCAGAACATGTCAAGCAAAGTGGTAGAGGATTGATGATTTTGGTTTCTGTTTGAAGCCACAGAACTTAGGCATCTTGCAGTCACCGAGTCAACCATCAACTCCTCTGTATATCAAAGTATCTTAAAGTCAAATGTCAGGCCATCTATCCAACAGCTAAAGGCTGGCCAAAATAAAATCATGCAAGAGGATGAAGAGCCCAAGCACAACAGTAAAAGAACAAAATGGCTGAATGTGGCAGGGTGTGGTTTGTGGCTCAGCTGTAGGGGAGGGGTGGAGCAGTGGGTTCAGGGTGTGGGTTCAGGCGAGGCAGTTGTTCTCCATCACCTGATCACATCTGCCCTATTTCAGGAGGATACGGGACCTGACGACAGAGCTGAGTGCTGCACAGGAACAAGGCAGCTGGAAAGCTGCACAAGCAAAAGAAAACAACTTTATAAAGTAAATAAAAACATTGACATGATGTAACACTTTGTGCTTCATTTGTACTATGCTGGGAAAAAAAAGAATCAGTGGGTTTTAATGACCCAGTCAAAGTCCAGACTTCAACCTGACTGAAATGCCATGGTGGGACCTGTAGAGAGCTGTGCATAAGTGATAGACTATAAACCTCGATGAACTGAAGCAACATTTGTAAAGGAGAAACGGAAAAGTTTCCTCCACAACAACGTGGGAGACTGTAATATTTCTGGAGAAAACAAAAACCTTTTAAGGAAAAAAGGAAAAAAAAAACCAACAACTTTATTTTTCACAATTCAGCAGATTCACAAAGAGAGAAAGGGCACAATTACAAAGCACAGCCGAACAGAAGCCCCAAGTTACAAAAACTTCAATTAGTAGGTGTGTATTTTATGTAACACTTGATTTTTCTTCCCTGTCATCTTCTTCTTCTTTTTAAGAAATACTGAAGAATAATTTTGCTTCCCTTTCAGTTTGTACACACAGCAGTGAACGTGTTTTTCTGTTTTTGTGTACCTGCAGTTTGTGTGCTGATTTGACCACATGTTTGACTCCTGTTGCTGCATCAGCAACTTTTATAGAAAAATAAGGAAGAAGCAACTTCAAAATGAACCATCACTTTGAGATAACAACGGATTACTGCACACTACTCTCTTATGTTTAATTGCCTCACAGTGGCTTTAAACAATTTCTGAGAAATTAAACCTTTGTAAAAAAAACAAAAAAACAAAGTGTGCAAGTGATTTTCTCCAATGAGTACAGTAAATAGTACATCTTAGTTTAAAATGCAATAATTAAGCATGCCATTTTGAGCCGGTGCCCCATACACCATAAGGTTAGTAAAGATGGCTCTGGCTGTTTATTATCTTCCCTTGGTTATTCTTCATGGTCCTATAACATTAAATGCTAAAAAGCCCCCAAAATGATAGTACAAAGAAATGAGTGGTTCACTTGGACCACTCTAATAGATTCTCCTACTGAATTAATAATCAGAAATGACCCTGAGGTAACATGGAAAAATGATCATATTTATGCCTCTATTATACAAACTTTAGTCAGGAATGTCAGGCATTTCTAAACAGGAATCTGTGTTCATTTGACTGGTGCGTTGGGTCTCTTAATGATATTAAAAATTGTATAGGCCTGAATTAAGTTTATTTATCTACTATCATTTTCTTTAACAAATTCTGAGTTATTTAAGTATCTCTGCTGTATTGGCACATCCACAAATATAATATGTATGTATGTTTGACTTCTTTTATCATGTAGCCTGATGATTTTGGTAATAAAAATATCGCCTGTGAGCTCTTCCATTCATTCAGAAATGCAGTGTTATGAAGTGTTTAGAGAAAATGTGAGAGAAAAAGTTCTTGTCCTATCTTGCAAAACTGTACAGAGGACTGGAGCAAAGTAAAACAAAGAGCCGTGGGTCATTGTACAATTCAAACCATCATTGTTTTGTCAGACCACTGCTGATTCCACGGACAGCTGTTCCTACTTACATCTAGAACCTAAAAGGAGAGCCGCTGTTAAAAATACTCAAACATGTGCGACAAATGTGTGTCTCATAATTCAGAAGGTCTGCCGTGGTTCATGGATGGATGTTTGACATCCTCACAACGGCGACTATAATCTGCAGTTCTCCCGCTGTCCACTAGATGCCCTCAGTTCCCTGCTCTTTATCCATCCATTCCCTTTCCCTCCCAACCCACCAGTTTTAGTTTCTACCTTTAGCTGTTTGTGACTTTATCTTTACAACATGTATCCTAAACTTCTGACTGTTTCTGACCCTCATCACCTGCTTTTTACATTTTTTGTTTGCTGATTCTGCCGCAAGTCCCGTGGAATTTAGACTCATTAAACACTGTTAACAGCACGTGTTACGGAAGCGATTTAAGAATAATATCGTGACAGAGTGTTTGCAAAGCATCAAGATATGACTCCAAGACTATTGTTCATTTACGATTGAACACAGTCAGAACCTAAGGGTTTTATTATAATCCATGTCCTCTTAATAAGTGATATAAACAAGCTTTCATCACTTCCACGTCACCTTGGCAAGTGGAGAAACGCTCGGATAGACCCTAATCAGGATTTATCCTGCTTTTCTCTCAGAAACCAGGCCTTGCTGCGCAGATCAGGCTGGAAACACTTTTCCCCCCTCAATTTTTCATACGAAAAAAACAAAACAAAAAAACGATGAAACAAAAAGACTCACTGGATTATAATAAGCGTTTGGCTTCGTCTTACTGATAATTCTTTCTAGAAGTAAACGGAGTTCAGCTTTAAAGGTGTTTCTCTATTTCAGCCACAGATTCTGGTAAGTTGTTGTAATCAAACTATGACTTTATCACCTTCAGCCTGAATGAAAACTATTAACTTGCATGTTCGCATTTTTGTTCGTGTTCGTTTTTTCCGTTAAAATCGGTACTATTTGCTTCACATTCCAGTAAAATACTTGTGATTGTGAGAGTTACGGTTATTTATTAGTTTCACGTCCGCATTCAAGAACAAAAACAAAAGTAAGCTGCAGCTTCAGGTCTGATGGAAAGAAAAGAGATTTCTTCTACAGGAAGTGTCAGTAGCTCTGATTTTCTTGTTAATGCTGCAAGTTACGTCAGAGTACTAGATTACAAGTTTACACAAAACCCAGTGAAGTATAATTAATTATAAAAATGTATCAAAAGTGAGTAAAAGTACTTTATTTGTAATAGTCCCTAGGAGTGATATGTGACATGCTGAGAATTATAAAGAAGCCTGAATGGAAAACATGTTAGCTGGATCTGGTTCACTCTCTCCAAAGAGTCTCAGCGTGTATTTTAGGAATCATGTCTTAATTAAAGACCCAAGAGAAAAAAATAATGACTCCTTGAACATCAGGCTCAAACATGTTTGATTAACAGTAGTTTAATGTTTGTGTTTTATAATCATACCATGTTTTTAAGAATCACAGGCTTAGAACTTGTAACTATAACTGTAAAGTACTATAAAGTAGTGAAGTACTCCTTCTTTAGTGAATATATTTCTTTTTCCTCCCCCAGTTTGCACTAAACCATCCAGCTGTAAACTCAGGTATTCTGGGAACTTTGTCACTGTCAGGTGTTTTTGTTTGTATTTTGTGTCATTGGCCTGACTATTTTTCTCTTTTCCAGATGAAAACAACAAGCTGATTATTCAGTCGGTGAGTTTGAGACAGCTGGTGGGGTGTCAGCCATGGGTCGAAAGCTTGATCTGACAGGACTGACGGACAATGAGGCGGAGCACGTGCTGCAGGTGGTGCAGAGGGACATGAAGCTGCGCAAGACAGAGGAGGAGAGACTCAGGTGAGTTCTGACCTGTAAATGCAGTGGAGCTCCAGGTGTTTTATGTTTAGGAAGTGAACTGTACTGACTTTTCCCCCCATCCTGCTGTTTTTCTATTGCAGCTTGGTTACTCTCACTGCTCATATGAGTGTTTGAAAGTTTTGAACTTCCTTACCTCTGATGAAATCTTATTTCTTTGAGTCTGCTAGTAAATGTGAAACTGCTGAATAATCAGCTTATCACAGCGGTTTATAAAAGTACACTTTTTCTCTTCTTAGTGTTGCAAGAAACATAAACCTAGGATTTATTATTGGAGATATTCTTTTATTTTTGGTTTCAATTTGAGTAGATCTTGGGATAGACAGAAAGAGGGATTGTGGAAATTAAAATTGTGCAGAGACCATGGAGACGCACTTGTGTGCAGTCCTCCAAAAATTACAAGAATTACAGTCATTTTAATACTTTGCCATTTTCAAAGTCCCAACATTAACTAGACAAACCAACCAAATTTAAACATGAAGTTTATTTTAAATCCTTTGAAATGAATGACTGCTTGATGCCTAGAACTCATGAACATCACAAAATGTTGTTTCCTTCCTTGAGATGCTCTGCTGGGCCTTTACTGCGGCTACCTTTAGATGCCGTTTGTTTGTGGGTTTCTCTGCATCCAGTTTTGTATTTTATTTATTAGTTGAAAAGCCTCCTCTGTTCGATTGAGATCAGGTGACTCACTTGGCCACTGGGAATGGAAACTATATCTCATTTCTTTGCTTTTGCAGTTGCAGCATTTGGCTGAATCTGTGTAGAGAGATCAGCCCTGTACACTTCAGAATTCATATTGCTTCTTGTATCCACAGTCACATCCTCAATAAACACTAATGACCCAGTTCCAACAGTTCCAATGTCATACCATTGCCTCCACTGTGTTTGACAGATATGTTATGTTTCAGATTATAAACTATTTCTACCATGGTGATGAAAATATAAAGTATGGCTATGGAAACAAAATGAAGAACATATAAGTAAGTAAGGCACTGCATAACCAGTATACCTTTAAGGTCTTTCACACCAATTTTCTCAGGCTGCTTTTCTTCAGCACAATTTAATTCGAGGAATTTTTAGACCTTGGTGGAGATTTCCTTTCCCGCCTCTTTGCTCTGAAGTGTGTCCTAAACACAGTAGCCAGGAAGTGAAGCCTTTTTCCGCTGCACTCAGACCAGCTTCCTCCTTCACCCCAACCTCAACACATATAGATACAAAGGCACAATAACGTGGTAAATAGGTGGATTTCATTGCCTGTAGCCTCAGCCTGAGAGTTACACAATAGTGGAAAATGATTTGCCTGTTTAACAAAAAGAGTCCTTGCTGGTCCTGGTGCTTTATTTAGAAAAACACTTACCTCTTACAGCATTACTCCACTGTTTACCAAAATGCTTTCAGTGGACTGAAAACCCATGAGAAGGACCTCACATACAAGATGAACCTAATTGTCAGGATTTCCCTTAGATTTTTATCAGCAAAAGCCCTTTTATGTGGACATCTGGCTTGATTAATTAAGTGTTTATGTGTAGTGTTTGATAATGTAACTTCACAGCTAGATTTTTTTAAAGTATATATTCTTAGGACTATGTCTAGTGTGTGCTTATCAGCCCAGTGTGGTCTATTATAACTTCCCATAAGAACTGTTTATTGTTGTTGCTGTTACCCTCCAGTCTCACTCTGTCCACACACTGAGGACACGAGGTTTCTGCCTGTAGGTCAGACTACGCATATGTTTTGAAAGTATTTCATATTTAATATGAAATGTTTTACTTTATAAGCCACCTACCAGATCAGTTAGCTACATTAGCTACATTCACATACAAAAAAAAGCAGATGGATTTATTTTTCAGTACCACATACTGAAGATGAAACAGGGTCCACAGAATTATCTATGAAACACCATGAAATATCTCTGCATCTCTTCAGATGCAGTCTTTGAGGACCAGCAAACAGATTTTCAACCCGTGGTCTTTTCTTTAAACTTTTAATCTATGTTGTTTCAGATTATTTTCTGGTTACATTTTGGAGGTTGAGGAAACAGAGACACCAAAATATTACTGTAAGAAAAATATGCTTTAAAGAAGTGTACTTTAGTATATTAGACGGGCAGGTGGTTGTTACGTACCATACTTTAACTGAGTTATAGAAATAGTGAAAAACTAAACTATACGACTAAAATTTATGACCCTCAGCTTAGGGCTGCTCAATTAATCGAATTTTAATCTCGATTACGATCTGGGCTTTCAACGATCATTAAAAATGACTGAGCCGATTATTAGCCCCTCCCTCATGCTTTACTCTCGCGCTGCTCCATGTGGCAAATCAAGCGCACTGCTCTGCATTTCGAACACGCGTCACAACAATTAAGAGGACCCGAGGGAAGCTCGGAAAGCTAAGCAGAAGTTATTTGGAGAGGAGTGGACTGCCGTTGGTTGAAAAGAGAGGTAAAAAAAAAAACTTAAGTGGTGTGGAAACATTATGGCTTCGCGGAGTCAGACGTGGATCAAGTAGACACAGTGTGTAAACTTTGCTATGGTGTCGTAGCTGCACCACAGAGCAACACTGCAAAGTTCACATTTTTCATTTATTTCTTATATTGCAAACATTTGCACTGTTATCAGTATTTGCACACTATTTTATATTATTTTTTAAAGTCATTATTCAATACATTGTTATTGTTAAACCTTTAAAGCCGGTCAGAGCAGCATGCTCGTTTTGTGTAACTATTTTTAAATCCCTGTAGAACCTGAACGCTAAGCTAGCACAATAAATTTTTTTCCATATGAAACCAGAGGAGTTGTACTTACATCTTATGCCATCATTTGTCCTCGGTCACGGTTTCCTTCCACATATAGCTTTGCAAAAATTGCATAAAAAGAGCTTGCAGGAACAAAAACATAATATTCCAGAAACACGCTTTGCCATCCGATCAGCTGTTCTTAACACTTCCCACATTGAAAAAGACGTCAACGTGAACTATCGCAAGTGACGTCATTTTTGCGGAAAATGTAGTTTTTTACTTGTAGGCCTTAGAACTCGAATTGCACTGCTGGAAATAGTTTATTTTGATGCACATGCACATTCTTTGCAAATTTGCATCATAGGATTGTTTTTTTGTTTTTCCTGCAGTATATAAAAATTACTGTATCTCCAAAAATAAAACTATGAAGACACTCACAATAAGTTTCCTGTTGTTGTAAACTATTTTTTGCAACTTTTTTGTATTTAAAGTTTTGAGGGATAAACCTCTTAAATTTCTCCAAGTAGAAATATATGTAAAAACAAAAACGATTTTCAATTTTTTTGTAGTTTATTGCACTTTTTTGCAATTAATGTAGTTACTATGGACTTAATGCATACACATTTTTAAAATATGGGCTATAACAGTTGTATTGATGTATAGCAACTTGAAATGCTCCCACAAATGGCACTACAGCATGTAAAAAAAAATAATATAAGCTCTGGCGGACGAAATAAATATCGTCAAATAATCGTGATCTCAATTTCAGTGAAAATAATCGTGATTATCATTTTTGCCATAATCGAGCAGCCCTACCTCAGCTGCATATATATTTTCGGTACATTCACCTTAACTTACTTTCCCACCTCCCAAACTCTAACTCTATCTAAGTCTCTGTGACAGTCTAGTCAGAACATAGAACATACGTCTGTGGCCTGAAAACACTGTAGAACTACAGTATCGATCCAATTTTGTGTCCATATTCAAAAATCTGTGTATTTGCTTCACTGTACCGGCATTAATGTTTAAAAAGGCCCATCATCACTATCTGAGGCCACTGAAATGACAACAGTTTCTCTGCTTGAATCATATGTGTAACTGAAAGGGGTTTTTCTGTTAAATCCCCACATGACATGACGAAAAAAGTGATTAGTTGGTGAGCTTTTTACATTCCTTAACTTCAACAAGTGTTGCTAAGCAAAGCGCTTACCACCAGCTAATCTTGTAATTGTTTAGCCGGCATGATTACACATTGTTGACATTGTCTGAGTTCTTTAAAGACAGACATGCTTTTGCCCAAAAGTTAAGTTATTTCTTAGGTCAAAACAATAATAAAGTCAATCTATACTGCAGTTTTTAACAGCTGATAAATGTGGCCAAAGATCTCCACAGCTAATCCCCTCTTTAGCAGAAGTACTTGATACAAAAGGTCACGTACTGCTTTCAGTCATCACACGTATGAGTTTAATCTGTCATGTCATTTCGATTGTTCACTTTTCTGCTTCCTCACTCCCAAACTTGTTACGTGAGCTCTCACTTCATGCATCTTGCTTTTCAATTTCTGCACCGACATCCCTGAGATGAAACCCAGGAGTGTTCATGCATCTGAAACAGCAATCAGAGGGCAGAGATGAAGTTAGGAAAGGAATAGAGATGAGCGAAGAACAGGAGAACACATCTGGATGCTGTTGACTTTCTTTGTGACCTCTGCTGCATGTTTTTCTTATGAAAGGAGAAACTTCTGTGTTAAGATGTTCAGGACTGATTTGGATAACTGAAGTGTCACACATGTATTTTGTAACTGATCTGAGATGATGCTATGTGTGATAAAAATACTCTTCTGTTTTTCTCAAGAATGTTCAAGCATAACTACTTCATTAGATAATAATAGAAAAGCAAGAAAGACACAAAAAACACAAATAAATACTCCAGATGAGATTTGTTTTTAAAACAGTGTGCTGGGGATTTCTGAAGCTAAATACAGCATCTACTGATTTCACACTTACCTGGGGCTAATACTTAGTTGGACTCCTTTGTGCCCTCAGAACTGCCTCAATTCTTCATGGCATAGAGAGGCAGAAACATTCCTCAGACATTTTGGTCCATATTGACATGACAGCGTCACAGTTGCTGCAGATTTGTAGGTTGCACATCCATAATGCAGATCTCCCATTCTCAATCCAGCAGAGCATCCCAAAGGTGCTCTACTGGATTGACATCTGGTGACTGTGGAGGCAAACTCACTGTTCAAGAAACTAGTTTGACATGATTTGAGTTTTGTGACATCGTGTGCGGTCATAAAGGGATCGAAAAGGGACGAAAATACGAGCACAGAAAAAAATATTAGAAGCATTCCTGGTTGTAATTAGTGGTTATTTGAGTTACTATTACTATTACTATCAGCTGAAAGCATACTGGACATTCTCCTCTGACCTCTGGCATCAATGAGGGATTTTCACCCACAGAATTGCTGCTCACTGTTTTTCAAACCTTTCTCTGTAAACCCTCGAGAATTTCTGAAATACTCCGACCAGCCAACAACCAGGCCACATTCAAGGACACTTAAATCACCTGTCTTCCTCATTCTGATAATCAGTTTGAACATGTTTGTACATGTCAACATCCTAAATGAACTGAATTGTATCCCAGCTATGATCAGAGACAAGTTAAATGCACATTGCAAAAAAGGGGATTTTGCAAAGCTTTTCTGAGACATGGTTCTCATAACTGAAATGACTGATCAGTAGATGAGAAAATCAGCTATAAATGAGTTTTAATGTTGCCGCATAGATGCTAACATGTAAATAAGCTGCTATTTGTCAGATGTTTTCATGCATCAGCCTAGAAGTTGATGATATATGAGAGATTAGCTGTCCTGGAATTGTGAATAGTGAAAACCTCAGTTCACCAGATACAAAAATCCTAAAACTTAAAACACAGCTGTCCCCTGCTGTTCAGAAGCAGCACAGCAGGCACATTCATTTGGTAAGATACACTGTTTACAGAGAACAACTCATCTTTTTATCTTCTTATGACAAAAGATAACTGATCCCCATTCAAATCTTCAAACACAAGAAAAATAAACTAAGCTCCATTCAGACAAATGCCAGCAGACATTAGTTAGCTTATCACCAAGAAGCAGACTTTATGTGAGGATAACTGCAGCTGACACAGCCTGAGCCTCTTCTTGTTTGTTCTCTTTGAATGACCGAAGCTCAAAAGCTTCTTTCGCTGAGGGTGTGTGAGGATAAAGCTGCAGAGTGCTGCGAAACATTACTGTACATGTCTTATTAGGTCAAAAAAAAGGTCCACAGCTTTTTTTTATGTTGAGTATCATGGGATGCTTTATGTTTCAGGTATGTTTGTACATGTTTCTTCACTTTCTTGATGTTATTACCTCACAGTCTCTGTCTGAGTCTGGCTGATGCTGTTCTGTCTGGGAGGTATTTATATCGTCCACTGAGCTTTAGTAATGGATGTGGTGCTGTAGTGAGGGGCATCCGAGGGAGACTGTAAAGTGTTTATGGTTTTAAAGTTACAAGTTTCATTTAAATATTTGTGGTTAAATTTTTTAAAGGACTTCTAAGTCATATAACTCTACAGAGCTGAAGTGATTAGCCAACAGAACCAAAGCTTGCTATCATAATTGTTCTTTAAAAAAAAATAAAATTCATCTTTTTCGTCATCGCTGATGTGACCTTTTACTTGTTACTATTGATTAACAGAGAAATTGACACATTTTTCTACACTAAAAATATTCATTTGTTGTCTGAGTTTTTGCTTTGAGCTTTTGTCACATATAACATCATCATCTTTTCTTTTAAAGAAACCCCTAAGTTTCCATAAATCACATTCTGTAAACGTACTTTAATAAACATTGTCACGTGCAGAATGAGGAATTTATTTTGATGCTTTGCATTTTGAATTTCATGTCATCAGAAACTGAAATGAAACCAACCTGCATACCTGCAGAAGCAGTTCCTGCCTCTCTCCTCATCTTGTCAGACTCCATCAGTTTCGAGCTGTAATAATTTATAAATGATTCAGTTATGGCTGATGCTCCTGCTGTCATGATGTGAAAATAATGGATTTCTTTCTAGTGCCACCTACACAGTTACACTTTCTATTTGCCTCTCCTGCTTTGCCTTCATTTGTTTGACTAATTTTATATTCCATCATGTTGGAGCTCCTGTCAAATCATCTGCTTCTGTCTGTATTTCTTTGCTGGAAAGCTAATGATAAAAGAAATGAATGCTAAATTGTTACACAATTACCCGTGTTTGTTTGCTGTCACATTTACTGAATGTAACAGAAAAAAAAATAGCTGGCAGTTATTCAGCTCCCTGGCAGAAAGCAACCAGTCTAAAACAAATTTATAACAATGTAAATTCAGATAAATGTGATCTAGTAACACCACAAATGAAGAGAGATGTGCATACCAAGTCCAATTAATTTAGATGAGTAAATAAATAAATAAGTAATTAGATTAATGTGTTTCATTTTAATAAAACAAATAATGAATTTGCGTACAGTTTTAATTCTATTACTTTGACCAGTTTGACCAGAACAGATTTGTTCCTCACAAACGCACAGAAACAGAAACACTGCCAATGATGTCAAACAGCAACATTAATTTAACTCAACAACAAAAGAAGCAGACTGCTGTCTTTGTATGGCACTGAAACAGATGGTAAAATGGTAAATGGACTGGTCCTTATATAGTGATGCACTCAAAGCACTTAATGTAAGTGCTGTTTGCAGGTTGTAAATGCAGGCTGCTGTAAGTCTGTTAGTGCTTTGTGTTTGCGAAAGGATTATAAATGCAATCAAACGTGTAAAGTCGAGACGGCATGTTAAAAAAAGTCATATTGAGGCACACAATTACAAAATTACATTACATTAATTAGCATAAATTATTATTGCATTAATCTCCATGGTTTGAGCTCTTCTCACTTCTTTTGCACTTTCATCCAGATTAACCTAAAAAAAGACATCAGGGGTCTCAAATGAACCCCTTTCAGTCCAATGTTACCTGATTTTACATCTCTCTCTTCAAGCCTCAACAAGTTCTCATATATTCATGCCATCATTAACACCATAACTAGTGAAGATACTTGTTCAGTTATTAACATTAGTTAATTATCAGGACAAGCGACTGAATTCATTTGTCTTAGTGAAGATGCACTGAAGACACTGGGCTCTTTGTGTGTGTTTTAACCATGTATTTGTGGTTTAGTCACCACGGCTGTTATTTATTTAATACAGGCTTTCTGGTTAACAAGCAGCTCGATAAACATATGAAGCAGCTCCATAATTCTCACCGTATCTATTTATTTTCTGTTTACAAAATGATGAAACAACCTGACCGAATTTTTGAAACCACTTTAATTTCTGCTCCATTTTCATTAAAGGGATGCAGAGGATCAGTGTGCGTTCATCTGTGCACTCTGTGTCTTCATTCACATAATCATCCTATTTGACACAGTAAACCCTGGTCTGGTGCTTTATCCATGTGCAGGAACTTCATATGATCCCTGTGGAATACTATACTTCTTATCTTACTCACTGACACATAAGCATCTTTTTCAAACAGATTTTATACATCTCTCTCTCTCTCTCTCTCCCTCTCTCCCCTCTCTCACACACACACACACACACACACACACACACACATTCCTAGTTTCACTATCTCTCTCCCCCCTCCTCCCCACAGCGAGCTGAAGCAGGAGCTGGACGAGGAGGGCAGTCGCTGCCTCCTGCTGTCACGGCAGAGTTGCTTCAACCAGCGCTGCTGCATCCGCTGCTGCTCGCCTTTCACCTTCCTGCTCAACCCCAAACGCCAGTGTCACGACTGCCACTACAATGTCTGCAAGGCCTGCCGGGTGTACAACAAACGGGACAAGACCTGGCTCTGCTCCGCCTGCCAGAAGAGCAGGTAAGGTCAGCGGTGGTGCCTGGAAGTGCTGTGGTGTTTATCTGTGTGTGTGTGTGTGTGTGTGTGTGTGTGTGTGTGTGTGTGTGTGTGTGTGTGTGTGTGTGTGTGTGTGTGTGTGTGTGTGTGTGTGTGTGTGCGATATACAAGGAGACTAAGTGAGGATGAGAGGCCGAGAGTGACGTCAAAGGTTATTAAGGTCTTACTCCACTGTTGGAGAGATGGATTTAGCACTTATTACACATAACATAGACACTAAGATACAGTGCAGGATAAAGTCTCCTTTGGCCCCAACATTTGCACTAATGCAAGATGACAGAGGTAGGGAGATGAGGTAGGGAGATGTGCAGCAACATAAAATGGATTTTCAAAGACATTTTCCCAAATTTTCCCTTTAGAGGTCTTTTCTCGAACTCAACTTGTTTGTTTAATGTTACAGAAATCCTGAAACGCTCCATTAAGCATGTGAACTTTAAATCCACACGCTCTACTTCACTTTATTTTTGTGTAATTTTATATTTTTTACAGTTTGCTCAGATTGTAAAGCCTAATGGCTAAAATCGAAAGTGTGTCATAATTAAAATTCCCTTTGTTCATGAAACGCTGACATTTCAGGAGTTGACATTTTCTTTTAAAAGGACGAGGCTGAGCTTGTTATATGTTTTTCTCATTGCTGAGGGGTACAAAGCAAAAAACTAGTTTCTATGACAAATTGAATGCTGTCTTGTAAGGCCTGCTGAAAATGCAGCAATCATGAAAAAGGTCGAGACGTGATAATCGTTCAAATGTGTGGAGAACACATTTCTAGACAGGCTCCTAATCAGAAGTGATTGCATGTAGAAGAAAAAAACAATGGAGCCACTATTCTCACCTAAACATGCAGGTCTGACCCTCAGACTGTTGGTGTTTGAAAGTTACAGACTGTCAGATTTATGGGGTTTTAGTGGGAATGTATTTCTGCAGCCTCTAGTCAAACTCTGAAGTGACCATGTCCGGTCACGTCTGCTGCACGTGACCGGACATGGTCCAAATTAAAAGCCTGTGATTTCTGCTAAATGATTACATTATATACTTCACAATGGCACCTTTTTAAAAGCCTTAATATATTCCAGAAACTTCAAAGACACTGTAGATGTAAATTTTAAATGTGTAAAGCAGTTGCTGGTTTAAATGCCACTCTGTATGCAGTGGATCAGGGTTGTGCTGCTGTCTGACCCAGACATTCAAAATCAATTAAGTAGATAATATGAGAATAGAGAGCCATGACATGCGCTGGTGTCAGGAATCACTGTGATAAGCTTACCTACCTGCCACCTGCCTCCAGATCATTCAATATAGCATCAGCCGTGGGGTCAACGGGGACTGCAGATATCCAGTCATGCATTAAACGATGTATTTAGGTGCTACGTTAACTTTAGTATTTGTCAGAGAACCTAAAGGTAGAACATCCAAATAGACTTAAAATAAAGAAAAAACTGCAGTGTAATAAAAATGTAATAGTGCTTTGTAGATGTACTTCTTTCTTTCCAGTGAGGCATCGTGGCTAGTAGCTGGTAGTTAAAACCTGGCTGCTTAGTCTGCACCAGGAGGCACCTTACAAAGCCTGTAGAAGTGCAGTAATGATGTGTGACATTTTATGTTTTGCATCTGCTTCCTGTCAAAGCACTCGCTGTGTACACACACTTACAACCACTCAGAAATCGGAGGGTACCTCATTAAACATAAACGTGTCATTATACAGTTAATTTAAAAGCAGCAGTGATAGGAATTTCAATCTTAAATGTACTTGAAGATAATGCAGCACGTAACTGAGCTAGACTAACAATATCATGCACACATTGGATCATATACTGGGTCTGTTTACAGCCAAGTTTCATATGTTACATACAACAATTTTAGTTATAGTATGCAAGGCTATAAACAGACACTTTTCATAGAGTCAGTCACTATTTGTAAATGTTGTAGTTGAGATACATTTTCTGCACACTTACTCAGATTCTGCAGAGTAACATGTTACTTTCACATTAGTCTAATTCATGTGACCTCACTAACTGATAGGTCTACAGAAATCTTCAAATTCTTCACATTGACTTATTTAAGTAAAACACTGCTGAAATACTGTTCACAGCAGCAGTGTTCTGGGTTTGGGTACATAAACGCCCTTCTGTCTGGGGTTTGCATGACCTTACATGATTGTGTGGGTTTTCTCCAGTTAATATGATACAGTAGGTAAAACAAAGAAAACAGCACAGTGTATCTACGAGATGTGTAACATTAACAGGTTTTGTTTTGGACTGTGGGAGGAAGTCGGAGTAAACCCACGCAGACATGGGCAGAACATTCAAACTCCACACAGAAAGATCCCGGCTAGATTTGAACCCAGGACCTTTTTGCTGTGACGGTGCTAATTACTGCACCACCGGACTGCTCCCAACCGTCTTCACATTTAGATTTATTGGTGGTTCAGACTTTTCACAGTTAACCAAACAGTGATTTCATATCTACAGATTGTTTCTTAACTTTACGTCAGCAAGACTCTGCTAAGTTTGTGTGAAGTGTTTCTGTAATGCTGCCTTCTTGCTGCAGATCAGATAGTGTCACTGTGATTTGTTGGCTGTGACTTCTTACCCGTCACAAATGATAACAGCTGCTGTGTTTTTCCAACTCACTTCCAGCTTTAAAAACACTTATTTTTTAGGTAGAGTGTAAGATGAAATCAGTGCGACAATCCTGCTATTTAATCAGCGTTGTCACTGTATTACCCCCCATGACGACCCAACTTCAGTGTAAACCGGCCCGTGTGATTTCATGCTGTCTTGCAAACATCAAAGTGAGACGCTTATGTGTCTCCTGTCTACCTTTTACTAATGATTAAACATCTCCTGCTGAGTCTCTCTCAGCCTCCTGATTTATGAAGTAACTCCAGAGAAGTTTTGGCTATTGATGTGAGAGACATAGTGGAAATGAATCCGCACAGCTGCCAGCAGCTGGTTGTGTTCATCTGTGAGTCAGATGTAGATTGGCACCAGGACTGACTGATGGTTTTGCTTTTTTGTGTTTGACCTGGTTACTGAAATTCTGGTTGAATGTTGCTTGACCAAAACGTGGATAATAACAAATCTGTGGATAATAACAAATGTGAAGAAAACTACATTTCCTTCACATTTGGTAGGGTGATTAGCATAATCTATATTAATCTGTTGTATGTTTGTGTGTTTCTTTCTCAGGTTGTTGAAGACACAGTCACTGGAGTGGTTTTACACTAATGTGAAGAAACGCTTCAAGAGGTTTGGCAGCGCCAAAGTGCTGAAGACTCTTTACAGGAAGCACCTGGCAGAACACAGTGCGCTTTCAGAGCTAACAGGTAAACTACTTCTGCTGCGTTAGATGCTTAAGATTCTCAGTTAGGAAACCGTTCCCAGCTCTTACTTCACTAAAACCTCACATATGATTGGCTCGTTTCATAACAGCTTGCTGTAGGGAGAATCTACTCTGATGAGAAATTAGTGTGCTCGCTCAAAGTTGTCTTGATTTTTGCTGTTTCATATCTCAAAGCAGTGGAGAACATGAACTTGGGAAGAGGGTGAAAGAGGATTAAGCTCTTGGCTTTCATCCCACATTACTCTGGCAAATCACTCAGGCTGTTGCTACACTTCAAGTCTATTAATGTTTGTTTGCTTCTTTCATATCTTCACTCAGCAGGGACTCAGTGCTGCTGTATGTGTGCAGGTTTTATGATCCACTGTTCAAAAGTGTTTACAGACGTAGATGTGAACATGACGTGCAGTTACAAGCACAGTTTAAGTTAACTCGAATCAGTGGATCACTTTTTAATTTGTTTTCCTCTGTTTTTGGCCTCAGAATTTGTGTAATTTAAAGCTGCAGTGATCAACGTTTTTATATTTATAATCTCTGGTCTTTAATTATTGTTATTAATAGGTGTAATGTGTATTGCCGACAGTAGATGTTCTTTAATTGATGTTAGCGCAGGGCCAGTTATGGTTCTTGTCAGTTTTTTCTTTGTAATGTGTGATCCTGAAGCTTGTGTGAGATTTGTGCAGCAATGAAACATTTCCTCTAAAAACCTTTCAGCACATCTCACTGATTCGACAGCTTTGTGGTGGGCTTGAATTTCTGAGGGATGAAAGTCATGCTAGACAGAGTCTTTGCACTGCATCAGCAAATCATCTGTGAACAGTGCACCTCGCGCTCCCTGATGACTAATATCAGTGTTGGGTCCAGCTGTTTTGAGACGGCAGCTCTTTAGCCCTTTACTTTTTTAGGGATGGACCTGGTTCTAGATTAGAGGAGTTTGTTCTCAGAGGAATTTGATTCGAAAGATTTTCTTTGAAAAGTTCATTATGAACTTCAAACATTGCAATATCTTTTCCTAAAAGTTTTGTTTTTACACGAGATCTTTCAGTTTTAACCTGTTTCTACTTCAGTGACAGTAAGAAAAAAAAGGCTTTGAGCTTTTCTTTAATGAAAGCAAAGTCAGTGTAGAAGAAGCTTTTTGTGTCTTCACAGCTAAATGAGAAGCTGTCACACTGAAAATGTTTTGGTTCAGACACAGAGAGCTTTGAATAAATGTGTTCCTAGTGACATATGCTCAGGCATCTAGGTCTAGTCAGTGACAAAGCACCAGAGCATCTGTGAACCACTGGTTCAGAGTATGATCTGATTGAACCGACAAGGGATTTCAGAGAATTATGTGTGTTGTGTGGAGGAGAGGTCACCTGCTGCAGATAATGCAGAGCTCTGACCCTGGTGGGAGGAGGACTGATGTGGGCTGGCGTTAGGCCGTCGCTCCTCTGATGTATAGCTTTTTTTTATTCTCTGCACACGCACTCTTTAGCACTCTGTTTCTTCCGTTTTTGTACTTTAATGACAGACCGGCACTGAAAACTAAACTCTCCATCCAGTTGCAAAATGCGATCGACTCAGCGTGACTCATGATGTTACTTTGCATATGAATAATGCGTATGACATGAATAGCATCAGAACTAGCGGAGCTGACATTTGAGAACTAAATGCTGTGTGATCCTGAACCTTGTGTGAGATTTGTGCAGCAATGAAACATTTCCCCTCAAGACCTTTCAACACAGTCCACTGATTCAACAAAGCCTGGAGACATTCTCCTCTGAACAGAGACGCAAAGGAACAAAGTGGCCCTGAGGAGCAGAGGAAGTGAGGCGAACTCATATATATGATTTACTCAAGGCTTTGTATAGTACAGACATACAGGGGCCTGTGCTTCGTACCGCGCTAAGTGAGTTAGCTGGATGAGATTGTTGACGATTTCGCGTGATCCTGGATCGTTCGGTTCCCCGAAGCCCATCCGGGACTTGCTGTCATAGCAACAGAGCCGTAAGCGTAAACCTGCTGGGGAGCAGGTTTACTTTATGTAAACAGGATTAGATCGCGGCCACGCAGGTATGCCCGCGTCATTCATACGAAAGCAACAGCGATATTCCACCACTGTTTCACCATAAATAAATAACATCAATGTAACTAAAGACAATGCAGCACCTGATCCATTTATTGATTTCACACAGATACATACAGGTCATTTCCTAAAAAAGGGAAATGTACTATTAACATTCTATTACATGTATGTGATTATTACAGATTTAATTCATATTTCAGAGTAGCAATTGTAAATTACTTCGTGTAATCAAGATGAGAGACCACGGCTATAAAAGCGAAGGTGGATTTGGGAAGTCTGTCGCAGCCATGTCCTGTCCGTATACGCGAGCCACCCATTGCGGAAGGTGCAAGATTGATAAGGAGAGTCCTCAGAATTCAGCGTATATTGCGGGACAGACAGGATCCTTTAGCTCAGCGCGACAGTGTGCTCATAGAGAGATATCGATTTTCCCGTGAGGGTATTATTTACTTAACCAACTTGTTGACGAGGGGGTGCAGGACCACCACCTGTCTTTTTTTGCTCTGCCCTTTTCTTGGTTGCTGTTATAAACAAACAGATTATTCCAGGGTCTCTTTCCAAGAGACTAAAAGCAATATAAGTGATAAATATTACCATTCTGTAGAACATTCTTATATTTCACTTTTACCTGTTCCCATGTTCTAGTGGGTCCTGTCGTGGCTCTAATGTGAAAGAGGATAAAATATAACATATTATAATATAATGTAATATAATATTGGATAATATAGTGTAATATAATAAATCTACCCTACCGCCTACTGGTGTTGGCCAGAGGGGCCGATGGCGCGATATGGCAGCCTGGCTTCTGTCAGTCTGCCCCAGGGCAGCTGTGGCTACAAGTGTAGCTGCCTCCACCAGTGTGTGAATGTGAGAGTGACTGAATAGTGGCATTGTAAAGCGCTTTGGGTGCCTTGAAAAGCGCTATATCAATCCACTCCATTATTATTGTTATTATTAAATTACTTACGAGTTTAATTTGTCAGCAACTTCCTGCCAGCCCTCTCTCCTTGCTTTTGCAGCCTTTGCAGTGTTCCCTTGCGTTCTGATTAAACTCTGAAACTCCTGAAATCCCTCACTCAAGAGTTCTTGCTCTGCTGCCGAAAAATACCGAGCCGAGCGCGCTCCGTCGACATTTTCGCCGACCAATCAGAGGGTTGCCGATCAATGTTTCTACTATCGATGCGTAGCCCCTTTTACGACACCCAGTGATGTCACATTACTGCGTCCAGCTGTACTAATCGTCAACAGCAGGTGTGTTCGGGGAACCGGATTAGCGCGCTCACGGTTAGCGCGATGGTTTGGTCTTGGATGTTTCATTTGATCTTGGATGTAGTAAGCGACGTACGAAGCACAGGGCCCAGGCGTTTTATTATCATCTAAACTAGTGATTACTGTTGTGATTCATCATTTGAGAATTCTGAAACTAGTTTTTTCCACGAACAGTCAAATCCTGATGATAACTATGATTATAAAATAAATACATCTACAAATCTTTACAACTGTTGTTGTAATTTTGGTGTGACATCACTTTTTTTTTTTAATTGTTCAGTTTTTTAGTTTGCTGCTGTAAACATGGAGAACAAATGGCATCCTCAGTGTTAAAGATTACTTATATAAGCATACTAACAAGTCAAAAAACATTGTGGGCATAATGATGATTATTAGGATTCTGCTAGCTTTAGCATTTAGCTCTAAGTCCTGCTAGCACGTTAAAGATATCTAAGACTGTAAAATAATAGGTTAGCTTTAGTACTGATTTAATTTTCATTTTAATTCAATTTCAATTAACTTTTATTTACATAGCTCCAAATCAGCCCCAGCAAACAGATGACTACCTATGGCCAAGCACTTAGCAACAGTGGGAAGGAAAAACTCCCTTTAAACAGGAAGAAACCTGGCAGAACTGGGCTAAATCTTCCGCTAGCGGTTGAAAGTGATTAGACGAACACAGGACAAAACACACCATGGAAGAGAAATTAACAATAACTCTTTGATCAGTTAGCTGTTTAACAAATACTCTTTCAAGAAAATGATAAAAGGATGGTTTGAGATTGGCCTATAATTAGGCCAGTTGACAGCCGGGTCGAGTGATGGCTTTTTAAATGATGGTTTAATATATAATGTGTAGATTAATCATACGATTGAAAAATTAATAATGGTAGGACTTCTCTGAGCAGTTTTGCAGGAATAGGGTCTAAAAGACACGTTGATGGTTTGGAGGAAGTGTATATTGAAGTTACGTAAATATTAGTAGTACTGAAAGTAGCTGTATATAATAATGAGTCTGTAAGGTGGTTAGAAATGTTTTCTCTCTAATGGTTTCAGTTTTACTTTTGAAGGAATTCATAAATTCATTGGAAGTTGTGGTTAAAGGAATTTATTGGATTTCTGTAAGATCTAAAGGTAGAATAGATGTAGGTTAATGTTATTCAAATCAATGGAATATACTCTGCCATTCATGATACACGGGAGAAGTACTTTCTGCTGCAGAGTTCATATTCTTATGCATGCCTCTGTCAGCTCGCCTTCCCGAGAGATTCATGGCGCCTTCAGGGTTACAGTGACCTCCAGCTGCTGTTCTGGTCATACTTCTAATCGCATGCATCTGTTATGACACAGATGTCTGCAGACATACACGAGGCGTCACTAGAACAAAATCCCTTTTCCTGCAAATAAAACACAAAAAAAATCCTCAGGTTGTCTCTATTTCAGGATATTTCACATCAAGCTTGTCTCTGGAGTTTTAACCAGTGGAGTAAAGTGCTTGCTTCATTTAAAAAATCTGAACAGTTCATATTACTTAAGTGCTCTTTGGCCTTTTAAATGAATTGAAGTGACCCCGTGTACTCAGCTGTACCCTTGAACCGGGCCCTGCTGTGCACAGATCGGCTGGTAATGCCATGCATGAGGAAACTAATGCACTTATATAACCACAAATGGATGCATTGTTGCATGAATATTTAAATGATGTGAAAAGAGCTCAGAGCTTAAGAGCTGCAAGGGGAAACTATGTAGAGAGTGACTGAGTGCTCTCTACTGAGCAGTTACCGACATTAAAATCAGATTATGTATTTCAAATATCGGTCAGAGATACTGTTGATAAGTTTGTGTAGTTATATCTGTTTACACCATAGATGTATTACCAGCAAATGTAGTGAGGAAACAAGTAATCAAACCAAGCGAAAAACATGGTAGAGTGTCATTTTTATCAAAACTTACACTTAATAAATCAAAAATTAAGCTCTCATACAGGAAAGAACATCTCACTGGAGACAGCACAGCTGAGGTTTAGGTATTTGCAATGAAAACTGTTCTTGTCATAATAAAATATCAAAATTAATTCTCATAATTGCACAAATGTAGTTTCCATAACGCAATTTAAAAAATGACAGTGACCAAAAAGATGCTCCTTCATCTCTTTAATGCTTCATCTTATTTAAAGGTTATTCCCGTGATCAGGTTCCAGGATAAAAAGGTTAATCCCACGTGGAAGTCTTTTCACGTTCATGTAAACATGTGTGTGTCTGCAGAGGGCAGCGCCTATGAGGAGAGCATCTGCAATGAGGACAGCGTCTGCGGGAGCGACTCAACGTTTTACAGACAAACTGAAGGTGCAGACACATTTAATTATGACTTCACTGATGCTTGATTGTACTGTACACCTGCTGTTGTAATTACACATGCATACACTTGGACTTTCACATATCAAAAGTATGACACTTTGTGGTGGCATAAATGCTTTATTTAATGTACAAAAGTTACAGATTTTCCCCAGTTCAGCTTTCTCCCAGTAACTAGCTAAGATAAACGTTAAACTAATTAGTTTCAGTTTTTGTTTGTTAGCAATGAAGTAAAAAAAAAAAGACCTGCCATTCAAGTTTTGCTTACAGTTCTAAATGTAATTGGTTTTAGTTGTATTTCTGGTATTTGTAAAATACTGAAGTGCCAAAGTAACTTTAAGTACAGGGGTCAGTTAACTCATCAGTGAGCCCTTTGGAGCTGTGCGCCTTTAAGTCCCAGCGTAGCTCTGTTTTCCTCAATTTTTGAGGTTGGGCAAGTGCAAATTTAACAATCTGCACCACAATATTATAACATCAACTTTTATATTGAAGATAATAAAGCTGAATTTGGGTTTGCAGGGAAATATTTGCTTTCTTGCGAAGAGTATTAAGATGCACAAAGGTGGATTTTGTTAACTTAACACAGTTCAGATGATTATCTTGTGTTACTCTGCAAGAAACCAATATGTATTGTATTGCAATGTTGGCTTATTTTTTTAGCCCTTCCTGGAGCATCAGTTTTAGGCCTATTAATTTTATGTTTCTTGATTTAATCTCTTATGGAGTGAATTTAATAGCTTAAACAGAGGTGTTATGGTGCTACATGTTTTATTCATTTAGCTCCATGATAATAATGAAGTTCCAGCCAGGCCAGAAATCCAGAAATTTAATGGAAAAACGGCGCTTGGCAACTTTGTGTTTATATACTATAAGAATACAACTCGTTGGCAAACAGATTGAGTCCTGTATTGCAAAGACACCCATTGCAACTGGGTTGGTCTCATTGGTGCAGACAGACCCAGACAGCAAACCTTCACCAATATGAGAGTATTTGCAGTCGAATGTGAGAGCTTTTCCATCTTTTACCCAAATCAGTCAGTGAAATGCTCACCATTTATTTGCCATACATCAGATTTGGCTACTCGAACATTTGGCCTTTTTCTCCTGATTGGTCATCCATTTCCTGTTAAAGTGAATTTCAACAAGAAAAAGATATTTCCCAATATCCAGGTCAAACATAATCCTCTCATGATTCCACATGAATCCATATTTGTTCCCATGCTGACTTTCATGTAATGCTTTATAGCAGAAGAATTGAGTAGTTTTATGATCTTAGCTGTAATCTTTTGGCGCAGGTTCCTATTGCATCTCAAACAACCATGTCAGTCTGTTCTCTTCTGTGTCCTGCCTTGCTCTCATTTGTCATCACGCGCATAGTTCACTGCGCTAACAGGATGAGTGACGGCAAACATGAATGAAAAGCTGCTTTGGGCTGGTGGTCATGTCTCAGTCTGCAGAAACTGGGACTGAATGCAGACAGATGCATGTCTTTAAAAGTGAACTGAACTGAAAACTGCTCCTTCTTTATAAAATTTTGCAGAGTAAACAATTGTTTGATCCAAAAGTCCTTCAAATAACAACAAAACACGTGATTGTTATTTTCGCATTTAGAGCACAGCATGGCGGAGACGCTCACTGTGGCCAGGCGGGTGGCAGAGGAGGCCATAGACGAGGCCATTTCCAAGGCTGAATTTGACACTTCCAATCAGGTTATTCATGTTTTTCCTCTCATACAAATAGTTGCTTATTGTTCGAACCTTTATCGACCCATACAGTCTTCTACTGGAAATGCTACATTATGTTGGAGATTATCCTCAATCTGCACTTTGATAAATAGCCTCTAGAGACCTTACATGAAGTTTCTTTTTAATCTGACTATTCTGTTTTTTTATTTTCTTTCAGTCAGATTAAGTTAAACCATCAGGATTATGCTTCAGTCCAAAACTCAGATGGTTTAATACTACAGTATAAGACAATGGCAGGGCGATTGCTATCTTTGTGTAACACTTCCAGCTCTTCAAAAATCACAGACGCTCAGAAAGATTGGCTTTTCACGATTTATTCCTGCAGAAGACATAAAACACACTCAACAGGTGTCTTCTGATGGTACCAGCAATTGTAGCTCCCTCACAGTGCAAACGCACGCTGTCTTAACAGACTTACAATTAACCTTTTAATAAAGAAAAGGTGGAAAATAATAACTTCTCTCATTTTACACTCTGTCATACTGAGCTTGTATACAAAAGAAATCTTATGACTAATAAAATACATTTCACAATCGTATAAAACAGAATAACAGGATAACATAAGTATCACCAACTAAACATTTCCCTCTAGTGGTCAAATTAACAATAGCGCATTACATCTTCACTTGCTTGTGCTTTACAGACAAAATGGCTGTTAACAAGCTCACGTACCTGCAGAAGACATAAAACACACTCAACAGGTGTCTTCTGATGGTACCAGCAATTGTAGCTCCTACAATGTAAAACAACATCACAAAAAGCACAGAAAAACGGTAAATCCAAACACATTTCCTGCTATGCGCAGCAACCACTAGGGGGCTGACAAAGACTAACTGCCAAAGAGCATAAATACGGCAGAAACACTATTTAACAGCAACCCGCCTTTGTTTCAGTTACACAGAAACTTTCTAACATCAATATGAACCTATATACATCGACATGTACAACTTATGTAACAACATTCACACCAGAAACCATAAAAATGCCAGAGCCTTTCATTACAGGACTTACCCTCACAGTGCAAACGCGCGCTGTGAGGAGCGGAAGCCTTAGCACAGGGGTGCTCACACTTTTTCCGCATGTGAGCTACTTATAAAATGACCAAGTCAAAATGATCTACCCACTACAAAAATCCAAAACATATACTTATTTATAAATATATTGAGGATTCTTTATATCTACAATGTATATACATGCATAACCGCAATATCCAATATTTCACAACACAATTAACTATGTAAATTTTTTGTCATTACCTGAGTTTACTCTGATGACTTGCACTGAATTGAATCAGCCAGGGATGCATAGTCCGGACAGTAGCTGCTGACGGCCAGGTTTAAGAGAAAAAACCGAGAGCTAAAAATTGGAGTTAACTCGCTGACTAGCTTGTCAGTTTTACTACACTTCGCGCCGCTGTTTGCGCATGCGCAGCGACCTAAGCGTCAGAAAAAATCTGCTGTCATCTGACTGGCTTCCCTGTATCAATCAAGTGACGGGATGGATGATAGGCTGGCATCTATTTTTTTAATGCCATGCGATCTACCAATACTACCTTTGCGATCGACTGGTCGATCGCGATCGACGTATTGAGCACCCCTGCCTTAGCAGCTTCTAAACGTTAGAGTGAGATCCGGTTTCTGGGTTTTCAAAATAAAATACAATAAAAAAAAAATGATAAAATTCACACTTAAAATGATAATTAAGAACAGGTAAGTGCATGTTTTTCATATGTATTTAGAGGAGGCCATAGACGAGGCCATTTCCAAGGCTGAATTTGACACTTCCAATCAGGTTATTCATGTTTTTCCTCTCATACAAATAGTTGCTTATTGTTCGAACCTCTATCGACCCATACAGTCTTCTACTGGAAATGCTACATTATGTTGGAGATTATCCTCAATCTGCACTTTGATAAATAGCCTCTAGAGACCTTACATGAAGTTTCTTTTTAATCTGAGATAAGATAAGATAGAACTTTATTAATCCCTCGGGTGGGTTCCTCTGGGAAATTCGATAATACTATTCTGTTTTTTTATTTTCTTTCAGTCAGATTAAGTTAAACCATCAGGATTATGCTTCCGTCCAAAACTCAGATGGTTTAATACTACAGTATAAGGCAATGGCAGGGCGATTGCTATCTTTGCTCATAGCTGTATGTAAAATGTGGCCACTCCATGAAATAACCCGAGGAGGTCATGATGTGAATCCTCGATCTGAATGCTTTTGCTGATGTGTTTTGGCTGAGTGACCCTTGTATGGTTATAACTTGTCAATCACAAGGAGGGACTGCCATGAAACCGCATTCTTTTCTTTTCTAACTTGAATCATAATTTAAAAAATTGTATTCAGTAAGCCTTGAACCCAGTATGTACGACCATAAAGCCATGAGGTTGGGTCGTTAAAGAGGTCATAGCTGAAAGGACATTTTTCCTAAATTTCTTTGTTTCAACCATAGTCAGCACCCCCTGTTGGTCTTTTGAAAGAATGCAGGTTGAAAGTATTTTCTTAAACAAAGTTCATCTAATATCTGCATACCTTTTTAACTCAACTGAAAACGATTTGCTCATTCACATGAAACCCCAGTAACATGCTAGCCTTTAAAATGTTATACTTTTTCATATAGGGGGAATTATTTTGGTTTAATTCATCACTTGACCTTTCTAACTTAGATTTCTGATGCTGCATCTTTAAAAACACAGTTATGTTAGAAAAGATTTACTTCTTACTAATCTCTCAAAGTATGCTAAAGCTTTTGGATGTAGCACAGCAAACATGTATATGTAGTGTATATTCAGAGGAGTAATCAGCTTAGAGTGTTTGTTTGCGGCGATGAATAGCTTTTTTATTTGTGTTTACAACAGGAGAAGCAGAATGAAGCACGCTATCTGCGGGAGCACAGAGGAGAGCTCATTGAGGAACTGGCCAAAACCATTGTGCAAAAAGTAAAAAACATAAGAACAATAATTTAGCATGTGAAGGCCTCTTCAAACCTTCCAGTATTAGAAAGGAGTTAATTATTTAATTTTATTTATTTTTTCATCTGCAGAGTACTGAGCTGTTTGCAGCACTAATCCTAGTCTCTGTTTATGTAAGATCATTAGTAGGAGAAAGACTTTGGCTGAGATGAGAGCAGAATATGATCAAGACTTGGCCCTTGAACGCAACACTGACCTTCATCATCAACATCAGTCCCCCTCTGATCAAGCGTCCAGCTCACAGAAACATCAACCAAGCCTCTGGGTAAAAATAAATAAATCAGAAACACGTTTTGTGATCCAACAACTTTACCTTTGTGAATAATTGGTGGGAAATAACTCAAGTAATGTATTTGTATTTATTCTTAATGAGTAAACCAGTTTGCTTAGAAGACGTTAAAGCTCCAGGAGCACATGTAGTATGAAGAACAAGTTACATTTAAAAATCTCTTTTGTTGGTACCACCCAGGCTGTGTTTTTAAAAAAAAGAATATTTGGTACTTAGAGTCTGTTCTGTGATGATCCTGATGAAGGCCATGGGCCAAAATGAGTTAGTCAAGTAAGAAGGTTGTTCTTCATATGATAAATGTTGCTGGACCTTTAGGTTCTTCTTCACACGCACATCAGAAGCAGCTGAACAGTAAGTCATCAGTTCTTCTTTCACTGAAACAAAGGATGACATGATCATTTCTGTTTCCACATGCTGACCTCTGCTGGTTGAACTATTCAACAAGGAACCTTTATATTATCATCAGTTTATAGAAATAAAAGATCAATTCAAATATCACCAAATTATTTTTTTCTAATTTTGCAATGACTTTTATCTTTTTCCCCAGAGGTCACAATCTGCTTTCTCACTGTTGGACAATGACCTTCCGGGCCTTATAGAAGACTCCCCGCAGACATTACAGAAGGAAGGAGCTGGGTCGGCTTGGAAGAGTGTAGACCGGCTGGATAACGCTGGTAAGATCCTCAAAAACTCAACAAGTATGTTAAACTCACAGTTGTAAATTGGATTATTTTATGTATATTTTTCTCCTCACACTGTTTATGATTGAATGTATTACCATAAAAAGTTGGAACAGGTTCATTACATATGATATACACAACATGCGTGCTCCTGTAACTGGAACAACATGATTTAAGTGACAGGTAAACAATGCTACAGTCTCCCAATTTTAAGGAAAACGGTCCACATTTGCATCAGCATTTAATGCTTTTTTTCATACTTTATCTCTTTTCAAAGTTTTCATACAAACTGGCTTCATATCCAAATTTTCTCTGCCTTGTTGGGGAACTGCTAGCTGTAATGTCACGCTCTCAGTTCTAGTTAAAGGTGTGGTAGGTAATACTTGTGTGGGTGTTTTTGTTGCATCGTTATATGCCTCGTTTGGCACACTGCTCCCTGCTTCTCTGCGTGATATCTGCGTCCTTGTGTGTGTATGTGCATGTCTGTGTAAATGCGTCTATGCGTCGGTGTGTCCGCAGTGCTGAAGAGCCCTGATGGGAACTGGATTGCCCTGCAGAGCGCCCAGCTGTCTCGTCCCAGCCTACTCACTAAAAGGAAGAGCCTGGTCTACAGCGCTTTGGAGAGGGAGTCCGGAGTGGTGTCAGCCTACGAAGGTCTGGGCTCAGACAACGAAAGCAGACCAGAGCCTGACAGCTCCTGGGGTGCCGTCCTCAAGGAGATCCACAGGAAGATGACGGACTCTAACTTTCACCTGCCTGACGCCGGCGACAGCATCCCATCGCCACTAACGGGCGAGCGAGGCAGCCAAGATGGTCTGTTTTCAGACTCTGAGGGGAACTGGAAGCCTAAAAAACCTCTCATGGCTCTCTTAAAGCGGAAGGTGCCGGCAGAGATCATCAGACCTTCGTCATCCCACAGGACAAACATCATCGATGTGAACTTTAACCTGGAGGGAGCAGGAGGGAATCAGGGAGAGACGAAGGTGACAAAAATGAGGAAGTCACGGAAGAGGAGAAAGAGTAAAAAAGAAACGGTGGCTTCTTCTCCTGTGTCGGTAAGAAAGAAATACAGATGAAAGGACACTGGACTATCCAGCTGAGTCATTCAAGGACCTTTAAACATGCAAAGCTGCCAGCTTTTGCTCTGAAACTTGTCTAATTTCTGCAGTTGTTTGCATGGAGCTATGACGATAAAGAAATGAGATGATTACTCAGTTAACTGATAAATCAATCAGTCAAGTCTCTGTTTTTCAAGACAACAAACCCACTTCACAAATAATAGCAATGGTAAATATAATAAATTTATATTTTCTAAGTCAAACACTCTTTCTGTTTGCAGGATTTAAATCAAAATGACAACGTCCCACCACATCCTTCTGATGATGTGACCTCTGACACTCTGACGTCTGAAGCCACCACCCCTGAACCGTTTGACTCTGAGGGTAACATCACTGTAAATAAATCCAATCCAGTGGACGAGGAGCTTCAGTTAAGTCTGCAGCAGCAAGCGGCACGAGTTTCTGACTCGACCACAAGAAATGAAAAGCTTGATGAAGACGGAGATGATGGACAGACGAAGAAAAGGACTCAAGAAAGTACGGATGTAGAGGAGGAAGATGAGAGGCTGTGGAAAATGGAGATCGATTTGGATGAAAGGAGAATGGAGGATGAGGAAGAAATGGATGAAGAGATGAAATACAGATTTTACAGGCTTGTTGCACAGTCCAGACTCTCATACTTTTCGTCTACTGAAGATAACCTCGACAGAAGTGAAGGAGAGTGGGAAAGAGAGAACGATGAAGATATGGAGGAGGAAGATAAAGAGCAAGATGAGAAAAAGCCAAAAGGACTGACTTACAAAATATGTCAGTTGGAAAAACAAGTCAGAGCTTCACAGTTCTCATCCACAGAGGACGAGCTGGACAAAGTTGGCATAGAAGAAAAGGAAAAGGGAGAGGAAGAGGACGAGGACGAGGAGGAGCTGGTGGTGAAAGTGTGTAGATTAGTTAATCAAGTCAGTGCCTCCGAGTTTTCATCTACAGAGGACGAGTTGGACAGAGTGAGCAGAGAAGGAGACGAGACGATGGACGAAGAGTCTCTGTGGAAACTGCCAGCAGAGGAAGCAGCACAGCTACGCGATTTGGTCAGTTTAGTGAGGGCTTCTCAGTTTTCTTCCACTGAGGATGAGCTGGATAGAATTGGAGAGAATGAGGGAGAAATGGAGGAGGAGATGAAACAAGGAGAAACTGAGAACAGCATTGAGATGGAAGAGCTTTGGGAGAGAGCAGATAGGGAGAGGACAGAGTCCATTGGAGACCTGGACGTGAACATGTTTGAGTTAATGGCTGATACTGAGAAAACAATGAGAGAGGGCAGGGATGGAAAAGTAATACATGAGGATGCTTTTTACAATCAGATACAAGTCGAGGCTGTCCAGCATGAGGAAAATGAGAGAGCGGAAAATAAAGATTGCACGGTGGAGAGGGTAACAGTGGATGAAACAATAGCCAAGGGGCACTTAGGCGCTGAAAAAGTAGAAGTTTTCAAAGGAAATGAGAGTGAAAACGACTCAGAGAAAAGACAAGAGATTAACTTAAAAACAGGGGTGGAAGCACAGGGAAGCGACTTACAGCAAAAGAATTGGCTTGAGGCAAAGTGGCCCGACCAAGACAGAGAAGACAAGTTTCAGAAAGAAAGCAAAGAAAGCGAGAAAAAGAGGCAATCTTTAGAGGACAGCGATGAAGAATTCGACAGAATAATCAGCAGCATGTTGTTAATGACTTTGGGCGACATGGACGTAGAACCAATAATGGATAATGTCGGAGGAAGAAACAAAGAGCTAAAGGATGAAGATGAAAGCAGTGATCAAGGAGGAGAGAAAGGAGAAAAGGTTGGACAAAGCACAGACGCTTCAGAGGAGACGGGACATCTTTCAAAGGAGTCTCAAAGTCAAAGAGGCCACCAGAGGTCTGAGTCAGAGGTGAGAAAACATCCCGAGGAAAATAGAAGTGAGGAAACTGAAGGAGATATTTCTGCAAAACGGGAGAACACAGACAAGGCAGGCAGAGATGTAAATGAGCAGAAAGAAAGTGAAAAAAGTTTGGTTAAAGAAAAACCTGCAGCTTTGACATTTACCAAGACATTTGAGACAAGTGAAGCTACCATGATGTGTGAAAGAACAGAAGAGGACACGGAGGAAAAAGAGGATGGAAGAGAAAGTCTGGCAGCAGAGCGGAAAGCACTGGAGACATGGGGAGATACTGCAGACATGGAGAAGACAGACATGAAGGAAGTCAAAGACAAAAGTGCAGACATCATGGAAGAAAGCAGCACTTTGTCTCTGCCCGAGGGTTTACTGTCAGCAGAGGAGATTCAGAATGTAAGCACTCAAGCTGTGAGACCATTTCAGAAGCTTTTTTCTGACACTTATTTCCTACTAACACTCTGCTGGGTAAAGTGAGCCTATGCACCTTAGAACAAAACAAACACACACGTGCACATTTCACCAGTTACAAATGAAAAGGTCAGTTCATAAGAAATAAAACACAGGATTCATTATTTCTATCAGTGCTACAAGATTACACATAATCCTGCATCAGACATAGTCTGTCCCAATAACCAGATTTATTAAAGACCCTCCAAAGAATGTATAATCGTGCTAATGAGTCTGCATGGTGTGTTTTATTTGCCAGAGGGTCCCTGATTAATTCCTGGCTGGCCAAACCTTTATTCTATTTTCTGTCTGCCGTAAAGAAAACAAACGTTTGTGTAAACCTGCTTTACATAACTTCCTGCTTCATCGCTGTTTTCCTCTCACTTCCTAAAAGTTTTCCGTTCATTTGAGCTCAAGTGTTTATATTCAGTCCAACAGGCCTGTGCTAAAATTTCATTTACAAACTTTGCCCCCTTTAAGAGTTTGATTACAGAAGAAGTCTTGATTTGTGTTATTACAGCTTATAGTGCTTCCTGCTGTATTGGACTAGATTATAATAACATAATAAAACAATACTGACGATGCGAAATGCAGAGTTTATGATAGAGCTGTAAGAGCCGACACCCCAGTAGAGCTCTCTACGAGTTTAGGTTCTCCTGTGTCTCCTTTACTTGCAATATATCACTTTAAAGTCCAGTGCAAACTCCCTAAAAATCATTTGTTTTGAACGCAACTAACTTCTGTCTGATGCTTCTTTCTCCTCTGTGTGCTTCGTTTCCTCCTGCGCTGTGTGAGCTGTAGGGTAGAGACATGGAGCTTTACAAAACAATAGAGTTTATGTCGACTCTGTTGGAGCAGGTGAGAATGAACTTTGTTTTGGTTGAAGACGGGTACTCAGATTAGTTTTTGTTTTTTAATATTTTTCCATGTTTGTCATGCATAACTTATTTTTCAACATGTCATCAATGTTACCCCCCCCAAAAAAGAAAATCCATAATATTAATGATTTACTAGCTTTTATAGCTGATTACCATCCACTGTGACTGAAGTCCCTCCTCCTGAAATGCATTTGAATTCATTCATGCATCTGGATGTTTTTATTTTGAACTTTATTTAGAGCAGTAAGTGGAGTGGCACTGCATTTCATTAATCTGAGTCCAGGCTAACGTAAGAGCGTTAATATCCCAGTATGACCTAAAAAAAACATCAGGATGTGGAGGAAATTCAAACTGCAAGCTTTAAAATCCTTCACACTGAATTCCTATATTTTGGTCACCTGGGTATGAACAGTTGTTCTATTGCACTCTTACTTGTTTTTCTAATTTAAATGAAAATAAAGGTATCCTTAATCACACTGCCAGGAGATGTCAGTATTTAGAGTAACACCCGTCTCTGTTTGTGTGCTGTAGAGATACTCAGCCGTGTCCCTGCGCAGCATCACTACTGAGATGCTGAAGGTGCTGAACGCCACTGAAGACCTGCTGCAGGGTGTGGAGGGAGGAGAAAACACCCCACCCCCATCCACCTCCCTGCCCCCCAACACTGACCCCAAAAAACTGGACCAGCAGTTCTCCAGACTGGAGGAAAACGTGAGTTCAGTTTAAAGATATTCTACATCACATGTAGCACGGTTAGCTCTTGTTTTGAAGATGCAGCATTTTAATTTAGGCTTTAAAAGGATCCGCTAAGTATAATTAAATATTACCATAAATCTTTCAACAAACATTAAAAAGAAACAAAGCCAACTGAATAATAAGTTACTTTGGCTGCTTCCTTTTTCCCTTACATTTACCCTGCTTCAATTTCTCTCTCAATAACTCAGTGACGTGACAGCTTGTTTTAATAGTTTCACTTTATTCACTAGATTTTCAATTGCTGTTGAGATAATTTATTAAAATCATTATTTTTAATAATTTTCAGTTGAGTCCATCAAATAATTAACACATAAAAATTGTGGTTAATGTAGCTGTTATTCCATCATGCATTGTTTTTGTTTTTTGTTTTATTTTGTTTCACACATGGTACAGCAGTAATTCATTTCCTATACACAACCTTTCTTTCAATTAAAGTAACATGAAAAGGAGCAGGAAGAAGAATAAATTCTGATTGACACTTGCCCCCTATCTGTGATAATACAAGTAGGCACTTACAGCCAAAAATACACTCTGACACTATTCTGCACACAACACAACACAACACAACAAAACAAACAGAACAATATACTCAACAATGAGCAATACCACTAAATATCAAACTAAAAGGATCATTCTTTCTACAATTTCTGTTATTTTCAGCTTCTTCATATCGGTTTATCATTTTATTCTTATAGCAGATTTTAAATTGAGAAACATTTGTACAACCCTTAAAATGATCATGGAGAGAATTCCAGTTTCTTATGCCTATGACTGTTGGACACATTTGGCTTTGTGTGGTTCAAGCAAACCGGTGCTTAAAATAAAACTTCCTTCTGCTGTCCCCATTAGTGTTTTATTTTTTGCCCTAAACATAATAATTAATGTCTGTAATTTCACTATATCGTCTAGTTTTAATAATTTAGATTTTATAAACAAATTATTAGTGTGTTCTCTATATTTAACATTATGCATAATTCAAAGTGCTCTCTTCTGTAATAAGTATAGTGGTTTCATATTAGTCACATATGTATTCCCCCATACTTCAACACAATAACTCAGATAGGGTAGAAATAATGAAGAATATAATATTCGCATTGCCTTGTAATCTAATATATACCTAACATTACCCAGGATATAAATACTTTTGGCCAACTTTTTATTTTTAACATGTTGTTTAATTTTTTTTTAACATCCTGTTAAAGTTTATAACCAAAAACCTTTATGATTATCTAACTGTTCAATAATATAATAATGTGGAACTAGTGAAACTTGTTTTTCATTATTACAGTTATAATTATAGTTATAAATGAGCACATAAATGAGCAAATATGGCCTAATGACATTATTGTGAAGATGAGTATTAAACAAAATCGTCTGCAAAAATGTGTTAAAATGCAGCAAAATCTCCAAAATAAGTGCTTATTTCACTTATCCTTGTTCCATCACTGCAAGCTGCTATTTCCTGTTTTGTGCAATTTTAGTAGTTTTAGAGAAATAAAGTTCAAACGAACGCAGGTTTCAAAAACACTTAAACTTGATTTTTTTTAAATGTGCTGCAGGTGTACGTGGCAGCAGGATCAGTGTACAGTCTGGAGGCTGAGCTGAGTGACCTGGAGGAGTGTGCCCGGGGAATCTGCAGCTCCACGTCTGACATGGAGTTGTCCTTCCTGGAGGAGCAGGTGGCAGCAGCAGCTGCCAAGGTACAACAATCTGAACTGCAGGTAGGTCGTGGTTGGATTTCTAGTAAAATATGTAAATAGAAGGAGAGATTTTGATTGACAGATATTTGGACGGTATTTCCTTTAAAAAAAGACATAAAAACATAAAAATTACACCAACAGATTAAAATGAAAAACAATTCAAATATTGAACAGTGCTGTTTTGTTTGTTAAAAACACAAAATCATTTTAATCCTTTCTCTGCGTCTGCTGTAGATCTGTGACATCTCAGCAAGGATCGCTGCTCTGAAGAATGCCGGTCTCAATGTGGACACACAGTCGCGCTTGATCAAGAGCAGGACTATTCCAGTTATGGTACAGTATCTGTTTACACTAACACACTGCAGTGAGTCCATCAGAACAGGAAGTCAAACTTTGCACGTGCACACAAAACTATTTCTCACATGCATCTCCCTGCAGCCCGTCACCCTCGACTCCTCGAGACAGATGAGAAGGCGATTACCTGCACCCCCCGTGAAAGGTGGAGAAACACTGTCCTTCTTCAAACAGTAGAGTTTGAAATACTTTATTTCACTTCATATGGTTTATGTAAAAACAAACAAAGACATGAAGTGTTTTAGTTATTCATAATGAACTTATATTTATGATGTAATATGTGACTTGTTAGTTTTTATTGACCCAATATCAGCTAAATGCAAAATTACAGCATTTACGTAGAGTATTTTCTAGGAGTACTGCAGTGATATCCCTTTATTTTGTAACTTTTCATCTTCCCTGTTTTCCAAATCATATTCTTTTTATTTCACTGCATCATGCAGCTGCTTTTAGACAATATTCAAATTTATGTCCAGTACAGGACATATTTTTTCTTCATGAATTTGATATTTGACCCTCCCCCAGGAGCATAGCTGTGCAGATGGTTTCTTGCTTGGATACTGCAAAATGTTAGTGGTTGTAGCAGGATTTCCACTTGTTTTGGGGCATCATGGACTTTACATTCATTGCATACTAAATAATATGTATTAATTATACATTATATAAGTTTTGCAATTCATTACGTGTCGTGCCAGGAAAAGCATAGGTGAAGCAATAATTGCTACTCAGTTTGTGTCAGTGACACTGAATCAAATGGGGAGGGGGGTTAGGGATTAGGGGTCCGGGTTAGGTACACCTGAAGGTCTTTTTATGTGTATTTTTCTATTCAAAATATTTTTGTAAAACAGGCCAATTTATGTATGCAGTTGCTCTTTTATAGCAGTACCTGGGTTACAAATTAATGTGTCTTTCTCCTCATTTTCTTTCATTCTGCTTTAGAGTACAAAGACAAATAAGTCACCGGACAAGAACGTCTGTAGTACCTCCAACACATCAGTGCCTTGACCTTGCTACACTGCAGCCTACAGGCCAGTCTTAAACAATCCATCTAGACACCATTTGCCTTAATTTAATTTTAAACTACTCACGCCTCAAATCATATACCATAAGACTTTAGTACTGTATGTGTAATATGAGATGTACAAATAATGCAGGAAATAGTTGATTTGCATCATTCTATCAGATGCATCCAGCAGATTTCTATCAGCACTGATCACTGTTAAAAAAATCAATCATTCACTTTTTAATTCCCCAAACAATGAAACAGCAATCTGAAATGATTAAACATCAGGTGTAAAAAAGTCTTAATGTTTTATTTAGAAAATGTTTCAGTCTTCATTTCACTGCTGTTACTGGATAAAACCTGCGATTTACACTGTACATTATATAGAAAATACAGTGATTACATTTACACAGGAGCAGTTATAGCATGTTAGAGAAATGTTGTGATACTGCTTTATGTCTACAGTTAATATAAATTTAAACAACTTACAATGTATACCTGTATTTTATTTAAGTGTGTATGTTGAAGTGTACATATCTGCAAAGCAATCAGTAAATGTTGTTTTCTGCCTTTTAAATATAGAAAATAAAGAGAAATAAGCCAAAGTTGCTGCAGTGTGCAAATGTTACACAGGGCTGAAAACACTGTGCATCCTGTTTTCCACCTCAGGTGGATGTGGGTGTAACAGTGAGGAATTTAGTCTGTAATTTTGAGATGAGGAAATGACACTCAAATATGACATTCCTCTTTGTGAAGGTGTGGGAAGGACAGCTGTGGAAAATAAAGGCCGTCTTTGAGAGGTGGTTTAAACCATTCAGCAGCATCATCTCGCGCTCTCTGTGGAGCTGTGGTAAAAATGAGCGGATGACCTGAGCAGCGTAAACTCATTATTTTGTCCTTTATGCTTCATAAAAGTGCTGTGGCTGGCCAAATGAATACAAACAGGAGGTAAAACTGGTGCATAAACATAATCGTAACACTTTCCTCATAGAGGTTTGGTGTTTTTGTGTTTCTGTGTACTCAGCTGTTGTCCTTAAAGTGCAACAGCTAAATACAAATAAACTGTAGCATCTGAAAAAGGAAGAAGACGTCCATCGAGAACCAGATCTTTCCCAAAGGATGGTGGGATTTGTAGTTTTGGTCAGGAGCTCTCTGAACTTAGGAAGCGCTCCCTCTGATCAGGAATGACGAATCCTTCTTTCTGTTCGCTCTCTCGTCTGTCGGAAATCACAAAACACTTTTTGGGATCGATGACCACGATGCTGTCTCGGTCCTGACCAGGAGCTTCCACCTCGGCGTAGGAAGGACGACCCGAGCCTCGCCTGAACTTTAGGATTGGCCAGTGGGTTGGGCGTCGCTGTGGGGTTGGTGGAGGGGGGGCACAATTAGCAGACAGTTCAAGGAAAAAAAACTATTAAAAATAGTGCCCATTCTATTATCCCCCCCATTTCCTGCAGTCATTACAGTCCAACAACAAGCACTCATGAAGATCACATAAACATTCATCACATTTCACCTAAAGCAAACATAATGCTCCACTTTAGAAGTGTTCATTTCTGCCCATTTTTATCAGACTGACTTCTATTTAGATGTATTTAATGTATGTAAAGTCCATGTGTAGTCCATATTTCACTGAATATTATAACAACTGATGGAAGAATTTTTGGCTGAGCTCTCACAACAAATGTCGAGTAAAATAAGAGCCAAACAATAAAAAGTTAAAGTTCACTTCAAGTATTTTTCTCAATGGGAAATATTTCCACGTTGCTAAAACAGTTCATTTCAATTCAGTTCAATTTTGTTTAAATAGCACCAAATAAAAGATATGTATTATTTAATTTTATATAATTACACTGTTTGGAATATGATTGCATGTTTTTGTACATGAGTGTAAAACATACTCAGTAATGTACTTGTAGGTTCAATAGGAAGTAAAAACAAGGTGACTCATTGGTGCTGATTCACTTCTCCAAACACACTGAAATAACTGATGAGTAACGTCTGCAAATGTCGAGCAATGTCTGGACATTAATTTAAAATCATGTTTTAAAGGGAAGTTTGAGTAACTAGTTTCTTAGTAAATGTGAGTAGTTTCCTCCAAATTAAATCTAACCAAATGTTTACTGTGTTAGGTTTGCTTCTGATAATTTATTAAAATTCACTGTATTTCCAGTTTAATTTTAAAGAGGGGGGAATTAAAAGGATCTAGGAACTCGTGATTTTGCATAAATATAATGTTGGCAAGTGTAGGTTCAAATAAATTAAGCCGTACTACTAGTGCCCTTGGCTGATTTTAGGTTGACGCACCTCCATGAAGAAGAGGCTGGCGCTGGACGTGGGGTGGTTATACACGTAGATGTATGTAAAGATGGCTGCTGCCAGCAGGACCATCACTACGAGGACTCCCACCAGCAGACGCATCGGCGATGCCTCATAGGTGTCTGTGTTCTCCCCCTCTCCTGCTGTACACAGAGAGTGGTCAGATTCAGCTCATAGACTTAAATGTAAATGCTTCTGCAGTCACGTTAACTTTTCATTTTTCTCGACATAAAAAATTTACCAACTTTGAACAATATCAGGTTCATTAAGTTGCGACATTGTGTGAATTGGTGCTTTTTCACACGAAACCCAACAGGAGGCCTGCCTCAGACACAGTCTCACTATGGGGAAACACTGTGTTTGACTAAGGCGGAGGTACTGCTTGGGTAGAGCGCAGAGGAAGCAAGACTCAACACACACTCGCTGGATGTGAATTTGTTAAGGAAATTACATGCACTATTCTCACACGGGTGCAGTTTAACATCACACACTTTGGACTAAGGAGCTGGAAAGCAGAGACCGTTTCAGGTCCAATAGAACTGCACGAGGCACTTTCATTCGACTGTGAGTGACTTACGTGCATCACTGATGTGAAAAGCAGTCTCTGCACCATCTAGAAAAGAAAAAACAAAGACTTTTAAATGCACACAGTACATGACATGCTGTGACATGACTTTAAAAAATATTTTGGTTAAATTTCACAAGTGGCGGTTTCTGAGCAATCTGTAAACTTCATTTTCTCTTCCTAAGCTTTCACTTCAGTGGACTTGACTTAAAACGTAGTCTGCAGAAGAAAGAAAAAAGTGATAATCAACAAATTTTTTTGGGTTGAGTCGGATATTGAGTCTTTCTCACTCTGCTAGAGTGATGAACGTATATCACGCCATCCTTCAGCACACTGAGGACATCATGCAGTATTTAACATGGCGCTGTATATGCTCAGCTATGAGCTAACAGGGGGCTGGGAAATAGCTGGCCACTTGACCCCCACCCTGTCAGATGTTCCACAACACACCAAGCATGGCTACTGTGCAACAACAACAAACATTCATTCATGGGGTCGTAATGATGGCTGCGCTGCAGAGGTGCACAAAGAGCGACAGAGTGATCTCAGATGATTCAGCATTCAAGATGATTTATTTTAATGTTAACAATCAAAAGGATTCCATTAAAGGCATCCACGCTCCTCTATGTTAGTAGAAACTGACATTTGTTTATAAGGCAAACAAAATAAAAGTGTAATCAAGGCAAAGAAATTATTTCAATTAGATTTCAAAACCGTTTTTTTTATTCTTATTGATTCTCTGATTAGAGTCAAGTGAAAACATGTGCATGAGGAGTGTGATCAGACAAGCAGTCACAACAAACTATGAGTACTATTAAAGCAGATAAAAAAGCTTTGTGAGTTTACCACCTGCAGATTTGTTGGTGGGACGCTGCGGATGTGATTTTGTTTCTCTGCTGATGCTGCTGTGTGTTGAGGGAATGGTGAAAGTGGGAGTCTCGGGGGTGGAGGTCATGCCAGATGTCCTCTGCTGCCCTGCAGACACAGTAACTGGAGGGGTTCGGTGTCTCCCGTGATGTGATGTGGCATTTGTGACTTCATTCATCCGGGGACATCGCAGATTCTGCCTCTGGGAAACAAAAGTGTGTTCAGACTGACGCTAATGGTGCTAAGCTCTAATGTGGTCAATCTTTATGGAGAAAAGCAGAAGAACCTCCTCTGGACAGCCGAGGTCAACCCAGTCCTGCCGTTTACGATCAAAACCACTGGAACATCTGAGAAAGAATGAAATGACTGCTGTTACATTTTCACTCTGTGAGAGCACAACCCGCTTTATTCATGGAGATGAATGTTTCCAAAACCAGATTTAAGTTATCCACCTTAATGCTGGCAGCTGATGATTTATTTTTAAATTAAAATTAAAATGATTTATTGGAGATGTGGATAATAATCACAAAATATTTAAACCACCATGAGTGATGCTTAAAAACCTTTTTCATTGTCACAAATCACTAAATGTATTACAATTATTTATTTAAAAGATAAGTTTATTAGACTCTTCAGTGCTTGACAGGAGATTCGGCTGCATATTCCTGCTAACTGCAGTGAACTTTGTATATTCATCTCTTAAGGTCGCTAGGCCAGATTCGGGTAGTTGGGGTTGCTGACTATCCCGCAGGCTTCCTGTTGACTGTACTGTATGTGAATGACATGCGAATGACTCTGCGAGCCTGCTCTGTTTACTCACAGTGACAGGATATGAGACAGTCTCAGGAAGCACCGCCTATGAATCAAGTTTACTGAGTGTGAGTGAGTGAGCGTATCCCTGCACGCGCAACCGCAACTGACTGAGAGCTGAACTGAACAAACTTTGGGCAACAACAAAAAACTCTCATGGATAAACTGTGAGGTTGAATAGGCTGCATGTACAAAATACTTCAAATTCATTATTATTAAAAATGAGAGATAATGCAGTTATTATATTTTCATATTTATCCAAAGTGAGAAATGCCTCAGTTTCACACTGGAAAAAAAAACTTACTGTAACTGCCTTCAACTAAAAATATTCTCTAATTTTAATGGATCCACATTAGACCATGAAACATTTTCTATTCCTAAAATAGTGGCAAAGTCACTGGTCTCTTTGATCTCTTTGACTGCTTTTCCACGTTACCTTCGTAGCTTACTGCACCAGCTGCAGTTAAAGCCAATCTGAGAAGTGACACATGGGCCACAGCTGGAGAACTGCAGACACGCTGAGAAGACAGACAAAGAGAGTGAGGAGGAAGAAACTGCTTTGCCTTCTGCAGATAAAACAGCATAATAGTAGAATATCCTGTAGCACAAAGATTATACATTCTTTGAATACTGACTGGTTCAAATGGTATTAAAAATAGGAATAACCTACTAGGGAGAGGAAGCATCTCCACCGCTATTAAACGGGAGATTTTGGACACTGGAATGTCGACTTTGTGATACTCATAGATGGTTCTCCGACGAACATCTGACGCATGTCGGATAGAAAATAAAGATGTCACATATAAGCTGCTAATAATTAAAGAAAGTATTTTGATGAAATTTTAACAGGACAAATTTTCAACTTACTGGGAATCTGCTCTAGCTCACGAAGCACCATAAACGCATCGGACAAGCCCACTTTGACAGGATGATTCTCAGAGCTGATGTCGCTGATGCTAATAGGAATCTATGAGGTAAAAACTGCATGAATAAATTTACTTTGTTTTAAAAGATGGACACAAAAGAGAGAAGAAAAGCCACCTCTTTGTAGGCAAAGACAATCCGCCCGTCACTGTGCAGAACGGCCTGGAAGGTGAAAGCTCCCACGCTGATGTTGTCCTGGAGGTGAAGGTGGTTCCACTGAACCACCAATGCTGTGCCTAATGGATGGACATGGGCACACACAATACTGTAATGTTTTGTACGCATGTTTGCACGTTCCCTGCCAACCTTATGCAGCACATGTTAGGGCGTCTATTCAGTAAAAATATTTAGTCTAGTAAATAAATAAGATCAACAGTTCCCACCGTTATCGAAGTAAAACACAGATGAGTTTTTCGACAGGCTCGGGTCGAAATTCGCCATCAGAGGAGCGACGTACTGAGTGGCTGTGAGCATCCGATGGATTATGTCTCCAGTGTAAATAAAACCTGGTAGGAAAAGATGTGCAGCTGTTAGCATCAGTAACTTATTATACATTATAATCAGTTGACACTGACAGCTGTCATGTAAATTGCTTGTAGACACAGTCATTAATTTAACTTACGGTATGTACTTTGTTCCTGTCAATGCAACGGTCAGATCTTTGACTCACTAAAGCTCAGGCATTGATACTGCCCCAATAAAACTTCAAAATATGCAAGTAACAATTATTTATTACCATTTAATAAACTAATATATTTATTAAGTAGGTGGAATTCCAACTAACAAAAGTGTGTTTATTCTTAGATTTGAAGAAGGTGATGGGATTTCCTGACACGTGCAGCTTTGGGCTCACAACCTCCACAGAAACAACACTGAGTGTAGTTAAAGACTCACCTCCAGTTGCAACTGTGATTTCTTTGAGTAAATGGCCGTAAAAAGGAAAGTCAAAGGAAAGATTCACTCTCTGGAAGCACAGAAACATAAAGCAGGAAATTAGGTAAAAGAAAGTTGTTGTTTTTTTGTCTTTATTTAGGAAGAAGATGAAACTATAAAACTAATATGAAAGGTGTACAAGACAGTCTGGACATCATACCTGGAAAATAAACCACTTCACCCCCCACAAATTTGAAATGTTCCTATTTTAGTTATTTCTTCACAGACTGATCTCTTACCTCAGCTTGTCGGTGAGTTCTGGGCAGGAAGCCACGGACCTTTTGCTGATCTGCCTCCATTTTACTGATGTTGACCCACAGCTCTTTACCAGCTGCATCTCCAGGAGCATAGATTTTAGATGTGTAGTAGACATTATTCATATCCTACAACAGCAGATATTTATTATATATGTTATTATATGTTCTTATCACATCTTTGCATGTACCCTTTTTTAAACACTAAATCAGTAGTACAGTAATATTTATATTACATTAACTCTATCTGCTGTTGAATGTCTTTGCAGCAGAATAACCTTACTACGATCTGTGTAGAATTACTGGGCTCATCCTCCATCATTACATTTGGATCTGACTCCTCTGACTGGTGTTGGTTTCTGTAGTGGCCTCGTTTATCTGCAGTCCTGTCAGGGGCCTCGGACCTGGGCCTAGATGCCCACCTCCGTTCTCTGGGCTGGTGGTTCACAGAGATTATATGTAACCTCTGCTCTGGAGGAGACGGCTCCTGCATGTTGGCAGGGTAGACTCCTAAGAAGTAACAGAGGAGAGCAAAGAAAATAGGTTGGTTAGATTAGAATTTTTAATGAGACAACAACAATGTAGCCAAATAAAAAAATTATGCATTTGTTGTATGAAGCATTTTATAGGGCTTTATATGTATCTTATCATAAATCAATTTATTATAAACCAGTGCTTTTAGTTCTGTCTTTTTGTTGTTTTTGTTGTTGTTTTGCTTTGTTTGGTTTTTTTTTGCAATTTTCTCTTTTATTCTGATATAAAAAAAAACTTTTAAAAATCTATACTTATAAAAGACAAAGGGGTTATAATCAAACATCATAACAAATCTAATTAAACATCTGTTGACTGAAGAGTCCAGTGAACAGATTTAGTGGATTTAGCAGATGTAGTAGATAAAGCAAAATCTGACAATATAATATTCAGCAGATCACTAACTTACTGTAACTTGAGCGCTTACAAAAATACCAAACTGACAAAGTTTTAAATAAAATCGAAAATATTAAATGTACCTCTCAAATATGATCTCTTGAGGCTTTTCATTTACTTCTCTCCATTTTAAGGTACTGATTTGTTTTCCAAATCAGTAAACAAACAAACACGTAATTTAAAATGAAAAATTTTGTTTTCTAATTACAATTTCGCTTTTCTAATTAACTCTGTAAAGTCTGATCTGATTGAACCTTCAAACAAATTTAAAAAAAGAAATGAAATGAGTATTAATTTGTATAACTTCTCTACATCCGTCATTTTTTCCAAATGTATTCCTAAAAAATGTGTTTGTGCAACGTATTAATTGTTTTCAATAACAACAAAAATTGACTGACAATGCTGAAAAACTCACAAAATCCTGTGTATCACAGTAGCCATTAAATAATTAAGAACATCAATTGTATTTTAACACGACGTGCTGTCATAAACTTTACATCCACAAAGTTTATAATATCAGTTTCTTATATGAACCCTTTCAGAAAGTTCTGGCTTTTCTTACGTCACTTCAGAGGGTGTGGTTTGTGTGCTAAATTGCATTATGTCGTATTGAGCACATTTCCAAGAACAAAATATGACTATTTTATTTAAGCATTTTTAACAGTAGCACAAACCAAATCCTGTAAAACAACACCTTGCCAAAAACAGTCTGTATGCTGTGAGGCTGCTGTATTAGAGTGCATCAGCTTTACTGAAACACCGCAAACTAAAAAGCTTAAACAGATTAAAAGATTATTTTAACAGCATTAAAATAATCTTTGATTATTAGATATTAAAGAGATTAGATATGGACAATACGATGTCTAAAACGTAAAGCAAACTCGCTCTTTTACATGTCCGGCTGGATGTAAACAGTTCCTCAGTGGGTGCCATGTGGCAAACATGTGGTCACTCTTCCCTTCCAGTGACAACAGTGTCCTAACTTTTCCTTTCACAGCGGACAGTGAAGGCATGCTTCACATTCTTCACACCAGGAGCTCCAGGACCTGGCGTGTGAGGCCAGACATCAGTGGGTGATGTGTCCATGAATCTGTCACACGGTAACTGTCGGGGCTCAAAACACGCCACAGCAAATGCCAATAGGTGCTTCCACGCAAGATGTGTTAGATTTTCTTACAGACGTGAACTCTATTACACAAAGCAGCAGCAACAAAACAGCGTGGTTAAACATTTCATTAGTTTGCCGTCTTAAAATAATAAATAAATAAATCACTGCTTTCAAAGCAGGAGGTTAAATTTGTGATTTGGCACTAAAATAACTGAAAGGCCATCGGGCTGTCAGTACTATGGTAAGAAATATGGACACTGTAAGCATATTCAGAAAAGGTTACACTTCATGACAGCCAACCCATTATTAGCCTAATGACAACAAATAAATGTTAAAAAGGAAAAAGTGATTTAAAAATTGTCTAAATAAAATTAATAATATAATTAACACTTAATTCACGATGTGGGTCTGTGCTTTTTGTAGCTGGTGTCAATTACATTTTTATGACTCACCGTAGGCAGATTTTAGCCTCATGAAGCTGATTTCAAGCTGGAGAACAAAGACCAGACATCTGACGAGATAAACCGTCTTTGTCGTCGCCATCCTTCCTGTAGCTCCAGTTTCTGAGCGCAGAGAAACTCATTAATTATCCCGAACAGATTCTTCACTCTTTCACTGATGGCAGTTATCTATTTAAAAAGACAAATGCAGTCCAGTGTTTTGAAGAGAAAAGAAAGGAGAAAAAAAAGCAGACGAAGCAAAGTTAGATATTTATGTATCCTCATGTGATGTTGATGTCCAACTCCATCGGTGTTCATCATCAGCAAGCCTTCTCTGCATCAGTTCAGTCTGCAACAAAGTCAAACGCTGCAGGAAACGTTGCATTCAGGCACTGTCGTATTGATCAGCATCTTCAACGTCATTTCATTGATTTAATTTAATTTCTTTTTTATTTGTCTGAATTTTATTTGAATAAATCAAAATGTTTTTGAAAAAGAATCTGTGCATCTCAACCAGTATACTGCATTGGCCTAAGGTACTGACAGAAAACTTGGGCTTAGGCTACTAACTATATCATTCCTGTGACTGTTTTAACCTGTGATGTGCACAGTGCACAATTCTGCAATTACAATGTTTGACAAATACATAAAAATCCATGCATGCATGAGTATTATAAGGTAACCAAAAGCACCAAAATTAAGACTAAAGTGTCCCACATCATAATCGTCTTGCAGATATAAAGAGCAAAAGAAATCACACACACTGCCAGGATGTATCTTAACTCAATCATACACTCAAATTTCTAACTGTTAGAAGACGTTATGAGAGTTTGCTCTTTTTTCACCTGCACCTACATTCACATTAATAACAACCTGAGTATCCTCTGTCTATCTCACTCTTCTATCCAAAGAATGTTGAATGCAAAAACCTGCACCTACAAATGGAGAGATGCCAAACTGTGTTTCTGGTAACAGTGACATTACAGATCTATCTTATCTTAATCTGCATTGAAGTTTCACGATTACGGGGAACAAGTGAATGCACCAGGTCATCCACGCAGCTCCAACCTTTCCCGTTGGATGGCGCACGATTGTGCAACTGAGAAAAGGACAAAGCAACCCACTCGTGGGACTAGTATGAGTTATGCATTTATTTGAGTATGCTGATTCATTACCGCTTATTTCACTAATAATATGCCACATATTAGAACAAACAAAATGCCTAAATTTCTGTGATATTACAGGTTGAACATTTAGATAAAATCAGAATGTAATGACATACAAATCTCATAAGTCCATATCTTTTCAGAAACCTAAAGAAGATATAAAATATATTGAATGTTTGATTTTCCACATCCGTGGAAGTGATTTGAACTTGTGGAAATGTGGAATTGATTTGAATACCTGAAAACAATGATTTTGATGTGTGAGACAATACTTTTTTCAATATTTTGCAACGGTCTATGAACACAGTTCATCGCACCATCCATAAATGCAGGTTATCATGTTTTAGTTTTAGAGTAACATGCTCACAATGACTATGTTAAAATGTGTATTGCATCTATTACAGCACACAATGAGTCCTACTGAACTGGCCTGCATGCTTGCAGTCCAAACTTGGGACTGTCCAAAGTGGAAACATTGAATGAAATGAAAAATACAACACAGAAGACCCAGGACTGTTGAACAAGTAGCAGGAGGAGGAGTCAGCGGCCTGGTCAGGGTCTGGGATGCTGGGCCTCCCTGCTGCTGTAGGACCAGGGGCGGTCTGCTTGTCTTCACCACAGGGCCAAGGGCAACATCTCCTGGGTCTGGGGGTGGATTGCCCCTCTGGGGGTGATGGTACCTGGACCTGGGGGTATAGAGTATGTTTGGGGAGTGTGAGTGTGTCTACAGTGTTCATTTCTGTTTGTCTCCACATTGGGCGAATGCTGACTATTTGTATATGTGTGCATGAGGGTGGGAATGCATGTTTGTGTCTGCGTGCACATAGGTGTATACACGGTGCTCACAGACTTACGTGCTGCTCAGTAACATTCAATATTGATTATTTACTGTTACTTATACTTATCTAGGTTGTTGCTGTGGTCTCCCTACTCTGTTGTTCTGTTTTTGCTTGTTTTCCTTCCCCCCGTTCCAGTAGATGATTCAGCAGATTTTTAGTGTCTTTTCTCACCGTCCCTCTCACCTCTGTTTTTCTTTCCTTCTTGTTTTCTTGAACTTCTCTTGTCTATGTCTTTCCCTTTCCTATCCCCCAGTCATGTCTGTTCCATTTGTAGTAACTCTAAAGTTTAAATAAATAAATAAATAACAATAATAAAGATAAATCAAGTGGACCAGTATGACAAAGCCATAACAATCCACTTGGAAAAATAAATCCATTGGGCTTTTTTGTTGGTCTTCAGAAAATAATTCTGATTGCTACAGTGCCGAACAGGACAGGCAACAAGAAAGCCTACAGTTGATTTTTGGCCTGTCTTGACTATCTTCCTATAATCAGCTAAGTCTTATCTTGTTCCCTCCCTGGATCTATAGTGGTTGTGAGGGTAGTCAACTAAAAAAATTGCACTCTTTACATTCTCCAGTTTTCAACCTTCATTTCTCAACACATGGTAGTTGGGAGTTATTTTAGTTCAACATTAAATTAATTTTGAAAGGAACATGAAGGAAATTGCCTTCCCGGGTTTCCTCCGTGGCGTGAGCGATAAGCAGAGTTCTGTCCTTTCCTTCTAAGATTCCTAATTATTTAAAGTAACACTCAGGTATGCCGTTCAGCTGGGTTAGTTACAGCGCCGGGAGCAGCTTGGGAGAACAAGGAAACACAGACTGCTTCAGGTTGCCTTCCCAAATCAACTCAAAGGTTTATTTGATACACAGCAGTTTATATAGATGAAAAAAAAGGTTCGTGTGTCAGCTTTCCCAGTTCAAACCGGTACAGACCAAATAAGGAAACGTCTTCCTGCCTTCTGAGCAAAGTATCCCTTGTGTAGTTTATCAGTTCAGCTACAATTTATGATCATCCCAGCAAAATACACTCCTAGACATAAAATACAGAGTTCTTTCATCAGTGAATTCTGAAACAAACCACCTAGCCTTTAACGAGCCTTTTCCAGGAGATAAAGAAAAAGGGAGGATGGGAGTAAGGAAGTGGTCTCATCTCTGTGGTGTTTTCGACCTTGAGGTACCAGCTTGTGAGTCCTACACATTAATTCTTGGGTCACATAGAAAGAGAAAAACAACTAGTAGTTGGGCCTTATTGAGTAACAGTTTTCCTGTATAAAACAATATCCTGTAAATGCTACTATGGTATCAAAATACCTAACAGTTCCCCTCTTTTATTATTTTTAAAAATAATAACTCAAATAGAAAGGAAAAATCACAAATGTAATAACATAATATAAAAAGCAAATCATAAAATGTAATAGTTCACAACCTAATGTTCAATATACACATCAGGAACATCATTGGTAACATCTGACACATAATCTGGGTCAATTTGTGCCAATTGCAAATACATTGAAGTAGCTGTACTAGTAGCTATACGGGTTATCATTGAACGTACACAGGGTACCACACAACAGACAATAATCATCAAAAACATGCTGCAACGGTTACAAAGGCTACAATTAGTTCCTTCCATCTTCCAAACGTGTCCTGTAGCCACTTATGTAGCCACTGACCGTGACCTGTATTGGCAATTAGTTCTATCTGCAATGCTTCAAGTTTATTCATAGCTTGTGTGAATGAACCGTTAGGAGCGGTATTATTGGGAATGAAAGTACAGCATACATCAACGGTTACTAAACCACAGGTACCGGTCCAATTAACAGGTAAAGCTAATCTAAGGGTATTATTGCACAACCAATAAGCATGTGGGATTGGTCTGGTCAGGCGCGTGACCATGTGTGATTTAACTAACTCCCCCCAGTCAGTGTCATTTAAGACACCCTCTGGGGGAACAATGATCGAGTCTCTGCTCGAACTTGAACTGTGTGTGTGTTCCTCCAGATATGATACAACTTCAGCCATAGAGACAGCTAGCCATGTCTCATTACAGCGTGCACCTGGGGAGTCAGAGAAGAATGTATAGTTATCCTTTGTATAATCTATGTGTGTGTCTGGGCCAGTTAACTTTAGTCTGCGCAGACATATCATACTAGTATTAAAATGGAGAGGGATCTGTCCTAAGGGCAGTGAGGGCTTTAACCTATTCTTAGGGCGTTTCATTGGGGCGCAGGTCCCTGCGGTGTCATTAGATAACTTCAATAATTCGCCTAATGGAGTCTCAGGGTTAGTTGGTGTGTGTGTGTGTCTAAGTAGGCAGTCGAGAGGGCTCAGAGTCAACTGTAAAGCGTCTTTAAAGAGAGCATTATTTCCGCTGATTTTCTCTAGTCCCTCAGTGAGGGGGAAACCGGATATGGGGTATCCTACTATTACCTGTTCTGGATTAGCCTTTGAACAGACATAACAGTTACTGTTTCCTAAATCACGAGCGGCTGTTCTGGCATTTTCATACCAGGCGTTAGCTCCTGTTCTAGAGGGCGCATAAGATGGTTTATTAGTGGCGTCTATGTTGCTATTTACTGATTTTAGGGAACGTGAGGAGTGCATTAAGTAGGTGTCTTGCAAAATGGAGCATGAGGTATAGTCAGCAAAATATGACCTGCAGAAATGTGAACATGGTTGCAGTTCACAATACAAAATAGCAAAGAGAAATCCTAAGGTTAATGCGATAGATATGATAAATAACCTAAATATATAAGAAAGTATATAAGAAAAACAGTTCTTCAGTCGTCTCCTGGCCTGGTCCCAGGTTCGAGAGACATTGAATAAGCGTCGTATGATGACAATGGGCATTTCATTTTCTCCATTATCAGGATGGAATGAGTCTGGCTTTATCAGGTTAGACATCATGTGGTACTTTTGGCTTTCTGTTCCTGCTGGATGTTTGAGTACCTTGTTGTGGCTCTTTCAGACGTTGTGTGTTAATCAGTGATTGCGTGTGTGCACTGGATCCGGGCGCTGGCTCGCCTGAGATGTCATCTACCCGTGTGTGTTTATTTGCTCTAGTTCCGGGCGCTGGCTCGCCGGAGATGTCGTCTGCTTGATCCGACGCCTGAGATGGTCCGATTGGGCTGGTCTTAACCCTGCTGGCATGAATCCACTGAGGTTGTCCGTCTGTGAGGATGCTGGTTCTTCGTCACTGCCAGTAAAGCCTGGGGGGCTGGAAAACGCGGCCTCCCAGAGTGTCCTTGGTTTTAGTGGCTTCTCCAACATGCGTCTCCTTGTCTCCACTGGTGGAACTGTGGAGGGGAAAAGCTGAGAGAGACAAACTTTCTGATAGTTATTATTCAGTTTTTCTACCAGGTTGTGAACATCAGTGGACAATGCAATATACATCACCTTCTACTAGCGGTGCCCCTCTGGAAGCTGACCATGGTGTTGGAAATAATCTTATTTCAAATGGAGATAATTTGGTTACTGCAGATTGAGTCCTTCTAATCTCACACAGGACTTAAGTAAGTAATTTGACCCAGGTCATTAAAGTTTTAGCACACTTTTGAATTACTTCTAATGTGAATGAAGATCCTCTATCACTGTTAATCTGGTGAGGTATTCCGAATCTGGGTATTATTTCATTGCTCAACTTTTGACAGACTACTTCTGCAGTTTCTTTTGAGGTTGGATAAGCTTCTACTCATTTACTAAATTGATCCACTATTACCAGTAAGTACTTGATGCTTCCTTGTGCTGGCATATGTGTAAAATCAATTTGTAATGTATGAAATGGAAAATCTGGTTGTGGTAAATGCTGATGTTTCGCTTTTGATTTTCCTACATTAGTTCGTGCACATGTTAGACAGGTTGCTAATATGCGTTTTACTGCGTGTGATGTTTTCTCAATTACAAATCTTGATTTTATTGCCCCTATTACCCCTCTTTGTCCGACATGACTCACACAGTGAAAATGTCGGGCAAGGACTGGCATCAGGGAATATGGGAGGGCAATCAAACCCTTAAGATTTTGTATAAGCCATCTCTGTCATCTAAGGTACAGTCATTATTCTCCCAATAGGTGTAATCACATGCAGAGGCTTGCTCTTGTATGAATTTTAAATCAACATTTGTGTCTAAATAGTCTGGGAGTGTAACAAGTGGCAGCTGTAGGGGCACAGATAATACTTCCTGCGGAGGTGGGAGCTGTGATGCAGCTGCAGCCTTGGCTGTCACGTCTGCTAAGGCATTACCTGTTGCTTCGTCTGTGTCAGCTGTACTGTGTCCTTTCGTTTTTACAACTGCAACGGCCGATGGCAGCTGTATAGCCTGAAAAAGTCTTTGAACAAAATCACAATTTAGCAATTTATTTTCCATCAGCAGATCTAAATCCTCTCTGTCTCCACAATGTGCCAAAGTCATGCACAACGCCAAATGCATAGCGGCTGTCTGCGTAAATTGTCACATGCTTATCCAAATGTAGCTCACAGGCGCGTATTAAAGCCATGAGCTCTGCTTTTTGTGCTGAGTGAAATGGTAATGAGTGAGCCTCTAGTATGATGTCAGGCAATGTCACCACTGAATAGCCACAAAGAAATGAGTTGTCACTCGGCCTTGAACAGGACCCGTCCACATAAACCGTGGCTGAGTCTGAGATAGGTGTTTGCTCTAAATCTGGACGTGGTGCTGTGGATTCCTGTATACGTGTCATGCAGTCATGATCGTCAAGCCTGTCTGAGCCATCCTGTCGGTCAGAAGAACACAGTATAGGATCAATAAATGTGCTGGCGAATCAGGTGTGCTGCTCGCTTTTATAGTGAGATTTGCATATGTTGTTTAGTTATGTTTGCTACAATGGTCGTGACCTGGTGATTGGTGTGTAGAATAGTGTCATGTGAGAGTGTGAGCTTCTCGCAGTCCCTTATCATGATAGAGCAAGCTGCTACTGCCCTCAGGCAGGCCGGCATTCCTGAACAATTCAGGCAGCACCTTTGAGTGGCGGAGGTCAGCACTCCCCTTTAATGCATTGAAAGAGACAGTCATTTCTGTGGATCACAGTATTCGAGGAGGCTTGTCTTTTTTGCAGCATTCACGCAGAATGTGGTCATGAAAAGAACAGTCTGGTATCCACTGTCTGCAATAGTTCACCATGCCTAAGAAGGACGACATTTCCTTCTGTGTAGTGGGACGAGGGACGGAGGTCACAGCTTTGACCCTGTCTGCAGTCATGGAACGTTTTCCGTGAGACAGTGTGAATCCCAAATATTGAACAGAAGTCTGACAGTACTGCATTTTCTTTGCAGATGCTTTGTGGCCAGTCTTTTGGAGGTGCTGGAGAAGCATGTGTGTAGCAGTTTGACATAGTTTTTCACTTTCAGCACAGAGGAGGAGGTCATCCACATGTGGATCAGGGTGCAGCCCTGGAGGAGTGAAGCACCATTGAGAAAGCAGCAGAGCTGTCTATCATGCCTTGGGGCAAACGAGTCCAAGTGTACTGCTTATTTCTATGTGTGAATGCAACTAACGGCTGTGTGTCTTCATGAGAAAAAGGAGCGGAGCATAAATCCACCACGGTAAAATGTGTATGCAATGCATGTCAATATGCTGTGAACATCTGAAACGAGAGGTGGCAGAGGAATGTTGACTGCATTAATTTGCCTTAAGTCTTGTATGAAACGCCATACGCCAGGTTTGTTAGGCTTTGGCACAGGATTGACAGGAGTGTGGGCTTTATTACTCCTGTAGTCAATAAATCTCCTATCATGACATCTAGGACTGCGGCTTTTTCCGTGGAAATGGGATGCTGCTTGACATATACTGCTTGTTGTGTTTTAATAGGTGTACGTGATAAAGTGTACAGTCAATAAATCCTATATCATTCTCACTTTTAGACCACAATGTCATATTCTGGTATTCAGCTGGCAATGTAACTGCAGAAATAGTACAGTGGATAGGATAGGTTAGATCTATGTGACGACATGGTGTAGTTATGTCATAAACTATGTCTGAGTTATGTGACAAAATCACTGTTTGACCTTCACTTGTGTGAGCAGTTATCATGTTGTTGAACAGTGTGAGAGAAACAAAAGTGTGGCTCCCAGTCATGGGATTACCTGTTAGTGGCGTCTGTACACGTTTTTTTTTTTTTTTTTTTTTTGGCACAGTGTGTGACATAGAGTACCGGACAAAAAGGATGTTGAGTTCATTCTCTGCTGAGGGTCCAGCTGACACAGAGGATGTTCCTTCTCCATCATGTCGGTACATAGGGCAGAGAAAACATAAGCTGTTATCAGTGTCAGCAAACATTTCACCCTTTATGTTAAATGAAATACACAAATTCATTTTTGCTCTGGGTGTCTGCGGCTGCTGGAAAACTGAGCTAAATTTGCACCTCTAGCTTGTCCAACAGTGCATAAAGCGTTTTATGAATACTAGGATAGATTCATCAGGCTTCTGTTTACACATAGTTACTGCATTTAAGTCACTTTTGTCTCTGGACATTGTTAGCAGGAATTTCTTTAGATTCTTAAAGAAATCGGCGACTTTGTCATTATTTACCCTCCTTTTGTCCATAGCGGTAACATTTGATGCATCACGTCGCGGCATTCTATCATATATTTTCTACAGGACTTTTTAAGCAGACTACTTTTCTTATCACAAATGATATTCAACATTTCTACTGACCTGTTTTCTGGCGATAATCGTTCGGGATAAGGCTCCGAAAAGAAATTAGAATGCATTGAACTTCTTAAGTTGTAAACAAAGTCAGTCACATAAGCACTCCCGCATGTTCTGGATACGTGATCATGGACGTCTTCACCGATTCGCGGACGTAGGTTACACGTAACCGGAAATGGGAGTTATACTGAGCCGTTATTTGAGACTTTATTTTGTATTTTATTAATTTTTGGTTTTACAGGTACTTTAGATTTTTTATCGGACCTGTCTGTGGTCTTTGAATAATTCTGACCCATGTTCAGTGATTTCCAGAGGGGTTTACACGCTAGGAGGATTTATGTTAGTATTTTCGCTGCGGCACAGCTGAGGTCACTTTAAATTTATTGCTAGCAATTTTTTGTTTGTGTGAGCAACTCTCACTTAGCGAGCAACTTCTCGCTTAACGAGCAACTTCTCGTAAAACAACAGGCAACTTCCTGTGTCTTTCTGCTTTTAATTTACTGCTTTTAACCCTTGTATGGTAATCGGGTCTGTGAGACCCGTTTTCAGTTTTCTTTCGTTTTTTTTTTTTAACAAAATTAAATTTAATTATTTACTAGCTTTCTGTGAGTGAGCAACTTCTCACTTTTTAACGTACGTTTCAAGATAACAGGCAACTCCCTGTGTCACTCTTTGATGAGCAACTTCTCACTTAACGAGAAGTATTTAAGACAACAGGCAACTTTCTGTGTCACTTTTTCTGAGTGAGCAACTTCTCACTTTTTAACGTACGTTTAATTAAACAATTAATTATTATTATTATTATTATTTTTTAAACAAAATTAAAATATTCAAGACAACAGGCAACTTCCTGTGTCCACCAACACCACACAAGGGTTAATTTACTTTATTCGGGGACTGAGGAAGTCAGTCAGTGTATCTCTCTGGATCACTAAGTGAAACTTCGTCAGCATATCCCGTTTTTTTATGGATCGATCACTGAGAGAGGTATAATAGGTCTTTATATAAATATGAAAGACGCATATTTACCTTCTGTCAGCGGATCCCACTTCTGACACCAAAATTGAAGGAAATTGCCTTCCCGGGTTTCCTCCGTGGCGTGAGCGATAAGCAGAGTTCTGTCCTTTCCTTCTAAGATTCCTAATTATTTAAAGTAACACTCAGGTATGCCGTTCAGCTGGGTTAGTTACAGCGCCGGGAGCAGCTTGGGAGAACAAGGAAACACAGACTGCTTCAGGTTGCCTTCCCAAATCAACTCAAAGGTTTATTTGATACACAGCAGTTTATATAGATGAAAAAAAAGGTTCGTGTGTCAGCTTTCCCAGTTCAAACCGGTACAGACCAAATAAGGAAACGTCTTCCTGCCTTCTGAGCAAAGTATCCCTTGTGTAGTTTATCAGTTCAGCTACAATTTATGATCATCCCAGCAAAATACACTCCTAGACATAAAATACAGAGTTCTTTCATCAGTGAATTCTGAAACAAACCACCTAGCCTTTAACGAGCCTTTTCCAGGAGATAAAGAAAAAGGGAGGATGGGAGTAAGGAAGTGGTCTCATCTCTGTGGTGTTTTCGACCTTGAGGTACCAGCTTGTGAGTCCTACACATTAATTCTTGGGTCACATAGAAAGAGAAAAACAACTAGTAGTTGGGCCTTATTGAGTAACAGTTTTCCTGTATAAAACAATATCCTGTAAATGCTACTATGGTATCAAAATACCTAACAGAACATTAAGCTTAACAGTTCATTATTTTCTTCATTTCTTTTATATATTCATAAATGTCATGGGAAAAACACTTAAATATGCAAAAAAAAAAAAAAGAGAGAGAAAATTCTTACTAAACTGCATAGCAACTGAAAAGAAAACTTCTTTATTTAGAACAGACAAAAAGAACTGACTTTCATAGAACACAGCGTAACATTTCAAAAGCACACAGATTAAATTTAGAGTGTAATAGTCTCACCCGATGACATTGTAAAACATGGAAATGCATGTCTGACGGTGTTCCAGTAGAGGCAGCATTACTGTGGTATTTAAATTCATCACCGAGAAATGTGCTGGCTTCCTCAAAATGCATTGCTTACCTCACGCCACATAGCCACTAATTCAACATACAGTAAAGCTACAATGTTTGTTGTTTGTGTTCATAATGGTTTCATTTTAGGAAAAACAGGCCATTGCTATTATTTTTTGTCATCAAGGTTGGTTCTGTTTAAATAAAGAAAATGACCCTGCATGATAAGTTCAGAGACAGGGTATCAGATGAAACAGTCCTGGTAGGCATAATGTCTAGGGAGAATTTAGCTTCACTTCATATCGACATTGTGGCACTGAATGTTTTCTCTGTCTAAACTTCTAGAGGTTGGTAATGTAGGAATATTGTAATATTTTACTTATTTACATGGTTTTCTTTGCTAAACTGTGCTAGACCAGAAATGGAAAAAAATCTGCTACTCTTTTTTTAAATGAGGAAAAACAACACCGCAACAACTCAGCTCAGCACTGAACTTTGAGTAAAGGGTATGAACACCCCCCTAAAATGTGGTAACCTGTGCTGGATACATAACCTAGTTGGGAATAGTTTATTTTATAAGTTTCTAAGTATTGATTTAAAAATGGCTGTAGGTGCCACGTGATTACAGATTTTTTTGTTGTTGTTGTATATAGCTTCTCTAACTTAGGAATAAAGCATACCTATACTCTCTGAATGAAGCCCAGCTGTAACATTAAATATTATATACTGATACTGATTTAATGAAGCAGAAAATGTGTAAATGTTCTTATGTTTCTAATCTGCTGCTATATAATATTAATGTATTGCCCACAAACGAAAGTGATTTTGATGTTTCCTTTATAGATTTAAACTTTAATGCTTAAATGTATTCAGAGTTTCAGAGCACAGATTGTCTGACAAATAGAAAGCAGCACAGATAGCACAAATAGTGTTGAAAGTATTAGCTTGAATTGTTTATTTTAGTCTTATTTGCAGCCAAGTTGCATTTTGCTGTCATATTTTTTTTTAATGATGATGTCTCCAGTTTGGAATAGGTAGCGCTCATGAGGATAATTTTGTGCAGGAGAAGAGTCACATGATCCACAAAGTGCCCCTTTTTGTGAGTGAGTGTAACCGGTGTGTTTCTGGGTTGTGTGTGATCCTGACGATAAAAGGTAAAAGAAAGAAAGACCTCCAAATAAATAGCTTTCCCACTCCAGCTCCTCTCCCACAGGGGAATTGTAGAAAAGGGCTGGCATTTATTTTTACATTAAACATAAAGTATGAATTTACACGAAACATATTTGACATAAGATTAAAAAAACAACAACACGAAATCCGACATACCTGACAATAAAAGGTAAAAGAAAGAAAGACCTCCAAATAAATAGCTTGCCCACTCCAGCTCCTATAACCAAATACAAACAGCGGGGAAGAGGGTTAGCTCAACCCACCACAACTTCCAAGCTAGCAAGAATTATCTATTCATGCTAGCATTCACGTTTCCTAGAACACATGTGTGGCACACACATACTACACATTTATAGCATCTAACAAAAAACAGGCATAATGATGACAATAATTGAACTAAAATTGCAATCAGAAACATCTGGGTGGCTAAATTATAGCCACCCAGATGGCTAAATTATATGTGTGTTTTACAGTTTTGGAAAGAAATGACACCCACCTCTCCCACAGGGGAATTATAGAAAAGGGGAGAGGCAAAAGGGGTACATTTAGGGTTGCCAACCGTCCCTTAAAATACGGAATCGTCCCGTATTTAGAAACAAAAGTACACGTCCCGTATTGAGCTAATAAGGGACGCACTTTGTCCCGTAATACAGTGAGAATCAAAAGTAGTCTATAAATGTTAATGGAATTAACGCTTTGTTTGAAAACATAATTCCCAGCCCCTCTCCTGCTTTGTGACCAATGAGCTGACAGCACACTTATGACAATTCGAGTATAACAATTCAGATTACTGCTCATCTCATTGGTCGAGGAAAGGTCGCTTACAGAGAAAATACCGGAAGACAACAGATGACCACAACAAGAAGCATGGCCAACAGGGAAACAAACGCCGACACTGCGGTGCAAGTCTCGGATGACAGTACACCTAAAGCTGGGCAGACACTGTGCGATTTTTTCAGTCACGTTATTCAGCTCCTGCTCAAACTGCACGATTGACTCACAGGGGTTAGAAGTTGGTAGGTCACGTGCAGGGTCTCACACTATTCCGCCCGATGCTCTGATGCGACCTGAGTGCTCACACTGTGTCTCCATAACATGAAGGTTATAACAGAAAATCTGTCGCTCGCTCGCTCTCTCTGTCTTTCACTCACACAGACACACCACCACCATCAACTTTGCTAAATTGCTAATGAAAAACACTGATCAGGCAGCTGTGATTGAGCAGCAGTGTAAATCCAACTATTTTCACGGTTGTTGTGGTCGTGATAATTTTGTGATGCCACATCGAAAAGGCTCGGATGAGCTTTCCAAAGTTCTACAAGTTGTGCCTCCATCACTTGTGTCCAGATCACACGCTGCACAGCCGTGCTGCGCCGTCTTTTTCACCGACGTTTACGTGTTTGCGCGCGAGCAGTGTGAGCGCCTGTGGTGACACCCTCACGAGCGATTGATAATCGGGAGCTGGTCGTGAGGTGTTAATCGCTTCTCGTCACCCCACGTATACTACACGATGCACGATGAAGGCCAAAATCGGTCCGATCACTCAAAAATCGGCTCAAAATGGGCCTAAAACCGCACAGTGTGAGCCCAGCACTAGAGCAGCAATGTTTGTTCCCCTCAGAGAAAGGGAAGAATGGGAAAAGGAAAACACCTGGCTGGAAAAAGTTAATATGGGCATGTGCAGTGAATATCAGCGCTATGTGGCCAGAAGTGTGATAATATAACTTATTTTGTGTAATAAACAACTGCAAGGATAGATGATTACAACAAATTGATGACTAATACATAAAAGTAATACATAGATGAATAATGATGATGAGTTAAGATGCGTAATCATGGGAACAAGCGGGTTTACAAACAGGAGCAGCTGATTAGCATTAGAAAAGCTGAAATAATACCTCAACTGAAGCCAATTGTACTAAATGCACTAAATGTGCACTGTTACAAGAATATTTTTCTTTCTATTGTTTTCTATTATTTTAAGTTAAGCAGGACAGAGTTCTTTTAAAGAAAGATTTACTTATATTCTCAAAAGTTAAGCATGACAGGCTTCTGTTTAAGAAAGAGACCTGTTTTACTGTGTTAATGTTGTCATTTTGAGCTAAAAATAAATGGCTAAATGATCATTTGTTTCACATGTGTTCATATCACAAAGAATAGAATATGCATCTACTTAAATCAACTTCAAGTCAAATGGTTAAAAAAATAATTTCACACACAAAAAAAGAGCTAGAAAATTCACCACACTGGGAAGGGTGAAGACAACTGGGTCGCCCGGCCCTGGCCACGAGGCGTCCCTTATTTATTTTTCAGGGAGTTGGCAACCCTAGGTACACTGTATTTATAGGGTTGCACCAAAGAAGAAGAACAATGAGGAGGGGCCCTAACTGATAATGAACATAACTACAGGCTTGGAGGTCCTAACAGTCAGGTATTAATAACACGTTTTGTGCAATTATAACAAGATGTGATTTATGACCCTGTTACATTTGCACAGAATCACAAGTAGAAAGTCTAACAGAAAAGGCTGATATGCATCCATACCTGTTATCTCTGACGGGTATCTGTTCATCTCTCTTTTAGGTTTTGTTAAGGCAGCTAACTAAAAGAAAGGCTGGCTTTGTTGAACTTTCTTCGTGTTGCCCCTCAAGTGTTTTTTTGACTTTGTTATTCTTAAGCGCCATTAAGCTACAATAAAGGTCAACATTTGCTTATCTCAAGTTTGACTGTGCAGACTTCCTTTGGATTCAAATGCATTTGTTTTTGCTTACTCAATAACCCCCAATGACTTGCTTTATGTGTTATTCGTAGGTCTAATAGATTAACATCAGAACAAGGTGTCATACAATTGTGCTTAAACACATTTCATTTGAAATGGTCCATTTTGAGAGTCAGGTCAACACTGTCTGACTTTCATTCCTTTTACTTAAATTTACATTATATTTTTCTTGACTAATGTTGAAGGCATAACACATAAATAAGATATCCTGATATCCTGGAGAAATATTTAAAGATCTTAAAATATGAAATGTTTGTGCACTGAAGTTTAATACTGGCTACGGATGGTTTGCCTTACAAATAGTACAACACAACAACATTAAAAAAAATGAAACAAAAAGCAAAATACAAACTGGAGCTTTCAAAATGATAACCTTTAAAGTTTCAACACAGCTCTTGTCAGATTTTATAGGTTATATTATTTTCTGATGTCTGGTACGACTGATGCAGGATGCTTGTAGACAGTTATTTGTCAGTAAAAAGTATGACAAACAATGTTTAAAAAAAAAAGTGTGCTTTCCTTTAAGGCAGTGCTCTGACTAACTTAAAAAGAGGAACTATAAGTTTACTTAAGAACATCAAAACCTTTCCAGCACAGGAAATTGATGGCTGATGCTTGGGGTAAGTTGATCAGTATTTGCTGTGCCTCTTCTCCTAATTTGGTGCTTTATTACTCTCTGTGTTTTACAGATCATACAAAAACTAAAATATAAAAAAAGAAATTCCCATAAAGAAAATTGCTTAGTTAATGTGTTTAATTACATTTTAAAAATCTAGTTTTGTGTTTGTGTTTTATAGAAACTTGACAATGGAAAGCAACTACACAACTGAAGAAGAACATTATCTATGTGAGGTTAACTTTCCAACCTTTACTGGCACTTTGTTCATATTGATCTTCATCATCAGTGTCATAGGCAACGGTCTCCTCTTATGTGTCCTTTTCATCTACGAGAACCTGAAAAGTATCACAAATATTTTCATCCTGAACCTGGTCTGCTCTGATTTGATCTTCACCATCACACTTCCATTCTGGGCTGTTGATTATCTACACCACTGGGTCTTTGGAGACCTTTCCTGCAAATTCATAACTGCTGCATTCTTTGTTGGTCTGTACAGCAGTGTCATTCTGCTGACTGCGATGACAGTGGATCGTTTCATTACTGTGGTGCTGCACAACCAGCTGAACAAACTAGATAGAAAGAAGTACGCAATTGGTGCTTGTGTAGCTGCCTGGGTCATCAGCATCTCTGCATCCCTGAGGGAAGCTGTGATCACAAAGGTGGGAAACTGGGAGAATTATACCTATTGTGAGACATCTGAAGACAACCTCGGGCAACACCTCCAAGTGTCGCTGCTATTCTTCCTCCCATTTGCCATTGTTATTTTCTGCTATTCTGCCATCCTCAAGAAGGTTTTGCAAGCTTTAAACAGAAAGAAGCACAGGACTGTAGCTGTGCTGTTGTGTATTGTTGCAGCATTTTTCATTTGCTGGGGGCCATACCATATTATGTTTTTAATCAATTCTCTCTATACACCCAAAGGTTGTAAAACACAGGAACGGTTGGCTATCACGTCTCGTATTTGTGAAATGCTTGCCTATTCTCATTGCTGCATGAACCCTCTGCTGTATATGATCTCACAGAAGTTGCGAAAGCATCTGTTGAATCTTTTGCACTGTGAAAATGTGTGCAGGAAGAACAGGGAGAGAGACACTGGCCGGAACACAACTATTAGCCAGAAAGTTGTTTTCACAGAACAAAGTACTGCTGTCAACGAGGACCTGCATGACTATCCATTAAACAATCTGTCTTAAATTTACATATTGATTTAATTTGTAAATGCTTTTACATAATATCTATTTTTCAGTTTTTCATTGAGCCAGCTAAGAAAACAACAACATATGTGCATTTCACTGCATTCCTTTGCATTCACACTGTTTTGTGTAAAAAAAATAAACTGTTGCTGAAGTTCAGTGAAGCCGTTTTCACTTCTCTCTTCTAACAAAATTCTGTATAATGCCATGGCAGGCCGAACTGACAAAAAATGCACTGACAGCACTACTTTATGGTGTCACTACTGTGAAGTGTAAGGGCCAGATTTGGCCAGTGGTAAATTTTGAAATGATGCACTCCCAGCAATGTGCCAATGTGAGAAGAGTGTTATACTAACAATGGACATTTTTTAAACACATATTTCTGTCACGGTCCGGGGCAGCGGCCGTGTGAAGAGTGGAAAGGAGGACTCAAATGCAGCACTTACTCAGATGTGAAGGCGATTTATTGACAATATCAAACATAAAGTGGAGATGGCAAAACAGAACTAAGGATGAACTAAACTGGGTGAAACTACACAAAGGAGTGGCAAACCTGAACATGAAGGGAGAACAGCAGGGAGAGCACGCAGGGGATTTCACAGGGTATGAACACAGACGACGCGACGAGGAGCAGAGGAAATCACACACTATAAATACACAAAGAGACACTGGGAAAGCACACACAGGTGGGGGAAACAGCTGGACCTGATTAACCTGACGAGACAGGGGAACACTAACACCAGGGACCAACAGAGGGAGCACAAACCCAGAACCCAGTGTCTAAAATCCCAAACACAAACCATCCCAAAACAGCCATGAATAATAATGAAAGTAATAACAATAAAGAACATAAACATAAAGTCACTGAGTCATGGTCGCAGGACCATGACAATTTCTTTCAATAATGATCAATGATAGTCTGAGTGACTAATAAAACAGTGTGTGCAGGTTTTACACGTGTTTCTCTTCAAAAATGCCATTACAATTTAGGAAAATCAACATGTTTTTGATATCAGGAAAACTGATCCTATTAATAACTGCTGTGGGTTGTGTGTGCATAAATCCACGTGGTCTGGATAAATCTGACGGTGAAAGAAGAGCACATGACTCATCCAGAGAAGGTCTGCATTATTACAACCTATTCCATCATCCTGAAACCTCTGCCGTCCTCCGATCAAACCACCACCGGTTTCACGTCTTAACAGCTGTTTTATACGTAAGCTGTGGGGCGTGACCAGGCTAGCCACAGTGTCTTAAAGAAGTATCCATGACCAAGGCAGAGGGGGCCATTTCCCTGTACATGTAACGGAGTGGAAAGATCATAGAGACACCGAGTTTCTCTTATATAAAACAGGTGCCTCTCCAGTACCCCTGTTGTTACTTTCATTTACACCAAAGCAGATGAAAGGGATTCACAATGGTTTATGCTAGCTGACCGGACAGACTGATATCAGTGCACTTTAATGACTTTGTGCTATACTGTTTTGTTTACTGACTTATTTTTCAATTCATTTTTAAGCTGTGAAGTAAAGATTTCCAGTAATAAAATATAAATACATTTATTTTGAGAAAACAGCATTTTAGTTATTTCTAAGCATCCTTTCAGGCTACAAAGTAACAACTAAAATAAAAACTGTTTTTGATGAAAATCTGAAATGTAATTTTTAAACATTTTTAGTTAAACAACAGCCATAAAAACATTTCCTCCTCTCCTACCATTTCCTTAAATGAGATAATAGAAATTCAAATTATACTGTTGTAAAACTTACAGGTTATCAAAACTGTTTTATCAGGCTATTAATTTAGTGAATACTTCTTATGCCAGAAATGAGTAAATGCGAAGTTTATTATTATAAATTCGATTCCAAGTCTCATACTTACAGGAAACACAGTGAATACAGCAGTGGTTTTGACCTGAATGCAATCCCGACCTTCTCCATTAGATGGCGGAGAAATTTTAGAAATGAAAAAGTAAATCACTTACAGAACTACGCTGAGCGCTGGGCTCAACAAAAATACGGCAGGTAATTGCTGCCTCTGGTTTAGCTGCACCAAATGCTTACCTTAAACATAATCCATATTTACTGGCCAAAAGGCATAATTTCTCATCTGAAAGGGCTCCTCATCAATACATAAATTATTTTGATTAGGTTAAGAAAACATTTCAGTGATAGAGAAATAAATATGATTTTGACCACATCTCAAATCCATGAAATTACTTTAATTTGCTGTATTATTAGCAGGTGTTTCCCCAAGAATATGTCAATTATTAGGGGGGGGAAAGACGCTAAACTGCACCCTTGGAAGCGATGGTCAGGGGTGGTTTAAACTTCTTCTGTGCCTAGAGCCTCATTCTCAGTTTGTGCCAGGGTGACCAGTCCTCTAATGTGGTCGGCTGCTCGTTGTGTCTTCTTCTCTGGGACTCTAGCTCTTTGGCCATGGGCGCCCCTCCGTCCTTCTCCTGCTGCGATGGATGCACAGATATCGCTGAGATGTGTACTCTTGTACTCTTGGGGGCTGTGGATGGCCTGGATCTCCTGGATCTAGTTCTGTCTGCCTCTGGGGGCGTTGTTGTGGCTTTCCACCCTTATTATGAAGTACTTTCAGCTTTAGACATTGTCATACTATAATATATAATATTATATTTAATGTAACAACTGAAATAACATAAATAGAAATGCATAAATAAAAGAGATAAAAGAAACACATCAACAAGAGGAGGAAAAGCAGAATATGTTGGGCACAACAGTGCATTCAGATCATAATTCTGATTGCAAAAGTCATCAGACATGGCAGGAATAAAAAGAAAAAAAGGCTAAATGTCTCTTATGTTACATGATATAATGTAATAATCCTAAATCTTAATAAGAGGTTTTTAGTCTCATTCTGCCACTAAAATTAAATTATCTGGAGATGTATGAATTTGAAATAAAAATCCCACCTTTTGAGCAAGAACAGAATAACTGGTTATATTTAGAGCTGAGGAGTCCTCACAGAGCTGGCAGTGTTTGGAAACAGTTCATGCTTCCAACTTTCTCTACTACAGACTCCTTAAACAAGACCAGTCTTTTAAGGTTAGATCTGAAAGAAGAATATGCATATGCAAAATGAAACATGTAGACAAAACAAAAAGCCACAGCTTTGTGTTTGACACTCAGTTCAAACATTCCTGGCAGGTAACAGATTTAATCTCTGAGTTACAATGTAGTTTCACTTCATATGGATGCTGTAGTGCAGACTGCTTTCTCCATCTAAAACTCCACATGAAGGTAATGCAACAACTTTGACATTTTTTATTTAATAAAAAAAATATTTAATTACCTTAATTAGACTAGACTAGAAACTGGGAAAAAAAAAAGTTTGACTCTTTTCATTACAAATTTAATTAATCAACTCTTAATTCTCACTAAACTTAAAGATAAAGGGGCCCCCAGTACAATATTTGCCTTGTTGTGTGTGTTTATTTTGCTGAGCAAACAGCTGTTTGGGGAACAGCTGTTGGTATTATATTTACACAATATCGCGAAAACACAAAGGAGCATTCAGAGGACTTTGAGGAGCTGAGGTGTTTCACTTTTTTCACAAAAATATAAAAAGAACTAGTGTCTTTTTTTATGTCAGTGTATAAACTGTAAATGTTCGTATACTTTTTTTAGTCTGTGAAGAATCATTAAATTCATGTTTAACTTCTGATTAATTAAAAGTAATTTAGAAAGCTACCTTTACCTAATCATGAGTATTTTAATATTGATTGGTCAATTGTAATCAGTAAAGAAGAATCGACTCTACTTGAAAAGTGAATTTTATGTATATTACCAGCTCTTTAATTTCTGTGAGATGAAGAAAACGACGGAAAATGTATACAAATCTGTGAATTTTGACCTAACAATGCATGAAGCCACTCGTTGAATTTCAGTTTGAGTTTTAATCCACACAGCTTAATAATCTTAGACTATCTGCCCTTTATTTGAGTGCTTCTACATTAACTTTACATTCTGAGTAATGAAAAAACATCAAGATAAATCAAGATACAAGTAAAGAGTAAGAATTGCAAGTGTACACTATTATGAAGTAAACATACTTTAAAATTCAAAAGATAACCAACCAAAATAAAAAAGACTGGCTGGGCAGGTAAACTTTGTTGTCCATATTAAATCATTTTCATTTATTTAATGGTACCAGATTTTTAACACTGAGTGATTTTGTCACTACTATTGTATCATAAAAAGCAACAGGAAAAGGTCATGTTTCATCTCAGTGAAAACAGGCCATTCCTATTATTTTGTGCAGTCAAGGTTAGGTCTTCAAGAATTTGACCAATGAAAATAACCCGGATAACACTGTGTTCTACTGTATTGTCTAATACAACATGTGACAAGTGCAATCAGTCTGTGCAAACAGTAGCATCCTAACAAAACAATCTACATCCTGAGATCTAGTAAAACAGGTAAAACATTCCTGGTATGGAGATATAATCTCTGGGCTAAGTTTAGTTTCACTTCATATGGACATTGTTGCACAGACAGTTTTTGCCAATTAAACTTCCAGAGGAAGGTAATCCAATCCAATCCATCTTTATTTATAAAGCATTTTAAAATACAAGGCACAGGCCAAACGTGCTGTAGCTTAAATAAGTTAAGAACAATAGAATAAAACAAAACAGTAAAAAATAAAACACATAATACATCAGAATTAAAACAGCCCTATATTTAAAAAAAAAAAAGATAAAATAGCATAAATTAAACTAAAACATCTGAAATAAAACTAGAACAAAAAACCAACATCTCACAAGGAGTCAAAGGCCAGGGTGAAGATATGGGTTTTCAGGAGTGATTTAAGAACAGAAACCTGTCTCATCTCTAAAGGCAGATCGCTCCACATAATGTAATGTAATAAGAATGAATTGCTCTTCCTGTTTCACCTAAGCAGAGAAGCTCAGACCTCCCTCTCCACAGCTATCTCCTGGCTTGTAACAGGCCAGACACCCTATACTCCTAAAGAACTTCCCAGAGAGAACTTCGAGGGACACGGTCAAATGCTATCTCCCAGTCAAGAAAAAAAATGGGTAAACTCCTATGCTCCCTCAAATGTCCTCGAGAAGATAAAGAGCTGGTCCGGGACAAAAACCGCATTGTTCCTCCTACATCCAAGGTTCGAATAACGGATGGACTCTCCACAGACTTTCCAGGGGAGCATTTTTGAATAAAGAAAATAACACAGACACCCTGTCTTAATTTATTCAACATACAAGGAGTACAGTCATTCTGTGTTAAATTGCATCCATCTAAATCTCCAGATGAAGGAAACATGTAAACATCTAACTGTTTTACTTACTAACACAAAGTTTTGTGCTATACTAGACAATTTATATTGATTACTTAAGTTTAGGTCTTCAGGAAACATAATTGAAATAATGCCATATTTTTGGGACTGTTTAGACCACTTGGTATGTAGTGAGAATTGTTTAAACTCGCAGGCTATCTGGGTTAAGGTTAGGGTTCGCTAGTTCGATACTGCTTCTTGTAACTGTTTAACTTCTAAGTATGTCAAGGATCACTACTGCTGTGGTGTACATCAACTGGTTACTGCATTCACACCTTCACATACTCTTGGTATTCAAAAAATTCCCCTGGTCACCAGTTAAGCTTAGTGGGTGAGCAGGCGACCATATGCCGTATGGCTCGAGAGCAGTAGGCCCAGGTCTAGTCTGATCTGTGGAATTGTTGCATGTCTTCCCACTTCACTCTTTCCAATCCCCGTCAATCTACACTGTATCTATCCAATAAAGGCTTTTTAGCTTTTATTGGATAGATACAGTGATGTCAGATGTTGTTCCTGGGATCTGCTGGACACACTCGTCTAGCTTGGAGGTCACTGCACCGAATGCTTCGATTACCACTGGGACCACTGCTGCCTTTACCCTCCATATCTTCTCAAGCTCTTCTCTGAGCCCTTGGTACTTCTCCAGCTTCTTGTGTTCCTTCTTCCATGTTGCTGTTTTTCTATGCGAACATAGAAAAAACATGCTTGATTTCGCACACATTTTGCCAAATTCAAAATTGCACCACCTTTGTCATTTCAACAGATCCTCACGAAAGTCCAGTAGCATGCTCTAGTTTGAAGAAATGGAATATAACAAGGCCAAGGCAATTTTCACATTCCAGTACACTGAAGTTGGTGCTTCTTGGCATTAAAAGTTTTGGAACCAGGTGAGTCACTTTGGCAAACGTTTAATCAGTTTATACCATGTCAATAAAAATGCCTTGAAATTGAGAAAACAAAATTATTGATGGTTACAGCGCTCAGAAACCAGTAGGAAGTGTAGAGGCCTTTTTCTTGGAATGGCTTTAGCATATCAGCACCAATGGGATATTACTAATGGCTCCCATTAATGGTTGGACTACTTCTTCTCTGTTCACATAATATGTTCCTTTGAATCTATCTGTTCATTAGTACATTTGAAACTACCCTTTAGGGTTTTCTGTTGATGTTAGGCTTGGTCACTGCTTAGAGGACTTATAACTCCAAACCATTTGATGTCATGGAGCGCTGTGCGGCAGGCAGGAGTAGGACCCAAAATGCAGGACTCACAGGCACGAGGGAATAAACTCAAAAGGCAGCTTTATTGCGCAACAGAAGATGATAGGCGATACAAAACTAGACTGGGGAAAAACTAACATACGCAGAGACACAGGGAGATCCACACAACATGAGGGACGACGTCACGCTGAACAGAGGGAGACGCAGACAGAAATACACAGAGGGTTAACGAGGGGAGTGGGAACACACGGGGAACACAGGTGACACTGATAATCATAACGAGACAGGCGGGGTGAACTGAACACTGACGGGAGAGGTGAAACAGGAAGTACAGAGGAGAGAGAGCACGAGTAGAACACCAACGTAACGGGCAGGGGAGACACGGAATAAACACGAAAGGGGACGAGGGCTCATAAATACATAGAGGGCACACAGGGGGAAGAGAGAGCACGGGGAGAACTTAGACATAATGGGCAGGGGAAGCATGGAATAAAACATAAGGAGAGACGAGGGCTCACAGATACACAGAGGGGCACACAGGGAGACATGAAGGGCAAGGGATCAAAACTAGAAGCCATAAAATAAAATCACACACAAGTACAATAATACGAAAATCACAAAGAACTAAAAACGCTGGGTCAGGAGACCCAGGACCGTGACAGTACCCCCCCCTCAAGGGCTGGCTCCAGACAGCCCAAACACAGAAAAACAAAACCAAACAGAAAACAACCCAGGGCGGGCGGCGGGGGCCCAGGACGGAGGGCTCGGAACAGAAAACAAAAGAAGAGCACAGCAAACACCGGAGCCCAAGAAAATAACTCAAACACAGAGCAGTTCAGGGGGCCGACCGTGCGCGAGGCAACGGCGGAGACGTGAAAACAGTTCAGGAGGCCGGCCGTGCGCGAGGCAACGGCGGAGACGTGAAAACAGTTCAGGAGGCCGGCCGTGCGCGAGGCAACGGCGGCGACGTGAAAACAGTTCAGGAGGCCGGCCGTGCGCGAGGCAACGGCGGCGACACGAAAACAGTTCAGGAGGCCGGCCGTGCGCGAGGCAACGGCGGCGACACGGAAACAGTTCAGGAGGCCGGCCGTGCGCGAGGCAACGGCGGCGACACGGAAACAGTTCAGGAGGCCGGCCGCGCGCGAGGCAACGGCGGCGACACGGAAACAGTTCAGGAGGCCGGCCGCGCGCGAGGCAACGGCGGCGACACGGAAACAGTTCAGGAGGCCGGCCGCGCGCGAGGCAACGGCGGCGACACGGAAACAGTTCAGGAGGCCGGCCGCGCGCGAGGCAACGGCGGCGACACGGAAACAGTTCAGGAGGCCGGCCGCGCGCGAGGCAACGGCGGCGACACGGAAACAGTTCAGGAGGCCGGCCGCGCGCGAGGCAACGGCGGCGACACGGAAACAGTTCAGGAGGCCGGCCGCGCGCGAGGCAACGGCGGCGACACGGAAACAGTTCAGGAGGCCGGCCGCGCGCGAGGCAACGGCGGCGACACGGAAACAGTTCAGGAGGCCGGCCGTGCGGAAGGCGACGGCGGCCACTCAGGCGTACTGGCCGAGGCCCGGTGGGCACAGGACCAGTCGAAGCACAGGCTGAGGCTGCAGCAGACGAAGACTCTGAGGAGGCTGCAGCAGACGAAGACTCTGAGGAGGCTGCAGCAGACGAAGACTCTGAGGAGGCTGCAGCAGACGAAGACTCTGAGGCCGGACCAGGCGGAGCTGCAGAGGCTGAGGCCGGACCAGGCGGAGCTGCAGAGGCTGAGGCCGGACCAGGCGGAGCTGCAGAGGCTGAGGCCGGACCAGGCGGAGCTGCAGAGGCTGAGGCCGGACCAGGCGGAGCTGCAGAGGCTGGCCCAGGCGATGACGAAGCGGTCGCAGATGGCGGCTGGACAGGCTCCTCGGGCCCTCCAGCTGATGCGGCGTGAGGCTGGACAGGCCCTTCGGACTCTCCAGCGGAGACGTGAGGCTGAACGGGCCCCTCGGACCCTCCAGCGGAGACAGGAGGCTGGACGGGCCCCTCGGACCCTCCAGCGGAGACAGGAGGCTGAACGGGCCCCTCGGACCCTCCAGCGGAGACAGGAGGCTGAACGGGCCCCTCGGACCCTCCAGCGGAGACAGGAGGCTGAACGGGCCCCTCGGACCCTCCAGCGGAGACGAGGAGGTGCTGGCCGGGCTCACTGGAACCCCCAGCGGATGAGGCAGATGGCGGCGTGGGAGCCACGGAGTCCTGGATGAGCCCATCCGAGCTTCCAGCAGGAGCTGATGTAGAGCCAGAGAGGTTAGGGACCCCTGGCTGAATGTTAAGCCGAACAGAAGACCGTATTGCTATCGGGGACCGGGCCAATGGTTCAGGTGCGACCTGAGCTGCTGGACACACGGGGACCTGAGCTGCTGGACACACGGGGACCTGAGCTGCTGGACACACGGGGACCTGAGCTGCTGGACACACGGGGACCTGAGCTGCTGGACACACGGGGACCTGAGCTGCTAACGGTGGAGAAGTAAATGACTGCACAGGGGACTGAACTGATGTCTGTAGTAACGGTGGTGGTGAGAGTGGAGTAGGTGGTGGAGTTAATGACTTCACAGGGGAATGAACTAGAGGTAGTGATGGTTGTGGTGCTGGTGGTTGAGTGGGAGACTGCACTGGGGACTGCACTGGGGACTGCACTGGGGACTGCACTGGGGACTGCACTGGGGGTGGCTGCGAGGGAGCTAACTGAGCTGTCGATAATGCTGATGATTCCTCTACCAACTGAGCTATTGACTGGGCTAAGGATTGAAATAAGGTTTGTAGGAAGTCAGGCTGTGGATGTGACTGTGCTATGGGAAGCGAGGCTGAATGTGGTGGAGGTGGCGACTGAGCTTCGGGCCGGGCGGCTAACAGAGATTCATGGCGAGTCACTCCTGGCAACTCTGTAGGCCTTAAGCTGTCCATGTTAGGAGTAGCCGTCTCTAAAACAGTCACAGCACAGGAAGATCCAGGTTTAGCAGAGTCAGTAATACCGAGCACAAAGGGATCCGTTGCGGACACAGGAGCATTCACACAAACGGTTTCTAAATATATAGGTTGGAGAGCAGAATATTGTCCGAGTTGGTCCGACTTGGAAGTGGCATGGAAGAAACAGTTAGTGTCACTCACCACCGGAGTTTGCTCAGAAACGTTAGGGCGGCGGCGGCGTGAGCGCCGTTTTCGCCGAGAGGGGGGAGGAGATGAGCCGGGCCGCGAATCCTCCAGCGGACCGGGCTGAACGTCCTCCGACCCCTCACACTGGAGAGGCAGCTCCGGGCGGACGCCTACGGTGGAAACAAGGAAGTCCCGGATGTGGGGGTGCAGCGCGCCGAACAGCCACGGGAGTCCGGACACCATCCGCTGTAGACGGGCGGCTACGACCTCCCGGTGTTCGTCTCCTGGCAGCGCCTCCCACTCCTGACAGTGGTACTCCACCGTATAGATCAAATCCTCCCGGAGCTCAGCGGAGGGGTTGTGAGTTGCTGGGTCCATTACTGGTGACGTCGTACTGTCATGGAGCGCTGTGCGGCAGGCAGGAGTAGGACCCAAAATGCAGGACTCACAGGCACGAGGGAATAAACTCAAAAGGCAGCTTTATTGCGCAACAGAAGATGATAGGCGATACAAAACTAGACTGGGGAAAAACTAACATACGCAGAGACACAGGGAGATCCACACAACATGAGGGACGACGTCACGCTGAACAGAGGGAGACGCAGACAGAAATACACAGAGGGTTAACGAGGGGAGTGGGAACACACGGGGAACACAGGTGACACTGATAATCATAACGAGACAGGCGGGGTGAACTGAACACTGACGGGAGAGGTGAAACAGGAAGTACAGAGGAGAGAGAGCACGAGTAGAACACCAACGTAACGGGCAGGGGAGACACGGAATAAACACGAAAGGGGACGAGGGCTCATAAATACATAGAGGGCACACAGGGGGAAGAGAGAGCACGGGGAGAACTTAGACATAATGGGCAGGGGAAGCATGGAATAAAACATAAGGAGAGACGAGGGCTCACAGATACACAGAGGGGCACACAGGGAGACATGAAGGGCAAGGGATCAAAACTAGAAGCCATAAAATAAAATCACACACAAGTACAATAATACGAAAATCACAAAGAACTAAAAACGCTGGGTCAGGAGACCCAGGACCGTGACATTTGAACTGAGAAATCAATGCCTGTCAAGAAAGTTCAGCAGTGAACTGGCAAGCAGTTTGAGATTTTCATCCCAAAAGACTTTTACATGGTTATCATTTTGTGTAGAGATTTAAAATGATTAGCCTAACTGCATATTATAAGACTTTAATTTCTGATCTATGTGCGAACTTCAGGCCTGAATGCACTGACCTTTGAAGATTCCTGTTTGGTCTCTGAATTCTAGCTGGGGATCTAGATTTCATCATCAGGATTATCCTTGACAGTCAGGCAGTGCACACAGATGATGTTCATCCTCTGTGCAAGATTGAGGTTCATGATGAAATTGTAGAGCAAGAAGGCATGTTGGCTAAACAGACCTTCTAGGAAGAGATCAAAAGTACTGGCTGTGATGCTGTTGCACCAAAGTAAGTGAGACAGTGATATAAAGAGGAGAACCTTCAAAATTAAATTACGTTTGTTTTCTGATTTTTTTTTCTTTTTTCTAATGAATGAAGTCTCATAAAGTGCTTATGAGTTGGCTGTTATATCAAAAAGTATTTCTAATTTGGTTATTTATTTATTTTATCTTTCAGAAAGTACCACGTCACTGTTCAGATCAAAACAGGGAACAAAGTTTCAAATGAAAGCCACATGGGTGACAAACTGAGATGCTGTGAATAAAGTCCTGTCTCCATGAATATCATTTTCATAAATTATACCAAAGTACTATTCATGAACGATACATACATGTGTTCAGTGGAAAGGAATACAACAAACCAGTTGTTAACGATGAGTTGAGCAGAAGAAAGAGGAAAGACAGAAAGAAAAACTGAATCAAAGACTACAAGAATTTCACCAACAAGCTAAAGAGCAGCTTGAAAAAACCGAGTGCCCAGATCTCAGATTAATGTGAGTCACAGTGAGATGGCTTAATAGGGCATCTGGATAAATGTGAAGCCAACTACGAATCAGGCAGTGACAGTGCTGAGTTTCTTGAAATCCTCTAGGTGAAATGCAGTCTCCCAGTTTCAAATCTCAGTCTGAGTCAGCTCACAGCTAATCAGCTTAGTGAGATCCTTTCAGTCCTGGAAAAGCGTCTGTTTAATGACATCCATCAGCACTCTGCAGCACACTCAGGTGTTCATCACAGAGCTCTGTGCTCTGTCTCTGGATATATATGAAGGAGTTTCCCTACAATGCATCTCCAATCATATGCAGTCCATTTTGGGATCCATCAGCCAATCATAATGTGGAGTTTTGAGAGTTTCCTCCTGACTCAAGCCCTGTATCTAAACCTGGTGGTTGGTGGTCCACAGTGAGGCAGATGGTGCAGTGGTATAAAGATGAAGAAACAAAAGGCACGGACATTCTTTTTTATGAAATACGCCAGATGAAAAATATTGAACAAAAACTGAGTGAATCAACCTAATAACTTATGTAACAAAGCTGATCAAAACTGATTACATAAAAAACCACACAGATATACAGCAAGCTAGGACTCCAGGCAGCATCCCAGTTGAAATTATTCTCTACTGCCGCAGTGACAGAGACAGTTTGAGCAAAATACACAAGGAGCTGTTTCCCGGTGATGTCATTGTTGCAACAAACCTTGCTGGACGTGGCACAGACATAAAGGTTTCCACAGAGGTGAACAATAATGGAGGATTATTTGTTATCCTCTCCTTACTCTCTGAGAACACAAGAGTGGAACTCCAGGCTTTTGGTCAAACTGCATGCAAAGGTAAACCTGGATCTGGTCAGGTAATCATCTCCACTGAACAACTACAGCACAGTGTCCTCTCTGGAGAAACTTGCAGCAGAAAAGATAAATCACATGATGAATGATGTTGCTGAGATGAACCTGTTTTCAGAATACTGTGAAAATCTTCAAGATATTTATAATACCACTCTCATTGAGGAACTAACAGGCTGTCTTCAATTTGTAAAAATGTCCTCTGCAGACTCAACAAACAGTAACCCAAACGGCCTGGAAAAACAGTTAACAACCAAGTGCATAATGTATAGTTACTTTGACAAAAACATTACTGAGGCTATCCAAAATTTGGATGAAATAAAAGAGAAAGCGAGAGATGCAATGTCCAAAACAATCCAGATTTTTAAACTGGTGTCAGACGAGGATAAAGATCTCCAAGTTGAAGCCATGAACGCCTACCATCGAGGTCTGAAATATGTACTTTCTGTGGTAGAGAAGAATCGTTTCTCATGGGAAGGTCTGCTGGTGTTCTTTCTTGGAGTTTTACAGATTGTTGGAGGAGCACTGCTCACTGTATTTACATTTGGAACATTTGCTCAAGTTGGATTGGGACTCATTACAGAGGGAATATCAGACTGCATCACTGGCATTCAGGCCATGGTGACAGGAGAATTCAGCTGGAATTCATGGGCTATAGAAAAAGCCATTTTCATTGGTGTCTCTCTTATTGCGTCAGGAATTGGAAAGCTGATATCAAATGGATTCAAATGTTTTAAAACCTTATTTAAATTTGGTAAACAGCATAAATCAATGTCAATGTTCCTTTCAAGACAGGCTAAAGATGGCTTCAGTGTAGTCTTAAAGACTAATTTGAAGAATGTAGTAAAACACACAAGTAAAGAAATGTTAAAAGAAAAAATCAGCTATGCACCAGGAAAGACTGAAGGGAAAATACTGACTCAAACACTAAATGACACTGAAGATAAAGTGAAATTAAAAATAGAAAAAGAGCCTTTATCTACATTAGGAGATCTCATTATTCTCTCACAACTTGATGATAAAAAGCAACGTCACGATCTCCTGAAGGACGAGAGCAGGAAGAATAAACTGTTGGCCATTTTCAAAGAGGTCAGTACAGCAATACAGCCATTCTATGAAGACCTCAGCTGGAAGAACATGCTGAATCCATTCCTCTCCACAGTGACTGGTAAAGCTAAATTACATAGCCACAGAAAGACAACAGCACTTCTGGGAGGTATCCAAAGTGTCTACATGGTCTCCAGTCACATAGTTTCTATTGTTAAAGGCCAGGCAAATGGTGCAATTGGTCGTTACATAAGAAAGGGCTTAAAGAGTCGCAAAACAGAGGAAAACCTCAAAGCTGGACAGAACACCAGACACATTGCATGCATGCCAAGAAAGCTAAATTCTAATCACAAACTTGTAGGACATGCAGGTCAACACTCACAATCATATGCTGAAAAGATCAAGAACTCCACGACTGCAGGCACCATCCTTGATATCAGAGTTCTGTCAGAAGCCACTGGCACTAAAGTTGTCATCCTAACAGAGGACAGCAATGGAAGACTTACGAAAATGCAAGAGCTGAGCCCAGACACTAGACCTGCTAAGAAAACTGTGACATTAGTCTACAGACCAAAGAGTGTCCAGTATCCTGATGGTCATTATGATGTGCACATGAATAACCAGACAATGAGCATAGAAAGTAAGGGAAAGAGCTGCTTGTTTCATGCTTTGGCACGGGGAATGAAACCAAAAGCCAGTGAAGAAGAGATCACTGTGGAAGCAAATCGCCTCCAATCTGTGGAGGCTGATGCTCTCCTCGGTTACCCAGGCCAATGGGAGCCTTTCATCAACCGGAAACAATTAACTAAAGCAATGAGAGGAGAGGAAGAGGAAAGTGAACCAAGAAAGATAATAAATGAATGCAAAAAGATACTTCAGAGAGAGGTTGGAAAAGTAGAGTTATACAAAAACTGGCATAAATATGCAATTCAAAATCCAGGACTTGGAAAGTTCATCAATGCAGATCACCAGCCACCAGTCAGTAGTATATTGAAGGCCCATAAACAGAACCAGAATAGCAGATTAGCAGAGGCCATGCTTGAAGTGGCAACAAACTCATCTCCTCTGGATCGAAGTCTCATTTCTAAAGTGGACAGTTCTCATGGTCGGGAACTTCCAACTGTTTATGTACCTACAGAAGTCCATCGTGAATTTCCCAGTACAAAATCACCAGCCTTCAGAGACCTCTTGGCTGCAGCCATAAGTAATAATGATATAAAGAGCACCTTCAAGCTGACAATCCTTGGTTCAATGCCAAGATTCTGGTTGGATCATAATAAGGACTTCAAAGACTTTCAGAACAACTCAATGAGTAACACCAGGCTTGAAATTTTTGAAAATAGCTTTCAGAAACACAGCACAGAGATGGTAAAGACATGGTTTTCTCTGCTTCAGATCAAAGGTGTTATAACAGATGATGATGTAAAGATCATTACAGATTGGATTGGCAAATCAGGCTACAATGATCAAAATGAGCCATACAGGAACGAAGTCACCAACCTTCTCAGATCAAAAGGTATAATCACATTTAAAATGACATTTAAATAAATCACGTACACAAAACTTATGTGTGATTCCTAATAAAAGGGAATGGAGGTGCTTAGAGTGGCATTCATTTGAGTGGATTTGTGTTTTCAGTTTGTGAGGTTTGAGAATGTGACTTACAAGCAGATCACACAGGACACTATGGAGATCTTCCACCTGGCTGATCATCATCAATAGGGCTCTCTGTGTCGTGACTAATAACGACTATATAATAACGAGCATAAAAAGCAATGTGTTTCTTAGAGAATGTTAACAATCAGTCTCATAGGCATCTAAATTCATGAACTTTACAGAGTACCCGAGTGACCTCTAGTGTTCAGAAAGGCAAAACACACATCTCTTGCATTTAGATCTAAGCAATGCTTATTTATCATTCTTTTCTGGTGGCAGCTGGTGTTATTCTGCAAGAGCTAGACAGAGGGAGCTAATAAAATGCTAACTTTGAATCATAAAAGCCAGAAAGATGTACAGTGAAAGAATTAGTAACATAATTATAGCAGCTATAAATGAAGCTGGGACATTATGTAAATATAGATATTGATATAATGCAGGTAAATAATGTAATGATTAATTCTGTGATGCAAGGAAAAATATGTGTATTACAGGTTAAATGTTGAGACGTCCCTGTGCAGTGGATGATTTGTTGGAGGGCTGCTGATTAGCTGGAGAGATTGATGTGGGGTTTATGAGACAGGCCTCATGAAACACCACACAGTTTGGATGATGGGGAGCATTTCAGCAAAGATAACTTTACTTGGTGAATTTTTCAACCATAAAGTATTCTTGCTCTCTTCAGATTCACCAGGTTGCACCCACTTGATGTGTATGTATTACTGGCTGGTTTACATGAATGAACTGTAACTCTCTGTGGGTGATGCAAACCATTGCTATGGGTTACTTGTTGCAGGTCAAGCTGCCTCATTTCCTGTTGGGGGTTTTCATCAGAGAGAAGACAAATATGCTCAAAGTGTAAAAAAAAAAACAAAGTGTATTTTCTTAAATTTATTAATCAGTTCAAGATTCAAGTTAAAAACGGTAGCCGTGTCTCTTAGCTCACTCAGGAGACCCAAACAAACAATGAGCACCACACCCAGGCAGCAAACACTTTTATTAGGCCACAGAAACAGAATATCGGCTCACGTTTCTTTTTCTGGACCTCTCTGGACCTCTCTGTATATAGAGATGGCCCTTTTACAGGTAACACTTGCATTACCGTGGCAACCACCTCTTGCCTTTTGCTTAGGGCTGTAGAGTTAAAGAAGAGGGAAGGACTGGAAGACCATTTCCTAACACCAGAATTTATGGCCGTCTTTTGGTGTAGGAGAGTCAACCTTAAAGATTTGTACCTTCTGGTGCCATCACCAATCCAGGCAGACCATTCCCCCTCACACAATCCTCAAAAAAGAAGGCTTCTCTGTGTCTATGCCTGTTAGTATCTGAGTGTAGCAGTCTAAATCCAAAATTATACTAAAATGCAAATTGGTATGCAATAAAGGACAAAACACAAATCTGTGCCACAAATCACGAAGCAACATAAAATAATGGGATACATGAACCTTAAAGATAAAAAATAAATTCCGACATTCCACAGAATTGGAAACACCGCTCTTTGCAAGGAGAAAGCAGTGAGGGAGGAAATAAGTTCCATAATAATAGCCACTTCCATACTGATTCTGCAGCAGTTTTCATTGCCATCACACAACCATTGCAAATTCTTCTGACATCTTTATTATTTAGGTTTTTACTGATATTTTAGAGTTCATTAATAAGGAAAACTATTTGTAACTTATTACACATTCTTAGAAAATTTAAAAAAATAACACATATTCTGTTGTTTTAAATTAGCCTAAATGTTGTTCATTCAAAATGCAAGATGGACCCAGTTTTACCAGCTGCAAGATTTATGTGAGCTAGGGTCATTAAAAGTACATCAGTACAACTAATTTATTATTGTAAATAGATACTGTCCAAAAATCTTGAATCCAACTCTCTTTCTTTATATTTTGCTTCAAATTTTCTTGTAATTTCATAAACTGGCCTTGGACAATAGGTCCTTTAAAGTTTTTGTTTGGACACCATTTCATTCTAATCCTTGTACCTGTGCATACCTACAGGGAGTGCAGAATTATTAGGCAAGTTGTATTTTTGAGGAATAATTTTATTATTGAACAACAACCATGTTCTCAATGAACCCAAAAAACTCATTAATATCAAAGCTGAATGTTTTTGGAAGTAGTTTTTAGTTTGTTTTTAGTTTTTTAGTTTTAGCTATTTTAGGGGGATATCTGTGTGTGCAGGTGACTATTACTGTGCATAATTATTAGGCAACTTAACAAAAAACAAATATATACCCATTTCAATTATTTATTTTTACCAGTGACAGCAACATAACATCTCCACATTCACAAATATACGTTTCTGACATTCAAAAACAAAACAAAAACAAATCAGCGACCAATATAGCCACCTTTCTTTGCAAGGACACTCAAAAGCCTGCCATCCATGGATTCTGTCAGTGTTTTGATCTGTTCACCATCAACATAGCGTGCAGCAGCAACCACAGCCTCCCAGGCACTGTTCAGAGAGGTGTACTGTTTTCTCTCCTTGTAAATCTCACATTTGATGATGGACCACAGGTTCTCAATGGGGTTCAGATCAGGTGAACAAGGTGGCCATGTCATTAGTTTTTCTTCTTTTATACCCTTTCTTGCCAGCCACGCTGTGGAGTACTTGGACGCGTGTGATGGAGCATTGTCCTGCATGAAAATCATGTTTTTCTTGAAGGATGCAGACTTCTTCCTGTACCACTGCTTGAAGAAGGTGTCTTCCAGAAACTGGCAGTAGGACTGGGAGTTGAGCTTGACTCCATCCTCAACCCGAAAAGGCCCCACAAGCTCATCTTTGATGATACCAGCCCAAACCAGTACTCCACCTCCACCTTGGCGTCTGAGTCGGACTGGAGCTCTCTGCCCTTTACCAATCCAGCCACGGGCCCATCCATCTGGCCCATCAAGTCTCACAATGATCTTGTCACACTGAAGTGGACGCGCAACGAGATATCATAGCGTGGCTCAAGCACATTCATCACAGTTTAAACCCCTTGTTTTGCACAACGGAATACGGCCTGCAGCTAAACACCCCAATAGCTTTTGTAATCGCTTTAGCCCGGTCGGATTGGGCAGCAAAAGGCTGCTTAAATGCCGCAAACTCCTCTGCTCCACCACTTGGACCGCTAGTGCTGACCATAACTATTGCTTGACAGACTGACCACGTGCACCATACACATACTTTTTTTTTCTTTTTCGAATCTTTGGATCGAACCATGGAGTGGGATCGGTTCGGATTTCGGACCAACCGTGATCCGTTGCACCACTAATACCTACCGCATGCATCAAAATAAAAACTTTGTATCTCAATAATGACTTTTGAATTCATTTAAGAATTTATGTTTTAATTATGTTATTTATTTAAACATTACTAAATAAATGTGTTGTACAATAATTTAATTAAAACTATAAACAACAAACAAATAAGTATTTCAAAATGAAATATCTGTACCTATTATTGCTAAATAGTAAATTAACTACCCTGAATAAAAACCTAATTTCATACAACAACATTTTCAAATTACCAATTAAATAACAGATTTTCTAAAAATCTTTTTTTTGAATTGGCAAATGAACTGGCTTTTAGATTAACTACCGGATTAGCTCCTACACTTGCTAACAGATTAGCTATCCCATCTCTCTGATTGGCAGTGGTGTGCGGATTAATACTGAAATATCACTTCCTCCTATACCAGATATTTATGTTCTAGAATTGATTCTCATATTAAAATGTTGATGTTTTAAAAAGTTGGGAGTGTCTAAAAAGTTGGTAGGAACTACTACTTCTTCTGTCTGTCAATGGTATGTGAAATACTGCTGTATAAATGCATAACGGCTCACGTGTGCTCACTCGGCGACAGCGACGTGTGGCACTGTTGCTGAATTTTGGAAAAAGACTCAGGTCAAGGCTTAGGTTTTTGTGCTGATGTTTAAACAATGGGAATTCATATCAATAGGAACTCGTATTCAATTGGCAGTCCTGAGTTGAGGTAATAGTTATATTAGTTATGTAGTAATAGGTATGTAATAGTTATATATAATAATATAATTGCTATTCGAAGAGCAAAATAAGGAAATAATTTTGAAAATGAGGAGTGGAATCACCATTTTAAATAAATCTTTGATTTTCGATATAATTTACTTATGTTGCTTTTTTTAAAATGTATTTTAAAACAAAATTATGAACATTTCTTTTTTAGAAATGTGATTTTTTATTTTAATTACATTTTTATTTTTTATTTTTTTTTAAATTAAATTATTAAAGGTGAAGGAAAATCTTAACCTTGTTCAGGAAATCTAAAATAAATTGAAATGCGCACAAACAAGTTGTCTTTGTGAGGTTTTATTTTCCTTTGCAAAGGGGTCAATCAATACAGAATAGTCAGAAAGGCTTTTGACCAAGAAGAAGTACAAACAGAAATACCCACTATGGTCACAGAGTACAATCAGAACATTTCGTACAAAAGATAACTTGTACAGTTGAGGATATTCTGTATTAAAAGAGTATATAGAGATTGTTGTAAATAAACATTGTGCTAGAGTCTTAAATCACACTTATTTCTTCATATTTTGCTACCCAGGAGAAAGACTGTCGTATAGTTTTATAAAGTAGTTTGAAGCAATACTTCTCTAGGCTCTGTGAAGCTCTTTCATTGCCTTGGAAATGAATGCATGGCCTTATATTGGCATTTTCCTGCACTTTCAATCCAGTTATTGTACCTGACTGCTTTCAGAATTATGTTTTTCATTTGTTTGCTAAGCCACTTAACACTGACCTATGAATCAACTTAGCAAATCTGTATCTTTAGGCACTTTACTACAATGGCAGCATGTTGCAAAAGTACACAATTTGTTCCCATTTCTGAATCTATATTACAAAAACTAACAATACAACTGGACTGACATAAAATATTTTTTGCACCTAAAATGTTATTCTCAAGGAGCTATTAGCTGAAAACCAATAAGAGCACAATACACACCATGCACGTTGCATGAAAAATCAAGGTCCTGGTCCCGACGCCATTACCACAAGCACTTTTGCAGTGTTGTGTTACATATTTTTACTTAAAGGTCAACAAGAGCCCATGTGAATTTAATGAAGAACTAGATGCATCTGATGCAGGGACAGGAGTGCGGTTTTCACAGTTTTTTGTAAAATTCCATATTCTTGTGCCTTTTTTCACTGTCTAAACTAATCAGAGTGTAACTAGTAAATGGGATTCCCAAGTGCAGCATCATCTTCAACACTACCATAGACCAGTAGTGTTGATACTTGAATAGCTCTACTCAGGACTGCAGACCAAAGCAAACATCACCTTACGACCATGGCCTGTACCTATGACTCTGGTAATAGAGTTTGGTTGTCCTCAAAAGATATTCCATTAAAAATGGAATACACTGTGCACAACATGGGATCTGTCAATGTCTGGGATACATGTTACTGTTTCAGTTTAAGTATCATGCCACAGCTGATGTTAACATAAAAAGCTAGCTAGTAAGTGAGGATGAGCAGATTTAGGATTAAAGAAAGGTGAGATAGAGTCAACATTACATTGCTATTGTTTTTTCTGTAACAGTTCCTCTCATTGAATTCACAGAGTTGGTTTCAATAATTTCCTGTTTATACCACTGTTATGGCACAAATAATCAGAATCAACAGGGACAACTTCAGCTCTACAAAAAATACTTGTAATAGGCACTTTTAGTTACTTTGTTGTGACTGCTGACAAATGAAAGAAGGAACTCTACCAGTTCTCTTTTCAAGGAATGACAATAAAATCCACACCAAGACCTAATGCGTGCGAGCATCGGCAGAGAGCACTGCATTGTTCCTGACAACAGATAAAGGTACAACCCTGGTTTCAAATTCAGTGTTTTGCAGGCTCAGACAGGCACATACTTTTCTGCCACTCCTTACTTCCTCATTCATTAGTTCCTCAGTTAGCACATGTTTTCTCTAGATCCACAACAGCACAGTGCAACAGCGCAGCAGTCCTGAGTTTCAGGAGTTGCACAAATTGGACATACAAATTGGACTCTCTATAGAAAGCAGAGTCCAATTTGCATGTTTCCCTGAGAGTCTCCCCATTGACAAACAGTCTGAACACACACAAGCATATTTTATGTATGATCTACAACAGCTCTGAAACTCCAGAACAGCTTCAAACATCTGTTATACGCAGAGTACCCTAACTAACACTAACATACATCTTTTTTTCTAAGAAAACAAAACCAAAGTCAAAAAATAACAAAAACAACCAAGAGATGCTATAACAATAAATAAATGACAAAAAATGAACTGAACTGGAGATTTTAGTCTTAGAGCTGAAAGCTGAAGCTATAGCATGTTCCAACTACACTTTTCACATGCAGTATATTCTAAATAAACGAAACTAAGACCAAAGGAAACATAGTAAAAAAAAAAGTAAAATAATTTTGAAAGAATAAATAACAATAAACATACAGAAATAAACACACAAAAATATTCTTTTTTTTATAAACAATGAAAGTTTTGATTCACTTTCATATTTTTTAGCACCATGTTTTTAAAACTTACATAGTGGTACACACTCTTAATAATTTATAACAGCTACTTTTGACTAGTTACTAATTATTATACATTTTATTTTGCTGTCATTTAGTGATGATGTATCTGTCGCAACATTTTTTTTTCCACTGCATTCAGGCACTGTTCTAAACTTTTCCCAGAGAAAAGTAAATGACTATAACTGATGATACATTACAGCAAATAAAGTTGTAGTAATTTAGATACGATTCATGCATGTCCAGTATAAACTGTTTGGGGTCCAGCACTGAACCCTGTTGAACCCCACAGGTAACCTTCAGTAAATTGAAATCAAAGTTAAAATAGTTAAATACTACAGTATCAATTAGTACATACATCTGTCATCAAAGTAACTGTTTACCTTTGTAAATGTTAGATAGCTAACATTTTTAGAATTTTTCTATTTTATTCCCAAATAAATGAAATAAATCTTAAATTTTATTTAAAAATGTACTAAAAAAACACTTTACTGCTCTCACCTCTCTATGCAGAACTTTAGTTTAAAGTGTGCACAGACGATCTGAATATTAGTTCAGGTTGTGCTCAGTGCATGTGTCAAGTGTTCAAACTGACTGAAACAGACATTTGAGAGCTCACAAACTCACAGTAGTTTTACATATTTGTCAATGTGACTTTTCATTTGGTAATGACCTTATTACTGTGAGTTTCATTTGGAAAAGCTTCATCAAGAGATGAATCACATTGACTGAACAGTGAACAGATTCACCTTTGCCTTTTCATTCAGATGACATAATTCTGTCTGTTCTGTCTGGCACACGGGAAGAAGCTTCTGATGGTTTTCAGCCAGCCCTCTGTAAAGAAGAAACACAGCATCAGGTCAGATCAGAGTCCTGACCAAGACCAAGATCACGTGACTGTGTGTAGTTAGTATGAAGGACAGAGGATAATAAACACTCACATTCAGAGCTGTTTTTCCTGTTTCCTGAAAACGTCTTTGCTGAAAACAATTACTTTGTACTAAATATAGTTATTACTTAGGACTGTAGTTTTATTCTCTATGATTTCATCTACAAAAAAAAAAACTCTTCCCACTTCATGACTGTTACTGGAGATTAATGCTTCAGTGGGAAATCTGCACAATTGCAACTGCAAACCATTCTGAAATGCTATGAGGTAACCCATTTTGTAACCTGATGTGCTCTTCCCTACAAATGTAACTGCCTGTTGCATCAACACAGCTCACAACTGCTGTCACTTTGCACTTTTGTAGTTTACTACACAGGTTCTAAGATTCGTGATAGCCTGCATTCTTCTGTCTCTCACACTGCTTTTCATTTACTGTATAACTCATCAGTTCTTCAGTTTTTTTTATGTGAAGACAGACCTTCACAGACAACTTAGTAATATGCTTAAATGTGACTGTAGATGTTTCTTTGAAACAAAGCAAGTTAACACACTAAGACATCATCAGGATCTTTCAAGCTCACATCCTCTAATACTGACCTTTGACCCAGAGTGCCACTACTTTCTGTTTCAGGGCCTTTCCATGCGTGTCATACATGGTGCATATGTAAACACCTCCATCTTCAGAGCGAGGACCTAACAAAGTTAGGCTGGCGTTTCCTGTGTTCCATGGATCTTTTCTCATCTCTGTGCGGTCTGTGTAAGGTACACCTTGACTTTTCCGATCCTTCTCATACACGACCTTCATTTCGTCTTCTTGGATATGTTTCCACTCCACTTTGGCGGTCTCCGTATTCCTCAGTTTTTTGGATATGAAGGGTAGCAGGACAGAGTCTGCTCCCTCTGTCACATCAACAACTTTGAGCTGGCAGACTGAGGGAACAGAGCAGAACATGAGCTGCGCCAAACAGAAACTGTAAATCACATTAAAAACAAACATTTGAAGTATAGTTGAGACGAAAATCAGTGTTCAAAATGTTTTTAAAAATCGGATTGAGAAATGTCTTGATGCATTTTCAATCATCCAGGAAAGTAAATCTCCAAAAGTTGATTCTGTTCATCTGGACGTAGCGTTTTGTGGGAGAAACGTTTCGTCACTCATCCAAGTGACTTCTTCAGTCTCAGCTGACTGCAGGTTTCCCCAATCTTATAAACAGTACATTTGCATAATGACCATTGATCAACAACCACTGACCAAAAGCCACTGATCAATGGCCATGAGTACCATTCACAGAGAGTTGGGGAATGGCTGCAAGTCATGAGAATTTGCATGGTTATGATTAAAGAACTGACCTCCCAGCCCATTGTTCCTTCAGTGGGCTGGTTTCAGTCATTATGCAAATGTACTGTTTATAAGATTGGGGAAACATGCAGTCAGCTGAGACTGAAGAAGTCACTTGGATGAGTGACGAAACGTTTCCCCCACAATATGCTACGTCCAGATGAACAGAATCAACCTTTGGAGACTGATTGAGGAATAATTGTCATTAAGTCAAGTTATTTTGTGTTCCACTATTCAGACAAAAGATAATTGAGAGGTTTCACAGAGGTATATAAAGAGGAAACTGCACAAGACATCAACACTAATTTAAAAACATTAGAAATGAGACGAAGCTACTTCTGGATATTCTCTCACTCACAAGGGGTTGCCTTTAATTTTTCATTTGGCAGGTTTGAGATGCCAGGAATATCCACACAGAGAACTCAGATAGCACAACAAGAATATACAAACTCCACTCAGGAGTTTCCACTCTACCCTATTTAGTCCTCATTGTATCTGTATGTAGACATAGCTCCAGCATACCTTTGTCTTTTGTCAGAGTTTCTGTATTGTCCTCCTCGGGTTTCTAATCCTTGTTTTGTTCATTGTTTTTTTTACCCTCGTGTTCTTTTGGACTTCTTTTGGCTTTTTGGATTTCAATGCTCTTTGAATTTGACTTTAATAAAGGTTACAATACCTTTCTTTTTGTTCTTTTGACATGAGGTTTAAATCCTGCATTGGGGTCTTCATTGAGAGAAATGTGATTTAATGGCACTGAGAGGTCAGTAGCTTTTTTCTGGTTGATTGCACACGCATGTTTTGGGTCTTTGCGGGGAGCCTGATGGAGGAGAAGTGTTTGAGGCAACCTGGCTCTTTCACTTCTCTGTTACCATCTCGGCAACACTGTTTACTAAAACTGGTAAGTTGAACAGATGCAGGCTCCATCTTTCGAAAAAACATCTATTAGGAATCACTTATTTCCACGATGTACAGAGTTTAAGCCATAGTACATTTACTTTTGATAATTGACGTCCTTTTTATACAATTTTATGTGTATTGGGGTGTTTTCATGGTGTTTTATTGTTAGAAATGGTTTTAAATAAATCAAAATTAAATAAATAATTACATGACAACTATAAAGTTAATAGCATTTTATAATTCTGCAGCCAAGAAGAAGTGCAGAAAGCATCATTTCTGGCAGTCTTCCTATAAGTGTCACCACACACCGCTGCTCAGGCTGATTCAGCTCTGCTGCCAGAAGGACAGATACAGATTCATACCACACATTTTTATAACACACCTGTCCAACAGAGACAGGTGTGTTATAGGTTTACTCTGTCAAGTTATCAATAATAATTCTCCAAAAGTATTTCTGGGGAAAATAGAAAACATTTCATCTTATTTTTTATATCCAGTCAGAACATGTAGTAGCTGGGGCTTCTGTAGAAACTTTGCTCAGTGACATCAAATGTAAAACTGAAACTGTAAGCACCGCTCCTTTAGGAGCAGGCCAGGTATTCAGCATTTGTTACTATAGTGATCTATAAAGGGCCACCCACCCACTCACACACTACTACACCCACCTGCTGTTTTCTTCATCCTTTGATATACAAGACACATGAAAATACTAATGCCAATAGCCAGGACAAGCACCGGAACCAGGACCGCTGGGAGAACTTTGGGCCAGATTGGAGGAGGAGGAGGACGCTCTGTAATGAACACAAACACAACCTGAACATGATGCTGAATGTTTTGAAGAATTCATTAATAATTAATATGAATTCACTGATAATAACCATGCTAATTGAAATGAATTCTAGTATGACCTCTGCTTCAAATGGATTTAAGATTTTTAAATCTTATTTTGATTGTTTTTATAATGATTTCTGCTGATGAAATCACAGTTATATGTTGGTTTATCCTTTTTAAACAGAAGTCTGACCTTGGCTACGTTCACACTGCAGGCGAAAGCGCATCAAATTCGACTTTTTTGACCCTATGCGACCCATATCCGATCATGGTATGACAGTTTGAACGGCACAAATCCGATATTTTCAAATCCGATCTGGGTCACTTTCGTATGTGGTACTGAATCTGATACATATCTGATGTTTTCGAAAGCGACTGCTGTTTGAACGGTCATGTCGCATTAAATCCGCCTTTTACATCACTGACACAAGACAGACGCCAATTATCAGCGCCTGGCTATTTAATCTGCAGATTCTAACAGAAATCTGCAACTATCCTTTGAAGCACCGCTCCTCTCTAAAACAGCAATAAGGATCATTATTAGGCCATATGTAAATAACAAAATAACTTTATTACTTAAAGCAAAATTGGGAAACCTAAAGTCCGAAACAAGTCTTTATATTAAGTGTCATCAGTCAAACAATACTGTTTGGTCTGGGTCTAAACAGAGCGCGTTGTGTGTGACATCTTCTTTTGCGCTTTGAGGACCGTGAATGGTTCACACTAGAGCGCGTTTGCTGTCACATTTTATTTGTAGTGTAAACAACCAGACAAAAAAATCAGATTTGATCAAAAAATTGGAATTGAGCATTAAGACCTGCAGTGTGAACGTAGCCTTTGATCTTCTCTGGTTATGTTGACCGTTCCTGAAAGCCTTTCATCTTTGTAATGTTGAATGGTCACTTTTCTCTCTGGTCACTCTCTAAGGGGAATCTACAGCACTGACCTTTGACCTTTAGTTGCACTTCAGTCTGGTTCTGTTTTTCTCCAACCTTGCGTACGGTGCAGGTGTAGAGTCCACTGTCAGAGAATGTAGGTTTTCTCAGAGTGAGGCTGAGGTCTCCGGTCTTCAGGGCGTCCTTTTGAATGGATGTTCTGTTGACGTATTGTTTATTTTGCTCTGTAAGATAATCACCTTCCTCTGTGCGAACATGAATGATTGAAGGATTCAGGTCATCGCGTCCCCACACAACTACACCCTCTTCAGCTGGAACGGGAAGCTGGCAGAGCAGAAGGACAGACTCCTCCCCCTCATACACCTCGACTCCTGAGGCATACTGGGAAACTGAGGACGCAGAAAGAGGTTAAATCAGTCTGAGTTCCATACTAAACAAACAATGTGAGCCGGTGTAGAATTATCTGTAGCTCAATTGTGCAAACACATGAAAAGAAAGTCCAGCTTTCCTGTTTCTATTTTGAAATTTAAGAAACTACAAAACGAAAACGGTAGTGGGTGAACTTCTGTCCTGAGTTCCTGAGGCTAAAAAACAGTTTCTGAAAGCAGATCTGAGTTTTGTCATAGTTAGGGGTGGATCAGGTGACACTGATTCATTCCTTAGTTATGAGGTCAGGCTGCTGGAGGCTTCCCATGATGCATTTTTCCTCCTTTCCCATTATTTTCATTCCCCGTGCATTTATACACCACTACAGGATGTCATTACCCTTGTCTTTTCTCTCCCTTTTTTGTTGTTGTTTTTCTTCCTTCACACAGTCACCAAGTGCTGGTCATAGGGGATCATCTGACTGTTGAGGTTTTGATTCTAATACTGTAGGTTCTTTACAATATTAAGCTCCTTGACGTGACTGTTGTTCTGAACTAGTGGTATATAAATAGGACAGAATTTAAATGAATTATTTTAATGTTTAAAAAACAAGTGGAAAAGTAGACACAGCTGAACTGAACCAGAATTGCAAAACTAGATTACAAAACTAAGACAGAACCTATAGAAATAAGCTAGAAAATATCTACTAAAAACAAAACTGATAAAACATAACAATAAACTAACTATGAATCAAGCAGGAATTAGTCAACAACAAACAGAACTCTTAAGTCCATAACTCAGAGATGGAGGACCATGACAATGTCACTTATTCAATATAACTATAGTATAAATCCTCAGAGGTATACACACTGTGTGAAAACTCTGTCAGCACATGTAAAAACATGCAGGAGGAGCACAGGTGTTTTAAATCGAGTAAAATAAGGAAATTTCCTGCCTCAGAGCCGCAGCGTGACATTACAGTAAGTACTATTAGTCAATATACAGCGATTCTCTGATGTTCATGCATTTTCTTTTGTGACCTTTAGATGAACAGAAATGTTAGTTACTGATTATAAATATAAATACAATTAATTTAATAAACATTAATAAACTAATGCTATGCTTTATACTGACATATAGAGAACACAGTCTGTTCAGGACCAAGTCTTCTGCCTAATATCATAATGTTCCACATGCATTGTAATTTAATGAAATATATTTTCAAGTAGTCTAATAAATGTGTCACTGCATGTACATCATCATCATCTGTCAAGTAAGAGAAGCAAAGTACAATTCAGTAGGACAGGTTTCAACAGCATTGATGCTTATTGATGACCTGGGGTCCCCAGTTTCACAGCGGCAGGGGAAACCCAGTACAAAATGCAGGCACGCAGTCGAGCAGTGGACTGGCAGGATTTTAATAGGCTACCGACTTTAATAAATACCCAGTATGACACTGCACAATACCGGTACATTGGCATGTGCGTATTTACCCAAATGACACAGTTACTGTGTAATGCGGATGTGTCCGACGCAGATCATGTTTTGTTCTTCTGCACTCTGCGCAAGTAATCAACCCATATTTGAACGCAGAGCAGTCCTGCTTCCACCTGAGCTATCAGTTATATCTGTGTTGATATCTCTGTGAAAAGCGGTGGAATTTAAATATTTACCCAACTGTAAGTGAGGGAGAGGGATGACAGAGAGACAGAGAGGTAATGAGGAAAGAATGAAAAACGTAAGAAAACACGCACACGGGAGGGAGCCGAAAGCAGCGATTAAGAACTGATACAGATGCTCACACAGACGACTTCATGTTCTTAACTTCATACTGGCATTTTAACAAGTTATATCTGAGTAATCTTAAGTTGTTACTGTGGTGAAATAACGTGAACTGGACGTGAAGAATCGCCACACTCGGTGCGTGTGTGCGCCAAGTGAGTATTTCAACTGTTGACTGATCAAACTGACAGAAACAGAGAGAGGAATAAAGGTGATGTTACCGAGCAGGAGGGAGACAAGCAGCACGGTTATCCTCATCCTCCTGGAGGACTCCAGTTTAATCTGACTGACCGAAGGACCAGATTAAAGTGACCGAGAGGAAGAAAACAGATGAACAGACCTCCTTCACCTTGCACTAGTTTATCGCCCTTCCCACAATGAATCCACCTTTACTTTCGGTTGAACCGGAAGTCTGATGCTTTCACAATACAATACAGTTTTTAAATTAAGTAATTTCACTAAAGAATGTTCTGGGCTTTTATAAAGTCAGTGAATTCACCGCATCATTATATTTGACCGATTCTTAGTATTGTTATTCTAACTGTTTGATCTTTAGTAAAGACGCTGGATTCGTGATTCTTTGTAAGCATTTGCTGTAACTGAAGAGACATTACATGCAAACAGCATGACTCAGGGCTGGGGACCCGGCACAGTCCCGTCTTAGACATTTTTACTGGTGCATGCGCAGTGCACTATTTGCTTCGAACAGATATGGGAAACCCCCGTTTTACAATAACACTGGTGAGATGTTCTTTCTTTAGCTTAGGACTGTATGACTAACGACATCTTCAGCATAATGCATTAACAATAGATTCTAGTTTATAGCATTATAGCTTGAAAATAATCATTCACTTCAAACCTGAAACTCTTTCACTGGTAAGAACATAATCAGCATTTCACTTTGTCATCATCAAGTTACATGTAGTTTCCACGAATAGCAATAGCTTTTTTAAACAGTCCATCTTCTACGCCTTAGTGTTCATACGTGGAGTTTTGGCTTGCAAACTCTCCCAGATCATCTAATGTAAGAACTGCCAGCCAGCTGAGAGGACTGTTCAGCCATCTACAAGCCTTTTTTTTTAAACCATCTGGAAGTTGTACCTTTGCAGTCTCAGCATCATACGCTGCAGTCTGGCTGGAGCTGACTGTATGGGCTTGTTTAGGATTGTGACTGATGATCAGTTTAGATTTGGAGGTATGACGTTTTCTAATGTGTGGGCATCTCATTAATTGCTTTGGTCTTCACTGGATCAGGCTTTAAGCCTTTGCCTGTGAAAACACGTCCAACATAACAGACTTCTTTGAGTAGGATTTGCACTTTAGGGGGTTAAGTCCCAGTTTGACTTCCCTCGCACGGTTGAGTACCATTCTGAGATTCTGTTAATGCTCTTTCATATCTCTTCCACCAGTGATTATGTCGTCGACGATGACAGCACAGGGGTATCCAGCAAAGATCTGCTCTACTGCACTCTGGAACACCTCACTGGCTGAGTTGATTCCATATGGCATTCTGAGAAAGCAGAAAATGGAGAGTTGAAAGTTGTGAGCATGGATGACTTGAAGTCAAGCGTTATCTGCCAAGAGGAGCATTTCACATCCAGGACAGAAAAGACTGTGAAGTTAGGCATTTGTGCGCCCACTGCCTCTATGGTACGCATAGGGTGACGCAGGCGTTTCAGAGCTTTATTTAAATCTCTTTGATCAATGCAGTGTAATGTCATCTGAATTTTAGAGTAGAGGTTGTACATCTTGATCCACTACAAAGAATTGCAGAGGGTATTCCTTGTCTCCAGAGTGACACGAGCGTTTAACTGTGCCAGCTGTTTGATTTCCTCACCTCCATATGCCTCCAGTTTGGTTTTCTGTGATGGCAGGAGTTTTCCATCTTGTTTCAGTTGTACAAAAAAGAACGGCTGGAATGTCATTACATTTAGCGCCGCTCTATTGGTTTTCTATTAATATGCACAGCGGTGAATATGTCATTCCTATACAGAAAACAGGGGTTCACAGACTCTACATTGACCCCATTCACAAAGAACATTTCCTCATCACTGCTGGGCGCTTGCATCTCAACACTGTTTACAGATCTCTTTTTAAACCCCTTGTTTGTGATGACTTGCAGCATTTCTGGAAGTGATTCCATTTTTTGCATTTATGACATTACTGCCATATGCTGGGCATTTATCTCTTTTTGCCATGTGGCTTCCTCCACAGTTGTTACAGTTAGTTATTGCATGTGCAGCACTCTGTTCTGATTGTGTTGAATGCTATTCCTTTCCTTACACAGTTTCACTAACCATACATTTACTTACATACAGAAATACATCTTTATCGTATGTATTTCTCCTCTTTGTTATTTATTCCTGCACAGCTGGCTTGGATCACCCATAATTTCATTGTACATGTACAATGACAATAAAGGTATATTCTATTCTATTCTATTCTATTCTATTCTATATTTAACATTTAAATATGAATAAACGTATACTGATATGAAGTCAGTTCATTAAAAGTCCCTTATTTTCTCCTTCATAGTTTCAGTCGAGTGTTTAACGGTGGGTTAAAAGTTGCCTCTTTCAGTTCCGTGATCACACAGAAAACAGGGTCACAATGACACAGACGTGTTATTAGGAGTCATTCTTTATTCCCACTACACTTCATAAACACTTTTTCTTTCCAGTTTTATACTGAATACTGAAATGTCTGCATTTGTTGAAACCATGACTCATTCAACCAGTAGAGGCTTGTTTTTAACATTTACTGAGCAGCAACCTTCAAAATATATGCTGGGTGTTCACAGTAGAATTAAAGTTATTAGGTGGCACTGGATTCAGCTGCAGGTTGTGCTGTGCAAACACTGACCTTCTAGTTTATAGTTGGGTTTCTGTGAATGTTTTTATAGTCAAAATTTTTTATATCTACTATTTATTGTGTTATTGTGTTCTCCTCATTCTCCCAAATAATTGATAAGTACTGAAAAAACCGTGAGAGTGACACAACAGTTTCTTGTTTGAAGAAGATGGTCAGTTGAGTTCTTCCGCTGTGGAGTTTCCCATCTTCTTCTTCCTGGTCCTGTGTGTGTGTGGGTTCCCTCAAGATACTCAGTCTTTCTCCCCCAGTCCAAAGACATGTATATAAGGATAACTGCATGAATGGCTGTGGGCCTCTCTGAGAAAGAAGAGAAGAAGAAAAAAGAAAAGAAGAAGAAGAAAATGGCAGCTGACAAACCGTATCCATGCAAACGCTACACAAATGCAGGTGTAAACACAGCAGGTTACAGAAACAACAGAAGTAAGATCCAAAGTGTGAGTAACACTGTTTGTGTGGACTGAATAACTTCACCACACCCTGAATATGAAACTGAGCCGAGCAACAACTTCTGCACCTCATTTCTGCTTTTCAGATCTTCACATCTGTTTTAGGAACCCATCATCACACTGAGCCACTTCAGTGCACATCATCACTGAACACATTGTGATGTTTTTTAAACCCACCTGAACCAAAGGACTTGGTTTGTTATGTTCAGAAAAAGAGATCCTGTCAATTAAGACAGAGACAGACAGTGAAAGTAACAGACTGACACTGGATCAACTACAGCAAAATGAAAGCAAACACTGAAAAAAGGAGCAATAAGGAGAATTAGAAGTGGCGAGGACGTTGATTTTAGTGGCTTTAAAAACAAATGGTGTTAGCAGTCGTTACCAGGGATTTTGTGGTTCTGTGGTTCCACCTCTGCTGCCTCCATGAATAGCAGAGCGGGTTTGTGGCTTTCTCCTGTGTTGATGTTGTTCTGTAAGTGGGCCATGACTATCAGGTTCAGAGCTAACGGGTGATAGTCATTCATGCTTTTTACTGCTGCAATCATTGTACATGTCTTAAGGCACACTGGCACCAAAGCCTGGGAGAGTGAGATGTTATCTGAGTTTATGAGCACACTCTCTTGTATTATTCTGGCCTGCTGCTTCATGGGGGCTGCTGCACTGCAGTGGCCTCGTCTTCACGCCCTCCAAAGCTATTAGCCTGCTATTTGTTGTATTTAGTGTGAAAATAAGATCCTTATAATTTAATTCATTCGAACAAACAGATTTCACACTTTTGTGTTATGAGTTTCACCAAGTCCTCCAAATTTGGTGTTTCAAGTAAATGTGTACCACTGTGGACAGTAGAGGGCAGCAGAGTGCCTACCATGGGACTGCAATAATGATATGACTGTATAAGCTTGCCTTTCTGACCAAACTGATCAGCTGATTGGCAGCACGTTTCATCTACTCATTCTTTCTCCTTTTTTAAGGGACGTTAATCTTTTTTCATATCCACTGTTATAATTGCACTGAACTGTTTCCAATATGCTGGATGATAGTCTCTATTAGGTATGTCCTTATGAAGTTATATTTGTTATTCATTTTATCTATTTATTTTCATTTTTTGACTTATTGTCATGACAGGTTATTGTCATGCACGTGAGTAGATGGGCAAAGTTTGCTGACCTCAGCTGGCCAGTGGCTTCAAACCCAGGACTTTCTTGCTGTGAGGCAATGGTGCTAACCACACACCACACACCATTGTTAAGGCCTGTGAGCTGGTTGTAACAGTGCAAAGAGAAAATATTCAGTCAATGATCATGAGTAGAACAAAATGCAGATTTAGGGCAGAGACATGGACACAAGCTTCAGTTTTGGAGGAAATCACAACATTTACTTGTATTTCTGTAATACCTTTAATCCCAGTGCTGCAGAAAACCTAAAATGAGAGGGTTCTGCACCCTTGTGGAGAGGTGACTGGGAGGTCCCAAACTCTCTACTCAAAGCTGTTCGCTCCCAAAGACGATGATACTGGCGTAAGAATACTTGACATTTCTTTAAATTACTGCTAAACTCTAACACAACTCATTGAAACATGTTATATTTTATCTGCACAACAATGTCATTTTGTGACTTTTCTGTTGTTTTGTGTTCCTGGTTTTGGAAGAATACAAAAGTTTCTAAAAACAGATGGACGACTTCTGTAAAATATTTTTTCATTTGTGATCGACTAAGTAACTTTTTTTTTCTTTTTGTTCTTTTTATTTTCAATTAATTATTTAATAAGAACTTTAATTCTGAAACTTGGTGGGAAACGTTTAGGAGACCTAAAAGAAAATGGATTTCTTCCAAAACCATAAAATTACAGGTTATCATTGCTAACATCCTTTATTTTTACAGCAACTACAATACATGTCCCCACCACTATTTACTCTCCTTATTTTGACAGTTAAAGACATCAAAAAGTCTCACCATCTGCAGTGTTGTTAGTCTGTTCAGTGATGTTCTTTGCAATCTTTATGGAAAACTGAATTAAGCTGATGACCTGAACCAAAACATTTGTTTCTTCGTTTTTTAAATTAAAATTTGTGTAAATATTTGCTTTTATTTGCTGTGGATGACCCAGTGTCAGTCTGTTAGTCTCACTGTCCACCTGTGTTTTTATACTCTGTATAGAACAAATACAGATGCGCAGGGTCACCTGATGCTGTCTGACCGTTACCCAGCTTTTTAATGTTAAAGAGGGATCACAGAGTGAGTATATGATATCCTGCTGTGGTTTAAAAACGCTGCAGTGTGTTTTTGAAGGTTCAGTGTTGATGGTGTTGAAATGACTATGAGTGAGTGCGGTAAAAACAGATGACGGTCTGAAAAGCAGAAGTGAGGATGAGGAGCCCGTCCTCAGGTCAGCTGCTTTTTTGGCTTTTCCAGTAGAAACGTGAGATTGAGGAGCTCAGAGACTGAGCTGTGGGAAAGTTGGGGAGCACTGAGGTAAAACTAGTCAATCTGAATGAGGATTTTCATTTTCTTTCTTTTCTTTTTTTAATCATCTTTCTATTTTTTTTCTTGTTCTTTCTTCCCATTTGCCCTTTTCTCACTCAAGTAAAGGCAATATGTATCAATTATAGATGGTTTATCACCTGTTTGTCTGGCATAAGACATTGTTGTGATTGGATATTATTCCTATTGGTCATGTGACCTATCACAGTTGATTTAAGATGGTACTGCCCTGTGCTTCACGATGGCTGCAGCCCCTGGATTTTGACAAACCTTATTACTGATGAAGAGTAGGTGTGCTCGAAATGTCTGAGAAGATGCAATAAATAAGGAAACTGGAGTTCTGCAGTGAGCGAACTGTTATTTCTTTTCTATCCTTATGAATATTAAAGGGTTTGAATTTATGAATTAATGAGATATATTTTCATGTATTGAAACTTTACATTCATATAATGTCTTTATACTACATACTGACACAGGTGATCATAAATACAATAACCATACAGTATGAACTTCAGTTTCTTGTAAAGCATTTAAAGTCTTGTAAAGTTAAAAGTTGTGATGGACCCAAAGCATTTAAAGGTCTGTTGTCTTCTCCTCACAGATGTTGACGGATGGCAGCAGAAAATCTTTTTGTGTTTCAGTGTAAAAAAGTGTTTATGTGCTAAAGAAATAAATATTAAAAATAACACATAATGCAGTTTGTTTTTCTCAGAGGTTATTAAAGCAGTGATGAGTGAGCCTGATGTTTTACCCACACTGAGGTCACACAGGAAGCTGTGTTAGAGTGGTGCTGATTTCTGATGCTGCAGATATTTGAAGCTTTAAACTGCACTCAGAGGTGATGTGAACGGGTTTCCTGACAGTTTCTGAGCTCTGACAGTGAAACAGAAGCATGGAGCTCAACCTAAGGACCTTCATCTTCTTCATTGGTAACTATTTTGTTAACATGACTGATGTTATCGGCTGAGGTTAAAGGTGTAGCTTCAGTGTGGGTGTGGTTTTAGAGCCTCAGCGAATAAACGTGAGCAGAGCTCTTACTGAGGGAATCGTGTTGGTGCTTCATCGAGGACAGACACAGAAATGGACTTAAAAAGTTTTATGTGATGGGTTCTCGATGATATTAAGTTATATGCTTGTGATTAGTTCCAGGTAAAAAGATAATTGATTAGATATGAGGTAGTGCGGTTCAGCCTTCAGCTAAACTTACTCGTGTTTATTGCTGAAGTGAAACAATATGGTGGACGGGTTGAGTTTCATACCTGTACCCTCACACAACCTGCTCACATTCACACACGTAGCAGAGGAGCGGCTTCTTCATGAACACACGGAGGGCTGACGCTAAATAATGTTCTGTGTTCTGCTGTGTGTCCCACACAGACGTCAGGGTTATACAGAACATTCGTTTATGATTATCATCATTATAAGATATATGGTTTTATCTACATTACATAGATGCAAGAAGAAAATTCTCATATCTGTTAATGTGCATGTTAGCGGAAGCTGAAGCACTCGAGGCCAAAATAATTAAAATCTTTAAAAGAGAAACATGGTGCAAAGTGAGCACAAACCTTCAAAATGAATTAAATAGCTTTATGTGAGAGCATCCAGATAAATTATAATGAAAAACATTGCACATTGACTAAAAGTGAACGAAAGCTTCAACAATACCAATACTTTGTGTTTGTGGCTGACCTGCACCCAAACGAGCTGCTCACTCTTCGACATCTTTTCAGTCCTCTCCTGTTTATCCTCCTGTTGGACTTTCTTTCTCTTACTGAGAGAGCCTCTCTTTATTTCCACCAAAGACTTTAAGCTCGTTGACATTTAGGAACAACAATCTATACGCAAGGCTGGTATGTTTGCATTAAGTGACTGCTTGACAAATAATGCTCAGATATGTATTGAGGGGATACATGTCTTCTCTCTGCATTTTGGAAATGAATGTGTGATTTGTGATTATTTCTCTAAGGGGTTTTGTGTAAAAGATAAGTTAGTGTTTATCTGGTCTGCTCATTGATATTCTGAAATAAAGCTTCAAAGAGAAAGATTTTATTCCAAATTAAAAAAAACAATCAGTGGATTTAAATGCTTCCTTGAAAAGTATCTCTTCTACAGTTGTTTCACAGTTTTGGTGGGCATTGGTGTTGACCTCAGCTCTGTCTGAAATGAGCCATGTTACTTCCTCTTCTTTTAAGATTACGTGTTCATTTTCTGGTTAGTTGCTCCTTGTAAGCAGAAGCTTTGTGTGCCTGAGACGACCACAGTGGATATCCACTCTCTGAAATTTTGAGTTGTTGTATTATTGACTAATTTTTAATACAAGGGAAACTGCTGAAGCTTAACAATTAATTTGCTTATGTTTTAAGGAATAAAACATTTTCTGGTTAAAGTATAATAATGCATTTGATGCTGACTAATTTCTTTTACTTTTTCTTTTATTTGTTCTTTTTTGCCTGTCCTCTCCGGCAGTGTAGCGATCAGAATTGTTGTCTGAAGGTTAAACAAAATGTCCAAGTGGAGTATTATTGCTTTTGCTATACTAGTCCACTTGATATGCGTACTTTATTAGACTTTTACAAACATTTTTTTATTTTGAATTATTACAGCCCGAATAGACAAAATCAGGCAATTTAGGCAAAATCACAAAGGAAAGAAGAGAGAAAGAGAAGTTGGGGAGAAAATTAAGAAGAGGGAGAGAAAAATAGAGAAGAAGAGGGATAGAGAGAGAGAGAGAGAGAGAGAGAGAGAGAGAGAGAGAGAGAAACACCGAAAAAAAAACAAGCAAAAAAAACCCAAAACAGCAGGGAAACCACAGAGACAACCAACATATGCATACGTAGCAGTATATAATAAATATTAAATGTTACTGAGCAGCACACAGTATAAATGACACATGACATGTTTACAGGCAGCAGCCGACCAAGATACTGTGCATTTGTAAGTACCTGTTTTGACAGCTGTGTGAATACTTATGTGCAAACCAGTGTGTGCTAATAAGGTTTCTCCAAGTATTTAATGGTAGGTGTGGGAAGCCCCAGCCCTGCTCCCCAGGACATAAAGCAGGCACGGAGGAGACCCAGACCACAGACTTCCATAGGTCGCCCAGAGCACAAGAGCCCCAGGAGGACCTGGAAGGGGGTCACCAATAGTGCAGAAACTACAGGGGGCCCGCAACAACCCCGCAGGCTCTGCAGGAAGCCGGCTATGCCCTAGCAGACTAAACCCCGGGCTGGCTCCTAAAGTCTGCATGCCAAATATCCTAACAAGATACTAACCCCAAGTTACTCTCTGATGCATCCGTCGGAGTATGAATGTGTGTGAATGTTAGCTAGAAAGCATTTAAAGCATAGAAAAAATGCTTGTGTGAATGTGGCAGGTTGCATAAAGCACTTTGAGTGCTCAGAGCAGACTCTATGTAAGAATCAGTCCATCTACCAAATCAGTCCGAGGTGGGTGGGGGCACAGGCCACAGGCAGGTAGTGTGGTGGGGGTAAATAGGCCTGACAACAACTACTATAACAAGAGAGAGATTGATCTAATGTGGCAGCAGAGGCTGTATCAAGACTAATATGGTCCAACAAAGGATTTTAATTTTGATGGTTGATACTGGGAGATTTCTCCAGTGTTTCACATCATCTTCTATTGTTCTCTGGACTGGAAGGAGAATAAATCTGACAGCCTGGGGGAAATGATAACACAGATGAATGTGATGCTTCCCACTTCTAAAGGATAGCGCTGTCCTCCTGAGACATTTAAGGAACTGAGAGAACCTTTAACATGGAGCACTGATACTGAGGTCACAGAGAGGAGGAAATAAAAGTCCCAGTAAATCCCTAGATATGCTAACAGGGAAGTGGGGAAGCTGAAGTTGTTTATCTGCTCAGTGTGGAGTTAAATCTTCATTAAGACACCATGAAAACTTCATCTGTCTCTCTGCTACTCGGTGAGTCAAACACAGAGCTTCTATCTTAGTCATTTATTAATTAATTCAGTATAGATCCAGCACATATGAATAATGGAAAACACATAATTTCAGAGACAGATTAAAGTCTCCTTGAGATTAGTTGAACTTCTCTCTCATACTATCTGTTTGAGTTTGAGGGTCACTCTGTCTCTAAAAGACAGAAATATGTTTGTTTTTAGTTAATACTGCTTTGAAAAACATCTAACATTCACTATAACTTTAAGAGGCACATTTTATCTTCAATTTTCTACATTTCTGTTACTGTTATACTGTTGCCTCACAGCAAGAAGGTCATGCATTTGAATCAGCCATCTGACGGGGTCTTTCTGTGTGGAGTTTGTGTGTTCTCCATGTTTTGTGGGTTCTCTCCGAGTACTTCAGATTGTCACGCCATCCAAGGGCATGCATGGGGTTAACTGGTGATTCTAAATTGCCTGTATAGGCTGGTATAGGCTCCGGCACTCCCACAACCCTGAAATGGATAAGTCGATTAGAATGAATAGATGGATAAAATTTTCGAGCACCTAGTGACATGGTGATGTCATCAATTAGGCTGCTGTGTTAAGTCATACTTTACCTGACTCGCATGTTATGGGAAGGTGAAAGAAACGACTTTGTTGTTGGGATATATAAAGTTGTGTTTGTGTTTGTTTTAGTTGTATTTGTATGAGCAAAATTATGTAAGAATTCAGTTAAGTATTAAACCGAAGTTAGAAGAAAGACAGTTTTTGTTAAGACAAATATTGTAACTTTGGTCATTACAGTGACAAGGAAAGATGTAAGGTCTGAAAAAAATGAAGTGAAAGTTTGGCCTTAAGGAAAAAAACAGAAAACATGTGATTCGGATTTGACTTATCTAAGACAAGGGTCAGGACTTTCTGAAGACTTTTAACATCAAGCTTTTTACAGTTAATTAAACCTAGATATGAAACATTTTAGATAACTGAAAGAAATAATAAAGAAAGATGTTAGCAAACAACAGAAGCTAATGGAAACCACAGTGCACACTCAAAAACATCGGCGCAACTTTGTGCTGAACATAAATCTGGGTAAATTCCTAGATGATTAAACATGCAACTATTTTGCTGGTAATACCTGAAACGAGTAAAGAAAATCAACAGCCTATTTATGCAAGATAATTCATAATTTTATTGGGGGTGTTATATTGGTTGGGTCTGATTATTGGGGGGGGGGTCATAACCCCCCTAACCCCCATGGAAATTACGCCCCTGCTAAAAAAGGAAAAAAGTCAGTAAAAATGAATCTATTTTTGAGATTATGAAAGTGACCAGAGGTGGCAAAAGTAGAGACATTCTGTACTTAAGTAGAAGTACAGATACTGGTATTAAAAAAATATTCTAGTAAAAGCTGAAGTACTGATTCAACTTCTTTACTCAAGTAAAAGTGAAAAAGTACACACAGTACACTGCAAAGCTAACCAAACCTTGCTATGTTAAGGTAATAATAAAATAATATTAGTAGATGGGAATACAAACTTTATTTTAGTCTAAATTTTAATTCTAATAAATATTCTCAGCTTGAGTCAGTTAAGGTGAACATGAAAATAAAAAGTTGCTCTGTTTTCTGTTCCTACTTTGTAGAGGGTGACTTTGCCTCTAAACAGAAATTGTGTACGGTCAGGGGTTAAAGTGAGATACAGCAGGTGGGAAAACCCCAAAATTGGTTGAAATGTCTTAGTGTGCAGAAAAGAATCATAACTTACAATAATTTCTATTGCGAATTGCGGTAGATTTTATAAATGTACAGGCTGTGATCAGCTGACCTGCTGCTGCTCTGAGGTTTAATGCTCTTTGTGGATTTACACAACTAAATTTATCAAGATGAAAGCAGATGTTTCCATCCTCTACACTGGAAGTATACTGTTCATACGTACTAACTTTATACTAGACCATGAGCATCACAGCCAATGTGCCCCATCACACAGTACAGCAAACAACCTGTTTATCCTGCACTAACCTGCAGAGTATTTTTTATCTGATTTAAAAAACATTTAACTTTAACATTTAACATTTAACATTTAACATTGATCACTCCCACATCTAATGCAAAAACTTGACCCTAATTTCTGTTTCCTTACAAGTTTTAACTGAATTATTAAACTGTTATTCTACTGTTAAACTGCTGTGCTTCTCTGATCATGTCCAGTTCAAACTAGTAAAATGTGTACAACATAAACAGTCAGGTTATCAGGGCTTAACTGTGCCAGCAAAGTGTATTCTTGTGAAATTATAACTAAATGTCAATACAGTTCAATAAAATCTAATGTATACAGCTCCAAAACACAAGAATCAAGGTGCTTTACATTGTAAGATGAAGGTTCTTCAATTATACTGAGAAAACATCAGATGACCGTCTATGAGCAAGTGTGGGGAAGGAGACGGGACCAAAGACATGCTGTGGAGGAGCCAGAGAGTAATAATAACTAATGAATAAATAAGCGAGGGGATAAAAGATGACTCGAGAAGAAAACCTCACCATGATCGTTGGGGTTTTCTCTGTCAGTAGGTGACTGTTTTGGTATTATAGAAATAAAATGTAACTGAATTGAATAGTCATCCCACAGCTGTATTATTACCCACAGCAATTTGAATAACTACTAAAATTTACTTAGACTCATCTCTCTCTGACCTTTGACCTTTATTGACTGTCTTCATGTTGCAGGTGTGTGTGTGCTGCTGCTGTCTGCACCGACTGTTTCTGCCGGTGAGTTTATGGAAGTGAAATTATTCACTCGACCAACAATACAAATACATTTAGTCCGTCTGTGTTTCTGTCTGTCCTCCAGTCTCTCTGTATGTCAGCCCAAACCATCAGCAGTTCTTCAAAGGAGACCGTTATGTCTCCCTGAGTTGTGTCGATGATGGTCAGACAGCTGATGGATGGAGAGTAAAGAGGACCAGAGGAGTATCCACTGAGGGCTGTAGTACAGCTGCAGACTTTAGAAGGTTTAATAATTCCTTCTGTGTTCTGGATCTCTCCGTCTCATCTGGTGGAAGTTTCTGGTGTGAAAACTCATCTGGACAGAAGAGCGATGAAGTCTTCATCGCTGTTTCAGGTACAGAAAGCGATCTGTTCCCATCTGTCTTGCTGTCTCTGTATGACTCTGCTTTGTGGACCTCTGTCTCTAAATGACTCTGTTTGTCTCTGCTGGTCAGAAAAACAGTTGATCCTGGAGATCCCAGCGCTTCCAGTGAACACAGGAAGTAATGTCACTCTGCTCTGCAAACCCAGAAACGGTTCAGCAAAAAAATCTTATTTCTTCAGAGGTAAAGTCAAACTTGGACATGGACCTGAAGGAAAATGGATTCTCCATAATGTGCAGCAGTCTGATGAAGGGCTCTACTCGTGTTCTACTCTTATTCATCAGTCTCCTCAAAGCAGGCTGAAGGTCAAAGGTCAGAGCAGCGACATCACTCCTGCTTTAAAGATATGAGTCGGGGGCAAAAAAAATCTAAAACTAATCCCTCTCTCTCTTTACTCCAGGAAGTGAGAAACTTAAAATAAGAAAAGCATTCATTCACAAGCATAAACTAAACTGCTGACCTGATAATAAACTGAACCATCTTCATCATGTCTCTTGCAGAGCCTCCTCCTCCCCCTCACACAACCATAATGTACACTCCTTCACCCTCACCCTCACACTCACCCTCGCCCTCTGGTAATACTGAGCCTTCGGCCTCTTCCTCTCTTCGTCCTCGTTCACCCTCTGTGTCTGTACTAAGACTCTTCTGCCACCTGCTGGTTTTCTGTCCATACTTCATCTCTACCATCCTGCTGCTGTTGATCTGCTGCAGCAGGAAATGAGGTACACTCTCTTATCTAGATTTCAACACATACGCCAATCATCCACTTCAGTTCTCCATCCTGATTTCTTAACTCTGCCCACAGGTAACAAACATGATGTATCCATGGAGATGACCGAGGAAGAGGATTGAAGCTGCAACATTTTCAGTGTTTCGGTGATTTCTTTTTTAATCTGTTGCATTGATGCATGTGGGGTTTTTTAAGGTTCATGATTACACTAAAAAATCAAACATTTGTGAAATATGAAAAAACTGGGCTAATATAGGTGTATTTATGTTTGTTATATGATTTATAATTATTGGTTGTATTTGTATTAAAGGAAATTCAGATCAGCACATTATCTTTTTTAAACACCTGCCATATGAAACACTTGTAGTTTGTAGAATCATGATCTGATTGCTTTGTTGTGCAAAACACATTTGCTTTCCAAGAGAAGCACTATGGACTCTCTGTAGGCTCCTTTTATTAATATTTTTATTGTATTTATTCATTATTTTTATATTATCTGTGCGGATATTATGCTGGAGCAGACAGGAGGAGAAGGCCAGGTTGGCAATAGATAGAAGGAAAAAGAGGAACAGACAAAAAAAGGGAGAGAAAGAAAGAGAAAAGAAGTGGGGTGGGGGATGAAACAAGCAGACATGCTGGTCTCCATTTGCTGCATCTGTAGCAAAGCACACTTATAAGCAGTGCCTGAAAGAGAAAACAGGGAGAGCCAGAGGCAGAGAAGAAAGAACCAGGAGACTCCGGCCATCTGGGGTCCCCCATGAGTGCTGAAAACCCAAGGCCACACATCGCTATCACAACTGTGCCTCCACCCCAGCAGGGGGAAGATGGAGGAACCAGACAGAGGTCCCACAGCCAAGAGCAGGAGAGGCAGGGCAGTGATGACCAACGAGGAGCAACAGAACACAGATAAACTGTTAATTTGGTTATAAATTCAGCTTTTATAGTTCAGAAACAGTGCTCATACATTATATGACTACTGTTTTGAACTATGAATGTTAAATACACTATTTTTGTATCTCATAAACCCATATTTTATATATATTTTAAGAAAAAAATTTCAATGACAACAAGAGCTCTGAAAAACATTGCGATTAGCGCAACAGAAGGCTGAAGAAATAAGTAGCAACAAACAGAAACAGCTGGAGGAACATTTAGCATCTCATCAGGTTACATAGCAACAGGTAAGCATCATTGCATTGTTTTTATTCATATTTTGAACATCTTGTATGGAATTGTGGTTGTAGTTGTTTGTGACTCTTATGTTTATATTTGAGCTCGTCTTGTTGTAAAATGAATACGGGACCAATGAGGTGCTTTCTCGAGAAGAATAAAAAGGACCTAAAATTAATGGTGAAGTCTTGATGTAGTTCACCATAAATATCTCTGAACACTTGGACTCCACAGTATAATACATGTAGTTAGCGTGAGGCATGTGCAGGAAATCATGTATATTGTGTCAGGGCTTCAAAACAAACAGAACAGCAAAAAACAAACAAACAAAAAAAAAACAAAAAACAGATGGACTGACACCTCCACGTCCTCTAAAGTCATCATAAAGGCTGATTTTTAAATGCACAGTAAGCAAAGCAAGGAAGAAGTTTGGGATTAGACAAAGTCATTACAAGTTTTCTTTAATCTGAACTGTAAATTTGAAGGAGTCTGAAAACTAATACCTTACTTATGTTAGTACTTTACAGTTCAATTCTTCAATTATTCTTGTAAAACAAGGACACAGTATCGTGTGTAGTAGAGAGGAGAGTAAGTAAAATTTATTTACATTTTGTAACTTTTTACAAATAAACTGCCTCACAATTATACAAGAAAGAAAAGGATAACATATCATAAAGATATAATACAACATAAAATACCAAGCTTTGAACAAAAATGTGTTCTGCTGCTCTTTTAAACGGTTAGCAGAATCTGCACAGCATGAATGAGTTCTAATATTTCGGTCCAGAGGGAGCACATGAAGCAGACAAGGAATCTGACCCAAAACAGACCCCTGAGGTATCCCAGAAGGAACAACTGTTGTTTCAGAGATAACTGAATTCATAAAAACACTAAAAGATCTCCCAGATAGATATGACATGAGCCATATTAAAAAATCACCAGTAAACCCAAACTTGTCCTTAAGCCTGTTTATCATTAGCTTAATTATAAAACAGTGCAAAAACTTATTACACTCAGACTTTAAAAACACTGGTACGTGAGGAAGATTGTGAGAGAAAAAATTGTTAATTGTATCAAACAAGACTTTAAGAGTTTTCTTTTCTGAAGCAATAAGATGTGAAAAATAGTCTATTCTGGCATTTTTTGATGAAACTGATTCTTTAACATGTAACTCATGAAGCTGGAGCTTGGACGCCTTCCACAAATGTTCAAACTTGTACAAATACCTCCTAAAATAATAAATATGTTCATTTTTCCAAGTACAAAAACTTGAATATTGGACAATTCTTTCTTTTAGTGGGTCAAAAGTAGACCTACATTCATTGTTAAAGGACAAAATAAATGTGTGAACTTCACTATGAGTCATGTTGGCATCAAAAAAGGCAGGGACCCTCTCAGCAGGATTGTGATTTATAATCCACCTTTGAATCATCAATTTATGAAGTGAAGGATCCAGAACAAATGACAGACTAAAAAATATACAGCTGTGGTCTGTCACATGTACATTTTTCACACATACATCGTTTGTTTTTAAACCCAGGGAGAAAGACCCAAGATCCAGCGTGTGGCCTTTTATATGTGTGGAGCCAGAAACATGGTGCTTAAAGTTCAAAGACTCAGCAGCTGAGTTACAGGATCCATCGATATGAAGGTTAAAATATCTCAGTATTACAACCTTCCCCAATGTAATGATAAATGATGAAAGGTCGCCGAATTCAGCTGAAAATACTCTGGCAACACCAGGAGGTCGGTAGACTGAAATACAATAAAAGGTTTTCAAAGAACCGACTCTAATCATCTGTAACTTAAATGAAGAAATAGAGTCTGACTTCATCAGCCTGCATGTGAGTCTGTGCTGGTACACAGCAGAAAGTCCTCTGCCACATCCCCAAAGACACCCAGTTACAATGACGGAAATGCCAGCTGTGCAGATCTCCTCAAAATAAACATGATCCATGTCCTGCTGCGATGTCTCAGTCAGCAGCATGAAGTCTGGAGACTCCTTGATGAGGAGATTGTTTAGAATAAGTGGTTTGTGGAGCGAGCATCGAGCAGAGAAATTGGTGATGGCTGGTCAGCACCCTCAACAGATGACTGCAGCATCACTTTGATTAAACAGCTGTGCACATCTGTGTAAGTGGCACGTTGGACAGTGAGTCCCGAACCAGGTGAAGCCATCATCGATGTCAGGACATCAATCCTGCTAGCAAAATGGAGGAGAGATGGCGAACATGAGAGCCGCTTTCTCAGGCATCATCAGCAGTCCCCGAGCAATTCTTTTCTGCTCTTATCTGGTTTCCTGAAAAAACAGAGTTATTAACATGTTAGTGACTGTAGGTGCTGTGCAGAGGGAGCAGATTTGACACTGGTTAGATGGCACTTACCTTGCTTTCACATATCCTGTTGTCACAAGGCAAATTACTATTATTAGGGAAAGCACAACAGATAAAATAAAAAAATAACGATGTCTTGATGCGCTTCCACAGACAACGTCACTGGTTGAGCTTCCTTCTTCAACTTTAATCTGGCTCTCAGAGCAACTGTGGCAAAAAAGAAATAAAATATAAATAAATCATTATTATCAGTGTTTATTTGTGTTTGCACTGTAAAGATCTTTGTAACAATGTGACCATCAATATTAACTGTTTAACTGTCCTGTCGTCTGTCTGTGGCTCAGATATGCAGGACAAACATGTCCTGGAATGTAGCTGGTTCCACTTTAATATCTAGTTACCTGTAACTACCCAGTACTCTATCTGCGATTACCCAGTACTCATCATTTTACTAACATTTTATTGGCATGTCATAATTCAATTTTCACACCAATCACGTAAATAATCATTATTGCAATATCTATAGAAACACAGTCAACAGTCAAAGTTTTTTAAACCTTTATTTTGTCTTTGTGGCAAAATAATTAAACTAAATGTAGCAAGACTGTGTAAAACAAATAATTAGACAATTATTTGTCACTATGTGACTTTCACACTATAGATATTATATTATTAAAATCATGATTATCATCAGTACATAGCTACTGAGACACCACATTATTATTGGTAATTAATAATTGATAATATTATATGACTGTATATACAAACAAGAGAACATGGCCACATGGTGTTGCTTTAGCAATGATATTCTGGTATGACACTAAATCACATGGAGATTTATGTTGGTATTACTGCAGGCAATGTGATGTGACACAGCCCAGGATATTGGAGATTCCATTAAGACATTGATGATCAATAGCTGAATATATAATACACCTTTAGAGGGATTTGAATATAAATTATGACCTACGTTTTCCAACCTGTGCAGTTCACACCGTCCTTGGAAAAAAAGCCTGGCTGACAGTCTTCACACACTGTGTGACTTCTGCTGGTTCCTGAAAGAAACACATTCGTTGTTACACACAATCCAGAAAAAAAACAAAAAACTTAAAATCACAGTTTATCAGCTCATCTTAAAAATAGACTTAGACTTTAAACTTTCTTACCAGGTTCTTTTATCCTCTGACCAGCTTCACACTGTGAATGTTGCTCTGCCAAACTACATCCGTTACTGTCTGTCAAACCTTTGCAGTAATATCCATTTAAAACGTCACACACTGTGTCAGTTGTTGCTGTACAGTTCTGCTTGACAAAGAGACCACGACCTAAAAAAAACCAAAAAAGAACATTAGTGTAAAATGATGTTTCTGTAATTTACTTTTATATGAAAGCTTTATTTTTTTTTTTCAATCTAAATTTGACAAAGGATTTCTCATCTGACTGTACCTGTGTCACAGGCAGTGCAGGGGAAACAGTTATACAGGCCGTTGGGTTGGTTCATAAAGGTCCCCATCTCACAAGGACGGCACTGAGTTCCTGCATATGCTGTGCAGTCTCTCTGAACAACTCTACCTGTTCAACAGAACACAACATTTATGTCAGACTTTTAGCATTTAACACAGAGTGAATCTACAGTTGTAGTGTTGGGTGTTATATACAGTAAGTCAAGCAGCTACAACATTACAGATCTACAAATTCAATGTGGCCCAGTTTCCTGATCCAGTATCACGGCAAAACGTGTAACAGACACATCGGTCCACTGTGTCCCTTTCATGCTTGACCTCTCCAAAGTGTGAAATGGACACTTATGCAGAAGCTGCAGTAACAGCAGAGGGAGATATTTTATTTCAAGTAACATGAAAATAATCATGTTTAAACAGACATTATTAACACATTTACATGTAAATCCTTCTTAATTGTTTTAAGAACCATGGAATGTACTTCATAGGTTTCTTGGTCACTACCGACTTCTAGCCTTTACATATATTGTCTCCCATTGCTGGTGATGCAACTTGTGCTTCATTTTACTGCTTGTGATAAATAATAATAAAAATAATAAAACATATTTCTTATTTTAAATTTAACTGAGATGCAGGAAGTCAATATTAATTACCTGAATGCAACATAAAATATCTAATAATAGAGGGGGCTTAAACAAAGGTCCTGCCCCATTAAATCAAACTTTCAGAAACTGAGAAAGAAAAAAAATAGATTACCCACAAACTGAATATGGACAAGATTTACTACAGCATCTGAAAAATGCACTGGACAAGGCACAAATGTCATGGTTTCACCTCTTGGTCACTCTTTCCCTTCGTGCTCCGTTTTTGCACAGGCTCACACAAAACTCAGCAGAACCCCCCCCAGCTAAACATCCAATCACTGTTAGTATATAAATGACCCATTGATAGGTTTCTCAGTAGGCAGAGCAGAGCAAAATGAAGCAGCAAATCTCTGTCATCAAAATCACAGCGACTCGTCAGATAATTAACAACTAAAAAATACATCTATTTTAGTCAAGCTCAGCGATTTTAGTAAAACTAAACTTTTCACCCCAGCTTCCAGCAGCCCGCAAAGGGAAAGTTAATGCTGTGTGATAGGTCCTAACCCCCTGTTGTCACACCATGTTACATAAAAGGTCATCTTGGTCCATGAAAAGTCAGTAGCAAAAAAATTGGATATGGATGAATCTGTAAGAGTTTTTCAAAAGGGAAGCAGGAGACTGTTGTTGTAGAGTGGATTGGGGAGAAAGGAGAGTGGAGCTGTTCAGTTGCAAACTGAGTCCAGTTCCTTGCAAAGCAAACAATCTTAAAACAAGACAAAAAAAAAGAAGAAGAAAAAAGTTAAAATGATCTGATTTAAATCTGTTGTGTTCTACATAACAGATGTGTGATAGGTCCTATCCTCCTAACACAGGCAGACTATGCTTACAGGATGTGATGTTACAACTCTAGTGAAATATTAATGTGTCATATATTTGTCCAAGATGTATTTCTTTGTTATAGTAAATAAAATTAAAATCACGAGTGGTGACTTCTATAACTTTCAGTATGTAATCTGGCATTTTCTACTGTTGTAGGCTGAAAATAAATACATAATATAATTTCATTCAGTTTAAAGGTTTATTTGCAAGATGCAAAAACAGACAAAATTGAAAGTTACAAATGTTTTGTGCATGAAACAAATTCAGACGTGGTGCAGATGTGTGTGTCACAAGTTAATCTGGCTGTAGGCTATGGCACTTGGCCACAGGTGGCGCTAGTTGACGCGACTCCATTTGAGTATACGCAAAGTAAACTGCACACTTTAGTTATGAAGCGAAAACGCTGAAGTCGGAGTAATAAAACATACGAGGGGAACGACAGCGAAGACAAGATTCTCCAGATCGATTACTCTTGCTGACCTGTGAACAGCATTTCGTCTACTTTTGTCTATCGTGTCATTTCAAAGACGAAACCAAAAACGGATCAAATATCAATGTCCCCTTATCGATATGTGGTTGTGCACATTTGCAGTCATCGCTTTTCTTCCTACCTTTGTTGCACATCGGGCAGCACCGTCCATCATTTGTTTTATATTCCTTTGATTGACACGATAACACGGGCACCATGAAGACGGCGGCATATCCTACAGGAAAACACAAGAATATTAATATCCTGGGACAGACAAATAGCTCAGTTAGCTCACAACCTAAGCTAAAGGTTAGCTTAAGCTAAAGGCTGTGTCGTATACACGAAAATGTTGCAGTACTTACCGAAGATAAGTAACGCAGACAGCATGATATCACATCCTAACACGCTGCTCTGTAATACATTTGTAGGCTTTATTTCACTAATGTACTATTGTCATGATTCGAGTTTTGAGGAGAAGACAAACGACTGCATGGTCTCAGTAGATGTCAGAATAGTGATTTTATTATACATATGTACATATGGGGAAGATGAGCATCACAAGCCTTTTAGAGCCGATCTCCCCCGAACAAGCATCTCACAAGGCTTTTATTACAATGATGACGTCAAGTCACCTGATAAGTATCAGTCAGTTCTCAGAACTCAGGAAGTTCCCCTCACTCCACAAGTTCTCCTTATAAGGCCTTCAGATGTTTCCACTCAGCCCAGCACTCAGAGAAAACCAGTGTGTGTGGTGTGTATATCTATTCGTGTCTATTGTGAAAGTATATCTATCAGAAAACTGTCCTCAGACGACCCTCCTATTATTACTAAGTGTGTAGGTGAACGTGCGTGTATGTTACATAAGTGCGTGCATGTGATTACAGGCCGGCATACGTGCAGAACTGAACATAGAACTAAGGCAGGGTCCAGCAGGACCACAGGCTTCTGAGTGGTTACAGAACTGTGAAACGGCTTTAAGCAAATAACATGAATAGTACAGAACAACAATAGACTGATTAGAGTACTGATAATCTGTGTAGATTACTGTTAACATAGATGTGGTTCAAAGATTATTCTGTCAACTGGTTCAACAATGGTAAATGATTAATGATTGATACTTCTGATTATAACTGTGATCATAAGAATACAAAATAAAATATCTCCTGGTCACATTCCTCCTCTTTGGGCTGGCTTGCCAGCCCAACTCACACCAGGATTTATTTCCAAACCAAACAAACACGTTATGACACTTATCAACCCCAACACCTCCGTTGTTTTCCAATTTTCCCACAACCCAGCTGTTCTTTTAGCTTCAGACTCGAGTTTCAGCCTGTCACGCTTCAGGCCCCTTTACCACCTCCTCTTGGAGTGAAGAAACGCCCTCGGATTCTTCTTTCTTCGACTTCCGGGGTAGACCACCCTTCAGTCGTTACACAGATCTGGGGATTATTCTGCCCCACTTTCAAACAAAGATCTGTATGTTTGTTGTCCGTTGTCACCGCCGTGTCCCCCTTTTTGCCAAAAGCCTCTCGAACCTCGTTGGTCTCTGGTGTTCCTAGTTTTCGCCAACCCCTTCCTGGTTATCGCTGTGGTTATGGGACCCATCTTCTCAAGGAGCCCCAAGGCCATGACACTTTACCCCAGTTGCTGTGAAGGGTCCCCATATCTCCGTGTCCCCGTCTGGTGTCTGTTCCCTTCTCTGCAAGAGACAGAAAGCCAACACCTCTCCTGCGCTGGCTCTCCTAACCTAATGCTGTTGACTTTGTTTATTCCAATCCTATGCCATGCTTATGTGTGTAAGCGTGCATGCACTTAACCCTCTGCACGTGAAGTCAATAGCTCCAATATATCAATCCGATCCGTTGTCGGATGAAGCTTTTGACCTTCACAGACTAAGTGCCAGCTCCTTATAAGCACATTTGCAATGTGTGTATAAAAATGAACAACAGACCTCACACAAATTGGGCATTCTTAATTCTAACTTGAGTGTAGTACTCAGTTTCTGATCATCTAATTATGCTTCTCACTCGTTCCCTAAATTGTCTAGAAACCTTTAATTTTGCCATACCTAAATTATTAAAACACAGACCAAATGATAGACCCCCTATATAGCTTTTACCTTTATGAGCACACTTCAATAATGAGCAACAACCTGCAATCTGTACCAAAAATCTTCATGGTCACACCTGCAATTAAAGATCAAATGCACTTTATACCTGTTTTAATTCTTCCTTATATAGAACCTCCTCAGTTTCAGGTTAGTTGCGATTAGTCTCAATTAATCGTTCTAGTTGTATTTTGCAATTCAGCTAAAAAGCAAACCTGTTAAAGTAAACAGCTTATTTACAACCACCTGCAAATCATAAGAGTAATAAACGATTCAGCACAACAGACAAGTATCATGTTCAGGTTTCTCCAATCATTAAATCACTATTATTGCCGCAATTTGCTTTATTCACCCTTTGGGCAATGTTACTCCAAGAGAGAGAGAGAGAGAGAGAGAGAGAGCCCCTAATGGCCAGTTAGTGGCTCTAGGTTAAACTGTCCCCAAATTTGTTATTTGTTATTATTACTTATTTTCATGTCACTTGTCTGTTTTCTACTGCACCCTTCTCACGCATTCTTAACAAAGCAAAGCAAACATTAGCAGCACATTGACCGTAGTCAGCCATCCACATCCCATAGGTGCTATAAAAACATTTCCTGTAAACGAATCACAGTTTTCAAGACAGGGTGTGTCTCCCCCAACACTCTCTCACTAGAATACAGTGTAATAGCATCACCAACTCCTAACCCATAAACACCGTTTCTTCACACATCCGCCCAGAAATCCTGTAATAGAAAAACATTAAAAACTGTAACCCTGTAGGGAAGAAAATGTAAATGGTAACGCTGCGCAGTTACCTCTGTAAACAACACAAGACACAAAAATGGCATTTAAAGGTTCACTCTTCCTCGAATATTTTGTCATCCTTCTACTCCTGTAAAAAGAAACACACATAAATTCATCCACCCTTTTATCCTATCTAGGTGGAGGTGGTTAACCTTGAGTCATGGTCAAGTCTTGTCATCTTTTACCAGTCAGTCCGTTTGTTTTTCCAGTCTTTCATCCATTCATCCATTCATCCATTTCTTTCTTTCTTTGCTGATAGTGAAACCTGTCGTCGCATTTAGTTTCCACACTCAGCAAAATGACGCCATCTCAAAAAGAAAACAAGAACTTGAGTTTGGATTACCTCGCTGAATCCTTTTTTAGACAGGGACTCTCGTTTCTAATTGTCCCCACAAGTGTTTCCTCCAGAACCCATTTCAATGCGGAGAAACTCACTTACAACAATTTTCTCGCCGACGTGTAATGCTTGTAATTTCCGATGTGCAGATCTGCTTAAAGAAAAAATTCACAAACAAAAATCAGTGCACTGTTCAAAATATAAAACAAAATAAAATGAAAAATAACAAAAACAAAATGCAGACGCCCGGGTCTTAGGAATTGTCACTGAATATTCCTCCCATCAATAAAAATACCAACCTAAACCTACACAGAGTCAAATCAACACCACCTCAACCTTTTCATATTCCTAAACCTATATGTTTTGCGTTCGTGAAACAAAATAGAACCGTTTCCATATTAAGTAATTTGAGCTCTTGAAATGTTTTAATTCTCTTAATTCTGCCAGTTTATTTCAACACTTATTCAATGACTTTTATTCAACTGCTACTTGGTCACTCAAATTTTACCTGTTCAAATTGCCTAGGGTTCAACAAAGTCTAGATCCCCGTTATCATGAAACTTGAACGGGTGTACGATGATTTACTTACAGTAATTTAGAATCATCACTCAACCTAGCTCTACTACTGGCACTGCGTGACTTTTCTCACACTGGAAACCAGAATTTAGTACAGAACTTTAATACCTCAGGCAATCGTGTTCAAGGGCTGCCCCCCCTTTCTCTTCTTCTTTGTCCGTGTGTTCCTCCTTTTATTAAGTCTCCATCACAATCATGTGGCGCTCTGAAATAAGACTCACACTGTTAATTCATCGTTTTCACTCTGCACCACTGCTCAGGCTGTTTTCTTTTCTTTTTAGTGTACAGTAAACAATTGAGTCGAGGCCTTAAGCCCCAGATATCTCGCACAGGCATCGTTTTCATAACCAAACCGCTCCGGACTCTGCTCCCCAGACCACACAAATGCCCTCTGGGCTTATTATTATAGCAAATTCTGTATTTGACGTTGTCGTGTGCAGCATTGAGCCTTTGTCAGTAAAGCATTCTTCATTGCAGCAGCTGGAGCATTATGTGTCACTTCTTAGTGAATTAAATCAACATTTTGATTTTGGTGCCTGGGTGTGTATCAGTTTTCACTCCCTCAACGAGTGCATAAGTGTTCATGTGTGTGTTTCTCTTCATTCTAAGTCGGCGCATGCAGAAGTGTGTGTTCGTGTGTTGGTGTATGTTTGCGTTCATCACCTTCCTGTTCTGTAGTTTAGGTAAACCAGCGGCCTGAAGCATGCCCTGGGGTCCTCCCCTCCTCTTTGGGTCTGTTTTCATCCGTTGTTACAGCTGCCTACATCTTCTCCTTGTAACTTGACCCTTTTGCTTCTGTAGCTCTTTCAGGGTTTACTCCTGCTGTTGGAGCTTTGCGTCAAGTCTGACGACCTCCTGCTCCAGCAAGCTTCCGCCTGATTTCAAGTCCTGTACGTGAAACTCCAAGTCTGACTGATGAGTTCAATTAGCAGCCAGCTCCTCCGGAGCCATGCTCAATTTCTGTTCTCATGCCTTGAGCTCTTACTGAGGGCAAAAACCTCAGAGTCTTTTCCTTCCACGTCAGATTGGAGTCTGTTTATGTTGTCCTTACTTTGCTCCACGGCCTTCTGCAGCTCTGCTGTTCGGCTCTTCTCAGAGGTCAGCATTCTTTTGCTCACCCTCCCTTTTCCTCCGGGCTTAATGCGCATCTGGTCCCAGCTCTGTCAGCTGACGCAGTCTGGGAATTTCCCCCGTGTAGTGAAACGGGCTTTAGGTTTAGTGCTCTCCGTCTCTGCTGCATGAGATCGCTTTTTTGCAGCACTGTTGACATCCTCAAGTTGTTGTTGTGAGTCCAGCTGCTGTGGCCTTCAGGGGTCAAAGGGTCAAAGATGGTCGCGGAGAGGGCAACGATGGTAGAGGGGAGGGTAGGAGTCCAGGTCAGCTTCGGCTTTCAGAAAAAACAAAAACAAACAAAACAGGCGAACAGGAAAATGATGTTGTGTTGGCTGTGTTGTGTTGGCTGTGTTATCCAGAGAGGGGAGAAACAACGAGATCTCGTCTCCCCCCTTTTTTGTTTTTTCTCACCACATAATCAACTCATGACCCCCCAAGTTGACAGGACAACACAGATACGTGTTAAAATTCTTAAAATCCTGTTTAGAAACCTAAAAAGGAATTTTCTATCATTCAGTAGTCATTTGTCTTAAACAATCAACAAAAACATATCCCAATTTAACCACTAAATTTGTCGTATCCTCACTTAATCATCAGACCAGTGTCTTTGTCTTTTAACGTTAAGTTGTCGTCCTGCAACCCAGAGAGTCTATTTGTCAGTAGTGGATAAACTATATCATTTAAAAACAGGTGTATGTTAAGTGTCGCTACTTTACCCTTGCATGTACGTGCACATGTATGTAAGCTGTTTCTTCATTGCATGTATGGGTGCGTCTGTATATGGAATAAAATAGAATAGAATTCAACTTTATTGTCATTGCACATGCACAGGTACAGGGTAACGAAGTTTCTGGTGTGAAAACTCATCTGGACAGAAGAGCGATGAAGTCTTCATCGCTGTTTCAGGTACAGAAAGCGATCTGTTCCCATCTGTCTTGCTGTCTCTGTATGACTCTGCTTTGTGGACCTCTGTCTCTAAATGACTCTGTTTGTCTCTGCTGGTCAGAAAAACAGTTGATCCTGGAGATCCCAGCGCTTCCAGTGAACACAGGAAGTAATGTCACTCTGCTCTGCAAACCCAGAAACGGTTCAGCAAAAAAATCTTATTTCTTCAGAGGTAAAGTCAAACTTGGACATGGACCTGAAGGAAAATGGATTCTCCATAATGTGCAGCAGTCTGATGAAGGGCTCTACTCGTGTTCTACTCTTATTCATCAGTCTCCTCAAAGCAGGCTGAAGGTCAAAGGTCAGAGCAGCGACATCACTCCTGCTTTAAAGATATGAGTCGGGGGCAAAAAAAAATCTAAAACTAATCCCTCTCTCTCTTTACTCCAGGAAGTGAGAAACTTAAAATAAGAAAAGCATTCATTCACAAGCATAAACTAAACTGCTGACCTGATAATAAACTGAACCATCTTCATCATGTCTCTTGCAGAGCCTCCTCCTCCCCCTCACACAACCATAATGTACACTCCTTCACCCTCACCCTCACACTCACCCTCGCCCTCTGGTAATACTGAGCCTTCGGCCTCTTCCTCTCTTCGTCCTCGTTCACCCTCTGTGTCTGTACTAAGACTCTTCTGCCACCTGCTGGTTTTCTGTCCATACTTCATCTCTACCATCCTGCTGCTGTTGATCTGCTGCAGCAGGAAATGAGGTACACTCTCTTATCTAGATTTCAACACATACGCCAATCATCCACTTCAGTTCTCCATCCTGATTTCTTAACTCTGCCCACAGGTAACAAACATGATGTATCCATGGAGATGACCGAGGAAGAGGATTGAAGCTGCAACATTTTCAGTGTTTCGGTGATTTCTTTTTTAATCTGTTGCATTGATGCATGTGGGGTTTTTTAAGGTTCATGATTACACTAAAAAATCAAACATTTGTGAAATATGAAAAAACTGGGCTAATATAGGTGTATTTATGTTTGTTATATGATTTATAATTATTGGTTGTATTTGTATTAAAGGAAATTCAGATCAGCACATTATCTTTTTTAAACACCTGCCATATGAAACACTTGTAGTTTGTAGAATCATGATCTGATTGCTTTGTTGTGCAAAACACATTTGCTTTCCAAGAGAAGCACTATGGACTCTCTGTAGGCTCCTTTTATTAATATTTTTATTGTATTTATTCATTATTTTTATATTATCTGTGCGGATATTATGCTGGAGCAGACAGGAGGAGAAGGCCAGGTTGGCAATAGATAGAAGGAAAAAGAGGAACAGACAAAAAAAGGGAGAGAAAGAAAGAGAAAAGAAGTGGGGTGGGGGATGAAACAAGCAGACATGCTGGTCTCCATTTGCTGCATCTGTAGCAAAGCACACTTATAAGCAGTGCCTGAAAGAGAAAACAGGGAGAGCCAGAGGCAGAGAAGAAAGAACCAGGAGACTCCGGCCATCTGGGGTCCCCCATGAGTGCTGAAAACCCAAGGCCACACATCGCTATCACAACTGTGCCTCCACCCCAGCAGGGGGAAGATGGAGGAACCAGACAGAGGTCCCACAGCCAAGAGCAGGAGAGGCAGGGCAGTGATGACCAACGAGGAGCAACAGAACACAGATAAACTGTTAATTTGGTTATAAATTCAGCTTTTATAGTTCAGAAACAGTGCTCATACATTATATGACTACTGTTTTGAACTATGAATGTTAAATACACTATTTTTGTATCTCATAAACCCATATTTTATATATATTTTAAGAAAAAAATTTCAATGACAACAAGAGCTCTGAAAAACATTGCGATTAGCGCAACAGAAGGCTGAAGAAATAAGTAGCAACAAACAGAAACAGCTGGAGGAACATTTAGCATCTCATCAGGTTACATAGCAACAGGTAAGCATCATTGCATTGTTTTTATTCATATTTTGAACATCTTGTATGGAATTGTGGTTGTAGTTGTTTGTGACTCTTATGTTTATATTTGAGCTCGTCTTGTTGTAAAATGAATACGGGACCAATGAGGTGCTTTCTCGAGAAGAATAAAAAGGACCTAAAATTAATGGTGAAGTCTTGATGTAGTTCACCATAAATATCTCTGAACACTTGGACTCCACAGTATAATACATGTAGTTAGCGTGAGGCATGTGCAGGAAATCATGTATATTGTGTCAGGGCTTCAAAACAAACAGAACAGCAAAAAACAAACAAACAAAAAAAAAACAAAAAACAGATGGACTGACACCTCCACGTCCTCTAAAGTCATCATAAAGGCTGATTTTTAAATGCACAGTAAGCAAAGCAAGGAAGAAGTTTGGGATTAGACAAAGTCATTACAAGTTTTCTTTAATCTGAACTGTAAATTTGAAGGAGTCTGAAAACTAATACCTTACTTATGTTAGTACTTTACAGTTCAATTCTTCAATTATTCTTGTAAAACAAGGACACAGTATCGTGTGTAGTAGAGAGGAGAGTAAGTAAAATTTATTTACATTTTGTAACTTTTTACAAATAAACTGCCTCACAATTATACAAGAAAGAAAAGGATAACATATCATAAAGATATAATACAACATAAAATACCAAGCTTTGAACAAAAATGTGTTCTGCTGCTCTTTTAAACGGTTAGCAGAATCTGCACAGCATGAATGAGTTCTAATATTTCGGTCCAGAGGGAGCACATGAAGCAGACAAGGAATCTGACCCAAAACAGACCCCTGAGGTATCCCAGAAGGAACAACTGTTGTTTCAGAGATAACTGAATTCATAAAAACACTAAAAGATCTCCCAGATAGATATGACATGAGCCATATTAAAAAATCACCAGTAAACCCAAACTTGTCCTTAAGCCTGTTTATCATTAGCTTAATTATAAAACAGTGCAAAAACTTATTACACTCAGACTTTAAAAACACTGGTACGTGAGGAAGATTGTGAGAGAAAAAATTGTTAATTGTATCAAACAAGACTTTAAGAGTTTTCTTTTCTGAAGCAATAAGATGTGAAAAATAGTCTATTCTGGCATTTTTTGATGAAACTGATTCTTTAACATGTAACTCATGAAGCTGGAGCTTGGACGCCTTCCACAAATGTTCAAACTTGTACAAATACCTCCTAAAATAATAAATATGTTCATTTTTCCAAGTACAAAAACTTGAATATTGGACAATTCTTTCTTTTAGTGGGTCAAAAGTAGACCTACATTCATTGTTAAAGGACAAAATAAATGTGTGAACTTCACTATGAGTCATGTTGGCATCAAAAAAGGCAGGGACCCTCTCAGCAGGATTGTGATTTATAATCCACCTTTGAATCATCAATTTATGAAGTGAAGGATCCAGAACAAATGACAGACTAAAAAATATACAGCTGTGGTCTGTCACATGTACATTTTTCACACATACATCGTTTGTTTTTAAACCCAGGGAGAAAGACCCAAGATCCAGCGTGTGGCCTTTTATATGTGTGGAGCCAGAAACATGGTGCTTAAAGTTCAAAGACTCAGCAGCTGAGTTACAGGATCCATCGATATGAAGGTTAAAATATCTCAGTATTACAACCTTCCCCAATGTAATGATAAATGATGAAAGGTCGCCGAATTCAGCTGAAAATACTCTGGCAACACCAGGAGGTCGGTAGACTGAAATACAATAAAAGGTTTTCAAAGAACCGACTCTAATCATCTGTAACTTAAATGAAGAAATAGAGTCTGACTTCATCAGCCTGCATGTGAGTCTGTGCTGGTACACAGCAGAAAGTCCTCTGCCACATCCCCAAAGACACCCAGTTACAATGACGGAAATGCCAGCTGTGCAGATCTCCTCAAAATAAACATGATCCATGTCCTGCTGCGATGTCTCAGTCAGCAGCATGAAGTCTGGAGACTCCTTGATGAGGAGATTGTTTAGAATAAGTGGTTTGTGGAGCGAGCATCGAGCAGAGAAATTGGTGATGGCTGGTCAGCACCCTCAACAGATGACTGCAGCATCACTTTGATTAAACAGCTGTGCACATCTGTGTAAGTGGCACGTTGGACAGTGAGTCCCGAACCAGGTGAAGCCATCATCGATGTCAGGACATCAATCCTGCTAGCAAAATGGAGGAGAGATGGCGAACATGAGAGCCGCTTTCTCAGGCATCATCAGCAGTCCCCGAGCAATTCTTTTCTGCTCTTATCTGGTTTCCTGAAAAAACAGAGTTATTAACATGTTAGTGACTGTAGGTGCTGTGCAGAGGGAGCAGATTTGACACTGGTTAGATGGCACTTACCTTGCTTTCACATATCCTGTTGTCACAAGGCAAATTACTATTATTAGGGAAAGCACAACAGATAAAATAAAAAAATAACGATGTCTTGATGCGCTTCCACAGACAACGTCACTGGTTGAGCTTCCTTCTTCAACTTTAATCTGGCTCTCAGAGCAACTGTGGCAAAAAAGAAATAAAATATAAATAAATCATTATTATCAGTGTTTATTTGTGTTTGCACTGTAAAGATCTTTGTAACAATGTGACCATCAATATTAACTGTTTAACTGTCCTGTCGTCTGTCTGTGGCTCAGATATGCAGGACAAACATGTCCTGGAATGTAGCTGGTTCCACTTTAATATCTAGTTACCTGTAACTACCCAGTACTCTATCTGCGATTACCCAGTACTCATCATTTTACTAACATTTTATTGGCATGTCATAATTCAATTTTCACACCAATCACGTAAATAATCATTATTGCAATATCTATAGAAACACAGTCAACAGTCAAAGTTTTTTAAACCTTTATTTTGTCTTTGTGGCAAAATAATTAAACTAAATGTAGCAAGACTGTGTAAAACAAATAATTAGACAATTATTTGTCACTATGTGACTTTCACACTATAGATATTATATTATTAAAATCATGATTATCATCAGTACATAGCTACTGAGACACCACATTATTATTGGTAATTAATAATTGATAATATTATATGACTGTATATACAAACAAGAGAACATGGCCACATGGTGTTGCTTTAGCAATGATATTCTGGTATGACACTAAATCACATGGAGATTTATGTTGGTATTACTGCAGGCAATGTGATGTGACACAGCCCAGGATATTGGAGATTCCATTAAGACATTGATGATCAATAGCTGAATATATAATACACCTTTAGAGGGATTTGAATATAAATTATGACCTACGTTTTCCAACCTGTGCAGTTCACACCGTCCTTGGAAAAAAAGCCTGGCTGACAGTCTTCACACACTGTGTGACTTCTGCTGGTTCCTGAAAGAAACACATTCGTTGTTACACACAATCCAGAAAAAAAACAAAAAACTTAAAATCACAGTTTATCAGCTCATCTTAAAAATAGACTTAGACTTTAAACTTTCTTACCAGGTTCTTTTATCCTCTGACCAGCTTCACACTGTGAATGTTGCTCTGCCAAACTACATCCGTTACTGTCTGTCAAACCTTTGCAGTAATATCCATTTAAAACGTCACACACTGTGTCAGTTGTTGCTGTACAGTTCTGCTTGACAAAGAGACCACGACCTAAAAAAAACCAAAAAAGAACATTAGTGTAAAATGATGTTTCTGTAATTTACTTTTATATGAAAGCTTTATTTTTTTTTTTCAATCTAAATTTGACAAAGGATTTCTCATCTGACTGTACCTGTGTCACAGGCAGTGCAGGGGAAACAGTTATACAGGCCGTTGGGTTGGTTCATAAAGGTCCCCATCTCACAAGGACGGCACTGAGTTCCTGCATATGCTGTGCAGTCTCTCTGAACAACTCTACCTGTTCAACAGAACACAACATTTATGTCAGACTTTTAGCATTTAACACAGAGTGAATCTACAGTTGTAGTGTTGGGTGTTATATACAGTAAGTCAAGCAGCTACAACATTACAGATCTACAAATTCAATGTGGCCCAGTTTCCTGATCCAGTATCACGGCAAAACGTGTAACAGACACATCGGTCCACTGTGTCCCTTTCATGCTTGACCTCTCCAAAGTGTGAAATGGACACTTATGCAGAAGCTGCAGTAACAGCAGAGGGAGATATTTTATTTCAAGTAACATGAAAATAATCATGTTTAAACAGACATTATTAACACATTTACATGTAAATCCTTCTTAATTGTTTTAAGAACCATGGAATGTACTTCATAGGTTTCTTGGTCACTACCGACTTCTAGCCTTTACATATATTGTCTCCCATTGCTGGTGATGCAACTTGTGCTTCATTTTACTGCTTGTGATAAATAATAATAAAAATAATAAAACATATTTCTTATTTTAAATTTAACTGAGATGCAGGAAGTCAATATTAATTACCTGAATGCAACATAAAATATCTAATAATAGAGGGGGCTTAAACAAAGGTCCTGCCCCATTAAATCAAACTTTCAGAAACTGAGAAAGAAAAAAAATAGATTACCCACAAACTGAATATGGACAAGATTTACTACAGCATCTGAAAAATGCACTGGACAAGGCACAAATGTCATGGTTTCACCTCTTGGTCACTCTTTCCCTTCGTGCTCCGTTTTTGCACAGGCTCACACAAAACTCAGCAGAACCCCCCCCAGCTAAACATCCAATCACTGTTAGTATATAAATGACCCATTGATAGGTTTCTCAGTAGGCAGAGCAGAGCAAAATGAAGCAGCAAATCTCTGTCATCAAAATCACAGCGACTCGTCAGATAATTAACAACTAAAAAATACATCTATTTTAGTCAAGCTCAGCGATTTTAGTAAAACTAAACTTTTCACCCCAGCTTCCAGCAGCCCGCAAAGGGAAAGTTAATGCTGTGTGATAGGTCCTAACCCCCTGTTGTCACACCATGTTACATAAAAGGTCATCTTGGTCCATGAAAAGTCAGTAGCAAAAAAATTGGATATGGATGAATCTGTAAGAGTTTTTCAAAAGGGAAGCAGGAGACTGTTGTTGTAGAGTGGATTGGGGAGAAAGGAGAGTGGAGCTGTTCAGTTGCAAACTGAGTCCAGTTCCTTGCAAAGCAAACAATCTTAAAACAAGACAAAAAAAAAGAAGAAGAAAAAAGTTAAAATGATCTGATTTAAATCTGTTGTGTTCTACATAACAGATGTGTGATAGGTCCTATCCTCCTAACACAGGCAGACTATGCTTACAGGATGTGATGTTACAACTCTAGTGAAATATTAATGTGTCATATATTTGTCCAAGATGTATTTCTTTGTTATAGTAAATAAAATTAAAATCACGAGTGGTGACTTCTATAACTTTCAGTATGTAATCTGGCATTTTCTACTGTTGTAGGCTGAAAATAAATACATAATATAATTTCATTCAGTTTAAAGGTTTATTTGCAAGATGCAAAAACAGACAAAATTGAAAGTTACAAATGTTTTGTGCATGAAACAAATTCAGACGTGGTGCAGATGTGTGTGTCACAAGTTAATCTGGCTGTAGGCTATGGCACTTGGCCACAGGTGGCGCTAGTTGACGCGACTCCATTTGAGTATACGCAAAGTAAACTGCACACTTTAGTTATGAAGCGAAAACGCTGAAGTCGGAGTAATAAAACATACGAGGGGAACGACAGCGAAGACAAGATTCTCCAGATCGATTACTCTTGCTGACCTGTGAACAGCATTTCGTCTACTTTTGTCTATCGTGTCATTTCAAAGACGAAACCAAAAACGGATCAAATATCAATGTCCCCTTATCGATATGTGGTTGTGCACATTTGCAGTCATCGCTTTTCTTCCTACCTTTGTTGCACATCGGGCAGCACCGTCCATCATTTGTTTTATATTCCTTTGATTGACACGATAACACGGGCACCATGAAGACGGCGGCATATCCTACAGGAAAACACAAGAATATTAATATCCTGGGACAGACAAATAGCTCAGTTAGCTCACAACCTAAGCTAAAGGTTAGCTTAAGCTAAAGGCTGTGTCGTATACACGAAAATGTTGCAGTACTTACCGAAGATAAGTAACGCAGACAGCATGATATCACATCCTAACACGCTGCTCTGTAATACATTTGTAGGCTTTATTTCACTAATGTACTATTGTCATGATTCGAGTTTTGAGGAGAAGACAAACGACTGCATGGTCTCAGTAGATGTCAGAATAGTGATTTTATTATACATATGTACATATGGGGAAGATGAGCATCACAAGCCTTTTAGAGCCGATCTCCCCCGAACAAGCATCTCACAAGGCTTTTATTACAATGATGACGTCAAGTCACCTGATAAGTATCAGTCAGTTCTCAGAACTCAGGAAGTTCCCCTCACTCCACAAGTTCTCCTTATAAGGCCTTCAGATGTTTCCACTCAGCCCAGCACTCAGAGAAAACCAGTGTGTGTGGTGTGTATATCTATTCGTGTCTATTGTGAAAGTATATCTATCAGAAAACTGTCCTCAGACGACCCTCCTATTATTACTAAGTGTGTAGGTGAACGTGCGTGTATGTTACATAAGTGCGTGCATGTGATTACAGGCCGGCATACGTGCAGAACTGAACATAGAACTAAGGCAGGGTCCAGCAGGACCACAGGCTTCTGAGTGGTTACAGAACTGTGAAACGGCTTTAAGCAAATAACATGAATAGTACAGAACAACAATAGACTGATTAGAGTACTGATAATCTGTGTAGATTACTGTTAACATAGATGTGGTTCAAAGATTATTCTGTCAACTGGTTCAACAATGGTAAATGATTAATGATTGATACTTCTGATTATAACTGTGATCATAAGAATACAAAATAAAATATCTCCTGGTCACATTCCTCCTCTTTGGGCTGGCTTGCCAGCCCAACTCACACCAGGATTTATTTCCAAACCAAACAAACACGTTATGACACTTATCAACCCCAACACCTCCGTTGTTTTCCAATTTTCCCACAACCCAGCTGTTCTTTTAGCTTCAGACTCGAGTTTCAGCCTGTCACGCTTCAGGCCCCTTTACCACCTCCTCTTGGAGTGAAGAAACGCCCTCGGATTCTTCTTTCTTCGACTTCCGGGGTAGACCACCCTTCAGTCGTTACACAGATCTGGGGATTATTCTGCCCCACTTTCAAACAAAGATCTGTATGTTTGTTGTCCGTTGTCACCGCCGTGTCCCCCTTTTTGCCAAAAGCCTCTCGAACCTCGTTGGTCTCTGGTGTTCCTAGTTTTCGCCAACCCCTTCCTGGTTATCGCTGTGGTTATGGGACCCATCTTCTCAAGGAGCCCCAAGGCCATGACACTTTACCCCAGTTGCTGTGAAGGGTCCCCATATCTCCGTGTCCCCGTCTGGTGTCTGTTCCCTTCTCTGCAAGAGACAGAAAGCCAACACCTCTCCTGCGCTGGCTCTCCTAACCTAATGCTGTTGACTTTGTTTATTCCAATCCTATGCCATGCTTATGTGTGTAAGCGTGCATGCACTTAACCCTCTGCACGTGAAGTCAATAGCTCCAATATATCAATCCGATCCGTTGTCGGATGAAGCTTTTGACCTTCACAGACTAAGTGCCAGCTCCTTATAAGCACATTTGCAATGTGTGTATAAAAATGAACAACAGACCTCACACAAATTGGGCATTCTTAATTCTAACTTGAGTGTAGTACTCAGTTTCTGATCATCTAATTATGCTTCTCACTCGTTCCCTAAATTGTCTAGAAACCTTTAATTTTGCCATACCTAAATTATTAAAACACAGACCAAATGATAGACCCCCTATATAGCTTTTACCTTTATGAGCACACTTCAATAATGAGCAACAACCTGCAATCTGTACCAAAAATCTTCATGGTCACACCTGCAATTAAAGATCAAATGCACTTTATACCTGTTTTAATTCTTCCTTATATAGAACCTCCTCAGTTTCAGGTTAGTTGCGATTAGTCTCAATTAATCGTTCTAGTTGTATTTTGCAATTCAGCTAAAAAGCAAACCTGTTAAAGTAAACAGCTTATTTACAACCACCTGCAAATCATAAGAGTAATAAACGATTCAGCACAACAGACAAGTATCATGTTCAGGTTTCTCCAATCATTAAATCACTATTATTGCCGCAATTTGCTTTATTCACCCTTTGGGCAATGTTACTCCAAGAGAGAGAGAGAGAGAGAGAGAGAGAGCCCCTAATGGCCAGTTAGTGGCTCTAGGTTAAACTGTCCCCAAATTTGTTATTTGTTATTATTACTTATTTTCATGTCACTTGTCTGTTTTCTACTGCACCCTTCTCACGCATTCTTAACAAAGCAAAGCAAACATTAGCAGCACATTGACCGTAGTCAGCCATCCACATCCCATAGGTGCTATAAAAACATTTCCTGTAAACGAATCACAGTTTTCAAGACAGGGTGTGTCTCCCCCAACACTCTCTCACTAGAATACAGTGTAATAGCATCACCAACTCCTAACCCATAAACACCGTTTCTTCACACATCCGCCCAGAAATCCTGTAATAGAAAAACATTAAAAACTGTAACCCTGTAGGGAAGAAAATGTAAATGGTAACGCTGCGCAGTTACCTCTGTAAACAACACAAGACACAAAAATGGCATTTAAAGGTTCACTCTTCCTCGAATATTTTGTCATCCTTCTACTCCTGTAAAAAGAAACACACATAAATTCATCCACCCTTTTATCCTATCTAGGTGGAGGTGGTTAACCTTGAGTCATGGTCAAGTCTTGTCATCTTTTACCAGTCAGTCCGTTTGTTTTTCCAGTCTTTCATCCATTCATCCATTCATCCATTTCTTTCTTTCTTTGCTGATAGTGAAACCTGTCGTCGCATTTAGTTTCCACACTCAGCAAAATGACGCCATCTCAAAAAGAAAACAAGAACTTGAGTTTGGATTACCTCGCTGAATCCTTTTTTAGACAGGGACTCTCGTTTCTAATTGTCCCCACAAGTGTTTCCTCCAGAACCCATTTCAATGCGGAGAAACTCACTTACAACAATTTTCTCGCCGACGTGTAATGCTTGTAATTTCCGATGTGCAGATCTGCTTAAAGAAAAAATTCACAAACAAAAATCAGTGCACTGTTCAAAATATAAAACAAAATAAAATGAAAAATAACAAAAACAAAATGCAGACGCCCGGGTCTTAGGAATTGTCACTGAATATTCCTCCCATCAATAAAAATACCAACCTAAACCTACACAGAGTCAAATCAACACCACCTCAACCTTTTCATATTCCTAAACCTATATGTTTTGCGTTCGTGAAACAAAATAGAACCGTTTCCATATTAAGTAATTTGAGCTCTTGAAATGTTTTAATTCTCTTAATTCTGCCAGTTTATTTCAACACTTATTCAATGACTTTTATTCAACTGCTACTTGGTCACTCAAATTTTACCTGTTCAAATTGCCTAGGGTTCAACAAAGTCTAGATCCCCGTTATCATGAAACTTGAACGGGTGTACGATGATTTACTTACAGTAATTTAGAATCATCACTCAACCTAGCTCTACTACTGGCACTGCGTGACTTTTCTCACACTGGAAACCAGAATTTAGTACAGAACTTTAATACCTCAGGCAATCGTGTTCAAGGGCTGCCCCCCCTTTCTCTTCTTCTTTGTCCGTGTGTTCCTCCTTTTATTAAGTCTCCATCACAATCATGTGGCGCTCTGAAATAAGACTCACACTGTTAATTCATCGTTTTCACTCTGCACCACTGCTCAGGCTGTTTTCTTTTCTTTTTAGTGTACAGTAAACAATTGAGTCGAGGCCTTAAGCCCCAGATATCTCGCACAGGCATCGTTTTCATAACCAAACCGCTCCGGACTCTGCTCCCCAGACCACACAAATGCCCTCTGGGCTTATTATTATAGCAAATTCTGTATTTGACGTTGTCGTGTGCAGCATTGAGCCTTTGTCAGTAAAGCATTCTTCATTGCAGCAGCTGGAGCATTATGTGTCACTTCTTAGTGAATTAAATCAACATTTTGATTTTGGTGCCTGGGTGTGTATCAGTTTTCACTCCCTCAACGAGTGCATAAGTGTTCATGTGTGTGTTTCTCTTCATTCTAAGTCGGCGCATGCAGAAGTGTGTGTTCGTGTGTTGGTGTATGTTTGCGTTCATCACCTTCCTGTTCTGTAGTTTAGGTAAACCAGCGGCCTGAAGCATGCCCTGGGGTCCTCCCCTCCTCTTTGGGTCTGTTTTCATCCGTTGTTACAGCTGCCTACATCTTCTCCTTGTAACTTGACCCTTTTGCTTCTGTAGCTCTTTCAGGGTTTACTCCTGCTGTTGGAGCTTTGCGTCAAGTCTGACGACCTCCTGCTCCAGCAAGCTTCCGCCTGATTTCAAGTCCTGTACGTGAAACTCCAAGTCTGACTGATGAGTTCAATTAGCAGCCAGCTCCTCCGGAGCCATGCTCAATTTCTGTTCTCATGCCTTGAGCTCTTACTGAGGGCAAAAACCTCAGAGTCTTTTCCTTCCACGTCAGATTGGAGTCTGTTTATGTTGTCCTTACTTTGCTCCACGGCCTTCTGCAGCTCTGCTGTTCGGCTCTTCTCAGAGGTCAGCATTCTTTTGCTCACCCTCCCTTTTCCTCCGGGCTTAATGCGCATCTGGTCCCAGCTCTGTCAGCTGACGCAGTCTGGGAATTTCCCCCGTGTAGTGAAACGGGCTTTAGGTTTAGTGCTCTCCGTCTCTGCTGCATGAGATCGCTTTTTTGCAGCACTGTTGACATCCTCAAGTTGTTGTTGTGAGTCCAGCTGCTGTGGCCTTCAGGGGTCAAAGGGTCAAAGATGGTCGCGGAGAGGGCAACGATGGTAGAGGGGAGGGTAGGAGTCCAGGTCAGCTTCGGCTTTCAGAAAAAACAAAAACAAACAAAACAGGCGAACAGGAAAATGATGTTGTGTTGGCTGTGTTGTGTTGGCTGTGTTATCCAGAGAGGGGAGAAACAACGAGATCTCGTCTCCCCCCTTTTTTGTTTTTTCTCACCACATAATCAACTCATGACCCCCCAAGTTGACAGGACAACACAGATACGTGTTAAAATTCTTAAAATCCTGTTTAGAAACCTAAAAAGGAATTTTCTATCATTCAGTAGTCATTTGTCTTAAACAATCAACAAAAACATATCCCAATTTAACCACTAAATTTGTCGTATCCTCACTTAATCATCAGACCAGTGTCTTTGTCTTTTAACGTTAAGTTGTCGTCCTGCAACCCAGAGAGTCTATTTGTCAGTAGTGGATAAACTATATCATTTAAAAACAGGTGTATGTTAAGTGTCGCTACTTTACCCTTGCATGTACGTGCACATGTATGTAAGCTGTTTCTTCATTGCATGTATGGGTGCGTCTGTATATGGAATAAAATAGAATAGAATTCAACTTTATTGTCATTGCACATGCACAGGTACAGGGTAACGAAGTTTCTGGTGTGAAAACTCATCTGGACAGAAGAGCGATGAAGTCTTCATCGCTGTTTCAGGTACAGAAAGCGATCTGTTCCCATCTGTCTTGCTGTCTCTGTATGACTCTGCTTTGTGGACCTCTGTCTCTAAATGACTCTGTTTGTCTCTGCTGGTCAGAAAAACAGTTGATCCTGGAGATCCCAGCGCTTCCAGTGAACACAGGAAGTAATGTCACTCTGCTCTGCAAACCCAGAAACGGTTCAGCAAAAAAATCTTATTTCTTCAGAGGTAAAGTCAAACTTGGACATGGACCTGAAGGAAAATGGATTCTCCATAATGTGCAGCAGTCTGATGAAGGGCTCTACTCGTGTTCTACTCTTATTCATCAGTCTCCTCAAAGCAGGCTGAAGGTCAAAGGTCAGAGCAGCGACATCACTCCTGCTTTAAAGATATGAGTCGGGGGCAAAAAAAAATCTAAAACTAATCCCTCTCTCTCTTTACTCCAGGAAGTGAGAAACTTAAAATAAGAAAAGCATTCATTCACAAGCATAAACTAAACTGCTGACCTGATAATAAACTGAACCATCTTCATCATGTCTCTTGCAGAGCCTCCTCCTCCCCCTCACACAACCATAATGTACACTCCTTCACCCTCACCCTCACACTCACCCTCGCCCTCTGGTAATACTGAGCCTTCGGCCTCTTCCTCTCTTCGTCCTCGTTCACCCTCTGTGTCTGTACTAAGACTCTTCTGCCACCTGCTGGTTTTCTGTCCATACTTCATCTCTACCATCCTGCTGCTGTTGATCTGCTGCAGCAGGAAATGAGGTACACTCTCTTATCTAGATTTCAACACATACGCCAATCATCCACTTCAGTTCTCCATCCTGATTTCTTAACTCTGCCCACAGGTAACAAACATGATGTATCCATGGAGATGACCGAGGAAGAGGATTGAAGCTGCAACATTTTCAGTGTTTCAGTGATTTCTTTTTTAATCTGTTGCATTGATGCATGTGGGGTTTTTTAAGGTTCATGATTACACTAAAAAATCAAACATTTGTGAAATATGAAAAAACTGGGCTAATATAGGTGTATTTATGTTTGTTATATGATTTATAATTATTGGTTGTATTTGTATTAAAGGAAATTCAGATCAGCACATTATCTTTTTTAAACACCTGCCATATGAAACACTTGTAGTTTGTAGAATCATGATCTGATTGCTTTGTTGTGCAAAACACATTCGCTTTTCCAAGAGAAGCACTATGGACTCTCTGTAGGCTCCTTTTATTAATATTTTTATTGTATTTATTCATTATTTTTATATTATCTGTGTGGATATTATGCTGGAGCAGACAGGAGGGGAAGGCCAGGTTAGCAAAAGATAGAAGGAAAAAGAGGAACAGACAAAAAAAAGGGAGAGAAAGAAAGAGAAAAGAAGTGGGGTGGGGGATGAAACAAGCAGACATGCTGGTCTCCAATTGCTGCATCTGTAGCAAAGCACACTTATAAGCAGTGCCTGAAAGAGAAAACAGGGAGAGCCAGAGGCAGAGAAGAAAGAACCAGGAGACTCCGGCCATCTGGGGTCCCCCATGAGTGCTGAAAACCCAAGGCCACACATCGCTATCACAACTGTGCCTCCACCCCAGCAGGGGGAAGATGGAGGAACCAGACAGAGCTCCCACAGCCAAGAGCAGGAGAGGCAGGGCAGTGATGACCAACGAGGAGCAACAGAACACAGATAAATTGTTAATTTGGTTATAAATTCAGCTTTTATAGTTCAGAAACAGTGCTCATACATTATATGACTACTGTTTTGAACTATGAATGTTAAATACACTATTTTTGTATCTCATAAACCCATATTTTATATATATTTTAAGAAAAAAATTTCAATGACAACAAGAGCTCTGAAAAACATTGCGATTAGCGCAACAGAAGGCTGAAGAAATAAGTAGCAACAAACAGAAACAGCTGGAGGAACATTTAGCATCTCATCAGGTTACATAGCAACAGGTAAGCATCATTGCATTGTTTTTATTCATATTTTGAACATCTTGTATGGAATTGTGGTTGTAGTTGTTTGTGACTCTTATGTTTATATTTGAGCTCGTCTTGTTGTAAAATGAATACGGGACCAATGAGGTGCTTTCTCGAGAAGAATAAAAAGGACCTAAAATTAATGGTGAAGTCTTGATGTAGTTCACCATAAATATCTCTGAACACTTGGACTCCACAGTATAATACATGTAGTTAGCGTGAGGCATGTGCAGGAAATCATGTATATTGTGTCAGGGCTTCAAAACAAACAGAACAGCAAAAAACAAACAAACAAAAAAAAAACAAAAAACAGATGGACTGACACCTCCACGTCCTCTAAAGTCATCATAAAGGCTGATTTTTAAATGCACAGTAAGCAAAGCAAGGAAGAAGTTTGGGATTAGACAAAGTCATTACAAGTTTTCTTTAATCTGAACTGTAAATTTGAAGGAGTCTGAAAACTAATACCTTACTTATGTTAGTACTTTACAGTTCAATTCTTCAATTATTCTTGTAAAACAAGGACACAGTATCATGTGTAGTAGAGAGGAGAGTAAGTAAAATTTATTTACATTTTGTAACTTTTTACAAATAAACTGCCTCACAATTATACAAGAAAGAAAAGGATAACATATCATAAAGATATAATACAACATAAAATACCAAGCTTTGAACAAAAATGTGTTCTGCAGCTCTTTTAAACGGTTAGCAGAATCTGTACAGCATGAATGAGTTCTAATATTTCGGTCCAGAGGGAGCACATGAAGCAGACAAGGAATCTGACCCAAAACAGACCCCTGAGGTATCCCAGAAGGAACAACTGTTGTTTCAGAGATAACTGAATTCATAAAAACACTAAAAGATCTCCCAGATAGATATGACATGAGCCATATTAAAACATCACCAGTAAACCCAAACTTGTCCTTAAGCCTGTTTATCATTAGCTTAATTATAAAACAGTGCAAAAACTTATTACACTCAGACTTTAAAAACACTGGTACGTGAGGAAGATTGTGAGAGAAAAAATTGTTAATTGTATCAAACAAGACTTTAAGAGTTTTCTTTTCTGAAGTAATAAGATGTGAAAAATAGTCTATTCTGGCATTTTTTGATGAAACTGATTCTTTAACATGTAACTCATGAAGCTGGAGCTTGGACGCCTTCCACAAATGTTCCAACTTGTACAAATACCTCCTAAAATAATAAATATGTTCATTTTTCCAAGTACAAAAACTTGAATATTGGACAATTCTTTCTTTTAGTGGGTCAAAAGTAGACCTACATTCATTGTTAAAGGACAAAATAAATGTGTGAACTTCACTATGAGTCATGTTGGCATCAAAAAAGGCAGGGACCCTCTCAGCAGGATTGTGATTTATAATCCACCTTTGAATCATCAATTTATGAAGTGAAGGATCCAGAACAAATGACAGACTAAAAAATATACAGCTGTGGTCTGTCACATGTACATTTTTCACACATACATCGTTTGTTTTTAAACCCAGGGAGAAAGCAAGATCCAGCGTGTGGCCTTTTATATGTGTGGAGCCAGAAACATGGTGCTTAAAGTTCAAAGACTCAGCAGCTGAGTTACAGGATCCATCGATATGAAGGTTAAAATATCTCAGTATTACAACCTTCCCCAATGTAATGATAAATGATGAAAGGTCGCCGAATTCAGCTGAAAATGCTCTGGCAACACCAGGAGGTCGGTAGACTGAAATACAATAAAAGGTTTTCAAAGAACCGACCCTAATCATCTGTAACTTAAATGAAGAAATAGAGTCTGACTTCATCAGCCTGCATGTGAGTCTGTGCTGGTACACAGCAGAAAGTCCTCTGCCACATCCCCAAAGACACCCAGTTACAATGATGGAAATGCCAGCTGTGCAGATCTCCTCAAAATAAACATGATCCATGTCCTGCTGCGATGTCTCAGTCAGCAGCATGAAGTCTGGAGACTCCTTGATGAGGAGATTGTTTAGAATAAGTGGTTTGTGGAGCGAGCATCGAGCAGAGAAATTGGTGATGGCTGGTCAGCACCCTCAACAGATGACTGCAGCATCACTTTGATTAAACAGCTGTGCACATCTGTGTAAGTGGCACGTTGGACAGTGAGTCCCGAACCAGGTGAAGCTATCATCGATGTCAGGACATCAATCCTGCTAGCAAAATGGAGGAGAGATGGCGAACATGAGGTCCGCTTTCTCAGGCATCATCAGTAGTCCCCGAGCAATTATTTTCTGCTCTTATCTGGTTTCCTGAAAAAACAGAGTTATTAACATGTTAGTGACTGTAGGTGCTGTGCAGAGGGAGCAGATTTGACACTGGTTAGATGGCACTTACCTTGCTTTCACAAATCCTGTTGTCACAAGGCAAATTACTATTATTAGGAAAAGCACAACAGATAAAATAAAAAAATTACGATGTCTTGATGCGCTTCCACAGACAACGTCACTGGTTGAGCTTCCTTCTTCAACTTTAATCTGGCTCTCAGAGCAACTGTGGCAAAAAAGAAATAACATATAAATAAATCATTATTATCAGTGTTTATTTGTGTTTGCACTGTAATGATGTTTGTAACAATGTGACCATCAATATTAACTGTTTAACTGTCCTGTCGTCTGTCTGTGGCTCAGATATGCAGGACAAACATGTCCTGGAATGTAGCTGGTTCCACTTTAATATCTAGTTACCTGTAACTACCCAGTACTCTATCTGCGATTACCCAGTACTCATCATTTTACTAACATTTTATTGGCATGTCATAATTCAATTTTCACACCGATCATGTAAATAATCATTATTGCAATATCTATAGAAACACAGTTCAACAGTCAAAGTTTTTTAAACCTTTATTTTGTCTTTGTGGCAAAATAATTAAACTAAATGTAGCAAGACTGTGTAAAACAAATAATTAGACAATTATTTATCACTATGTGACTTTCACACTATAGATATTATATTATTAAAATCATGATTATCATCAGTACATAGCTACTGAGACACCACATTATTATTGGTAATTAATAATTGATAATATTATATGACTGTATATACAAACAAGAGAACATGCCCACATGGTGTTGCTATAGCAATGATATTCTGGTATGACACTAAATCACATGGAGATTTATGTTGGTATTACTGCAGGCAATGTGATGTGACACAGCCCAGGATATTGGAGATTCCATTAAGACATTGATGATCAATAGCTGAGTATATAATACACCTTTAGAGGGATTTGAATATAAATTATGACCTACGTTTTCCAACCTGTGCAGTTCACACCGTCCTTGGAAAAAAAGCCTGGCTGACAGTCTTCACACACTGTGTCACTTCTGCTGGTTCCTGAAAGAAACACATTCGTTGTTACACACAATCCAGAAAAAAAAACAAAACTTAAAATCACAGTTTATCAGCTCATCTTAAAAATAGACTTCGACTTTAAACTTTCTTACCAGGTTCTTTTATCCTCTGACCAGCTTCACACTGTGAATGTTTCTCTGCCAAACTACATCTGTTACTGTCTGTCAAACCTTTGCAGTAATATCCATTTAAAACGTCACACACTGTGTCAGTTGTTGCTGTACAGTTCTGCTTGACAAAGAGACCATGACCTAAAAAAACCCAAAAAAGAACATTAGTGTAAAATGATGTTTCTGTAATTTACTTTTAAATGAAAGCTTTATTTTTTTAATTTAAAATTTACAGAGGATTTCCCATCTGACTGTACCTGTGTCACAGGCAGTGCAGGGGAAACAGTTATACAGGCCGTTGGGTTGGTTCATAAAGGTCCCCATCTCACAAGAACGGCACCGAGTTCCTGCATATGCTGTGCAGTCTCTCTGAACAACTGTACCTGTTCAACAGAACACAACATTTATGTCAGACTTTTAGCATTTAACACAGAGTGAATCTACAGTTGTGCAGTTGTAGTGTTGGGTGTTATATACAGTAAGTCAAGCAGCTACAACATTACAGATCTACAAATTCAATGTGGCCCAGTTTCCTGATCCAGTATCACAGCAAAACGTGTAACAGACACATCGGTCCACTGTGTCCCTTTCATGCTTGACCTCTCCAAAGTGTGAAATGGACACTTATGCAGAAGCTGCAGTAACAGCAGAGGGAGATATTTTATTTCAAGTAACATGAAAATAATCATGTTTAAACAGACATTATTAACACATTTACATGTAAATCTTTCTTAACTGTTTTAAGAACCATGGAATGTACTTCATAGGTTTCTTGGTCACTACCGACTTCTTGCCTTTACATATATTGTCTCACATTGCTGGTGATGCAACTTGTGCTTCATTTTACTGCTTGTGATAAACAATAATAAAAATAAGAAATTTAAAATAAGAAATATGTTTTAACTGAGATGCAGGAAGTCAATATTAATTACCTGAATGCAACATAAAATATCTAATAATAGAGGGGGCTTAAACAAAGGTCCTGCCCCATTAAATCAAACTTTCAGAAACTGAGAAAGAAAAAAATAGATTACCCACAAACTGAATATGGACAAGATTTACTACAGCATCTGAAAAATGCACTGGACAAGGCACAAATGTCATGGTTTCACCTCTTGTTCACTCTTTCCCTTCGTGCTCCGTTTTTGCACAGGCTCACACAAAACTCAGCAGAAACCCCCCCCCAGCTAAACATCCAATCACTGTTAGTATATAAATGACCCATTGATAGGTTTCTCGGTAGGCAGAGCAGAGCAAAATGAAGCAGCAAATCTCTGTCATCAAAATCACAGCGACTCGTCAGATAATTAACAACTAAAAAATACATCTATTTTAGTCAAGCTCAGCGATTTTAGTAAAACTAAACTTTTCACCCCAGCTTCCAGCAGCCCGCAAAGGGAAAGTTAATGCTGTGTGATAGGTCCTAACCCCCTGTTGTCACACCATGTTACATAAAAGGTCATCTTGGTCCATGAAAAGTCAGTAGCAAAAAAATTGGATATGGATGAATCTGTAAGAGTTTTTCAAAAGGGAAGCAGGAGACTGTTGTTGTAGAGTGGATTGGGGAGAAAGGAGAGTGGAGCTGTTCAGTTGCAAACTAAGTCCAGTTCCTTGCAAAGCAAACAAGCTTAAAACAAGACAAAAAAAAAGAAGAAAAAAGTTAAAATGATCTGATTTAAATCTGTTGTGTTCTACATAACAGATGTGTGATAGGTCCTATCCTCCTAACACAGGCAGACTATGCTTACAGGATGTGATGTTACAACTCTAGTGAAATATTAATGTGTCATATATTTGTCCAAGATGTATTTCTTTGTTATAGTAAATAAAATTAAAATCACGAGTGGTGACTTCTATAACTTTCAGTATGTAATCTGGCATTTTCTACTGTTGTAGGCTGAAAATAAATACATAATATAATTTCATTCAGTTTAAAGGTTTATTTGCAAGATGCAAAAACAGACAAAATTGAAAGTTACAAATGTTTTGTGCATGAAACAAATTCAGACGTGGTGCAGATGTGTGTGTCACAAGTTAATCTGGCTGTAGGCTATGGCACTTGGCCACAGGTGGCGCTAGTTGACGCGACTCCATTTGAGTATACGCAAAGTAAACTGCACACTTTAGTTATGAAGCGAAAACGCTGAAGTCGGAGTAATAAAACATACGAGGGGAACGACAGCGAAGACAAGATTCTCCAGATCGATTACTCTTGCTGACCTGTGAACAGCATTTCGTCTACTTTTGTCTATCGTGTCATTTCAAAGACGAAACCAAAACGGATCAAATATCAATGTCCCCTTATCGATATGTGGTTGTGCACATTTGCAGTCATCGCTTTTCTTCCTACCTTTGTTGCACATCGGGCAGCACTGTTCACCATTCGTTTTATACTCCTTTGATTGACACGATAACACGGGCACCATGAAGACGGCGGCATATCCTACAGGAAAACACAAGAATATTAATATCCTGGGACAGACAAATAGCTCAGTTAGCTCACAACCTAAGCTAAAGGTTAGCTTAAGCTAAAGGCTGTGTCGTATACACGAAAATGTTGCAGTACTTACCGAAGATAAGTAACGCAGACAGCATGATATCACATCCTAACACGCTGCTTTGTAATACATTTGTAGGCTTTATTTCACTAATGTACTATACAAATCTAACAGAAACCGCTAAAATGCGTTAAGCTTTCGGTTGTGATGTGGGCGTAACAGGAAGAAAACTTGGGGAAGAAAGAGCCAAAGTCCATCCCACACTGACTTTTGTCGACAAACTGAAGATATTTTACTTATCTTTTACAAGGCTCATCTTCGTTTAGACAGAGACAATAAAACAGAGAGAGTTTGAAGGAAGATGAAGGGAATCGTAGGATTTAATGTTTAATTTGTACACATTCCAGCGATTGTTTTACTCCTGAACCCGATGAATATTTACGAGTAACACGAGACAGACTGAGGATCGCGGAAGTATTCGTAGCCGAAGATTTTACTAATGAATAATGAAGCTGAGATTTTTATTTGAACCTGTACCTGGATTCGTATTTGCCACTGTGAAATAAAAAGTAAATAATTTATAGCCACGTAGATGGTTACCATTAATTAATAATATTTAAGTTTTAAGAGTAATTATTTAAGAGGGATTAGTTTGGTGAAACGTAATCGCCAGATGATGAGACGTCGTGGTGTATTCACTGCAAAGAGTTGAAAATCCAGTGATGGATTGGATAAAAGAGCACAAGAAGTATAAAACAGTTCAGTACTATCATTACTTCAAGTATAAATAGATAAGACAAGTAAAAACAAACAAACAAAAAACAAGTGAGAGTCTTTATATAGAATTGACAGTCACCTCTTCACTGGTATTATTAAGCAGCATCAGTACAAAGCAGTGATGGGAGAAAACCAGCAGTTTCAACAGCTACGTTATCTTTCAGCACATCCTGATGTCTCCCTGTCTCCATCCTCACAGTCTCCTCTTCCATTTGATTAATCTTCTTTGTATGTAGACTCAAATAATTTGTGACCTCATAATGATCAACACGGCAGTGCTTCACTTACACTGAATCTTGGAAATGTGAGGATGCAAGAAATGAAATAAAACCAGCTGTCTGTGATACCAACTAACGTGTTAACTTTTTAAAACGATGTAAACTTTTTAGAAAACGTGTCCGTGAATCTGATGAAGAACTACTGCACGTCTGCTGTACACAAGTTTGTTGAAGGTTTTCTTTATTGTCTCTGTGCAGTCAACCTGTTTATGAAATATTCCCCATAAATACATTACAAGGATAAATATGAACTTGTATCTACACAAACATCTACAACGAATTCCACAGAAAATGTGTATAGCAAAGATAAAAACATTACAAACTGCTCCTCTCATTTGTTCCATAATGCTGCAGTAAAGGTCTGATCATCTCATAAATATCGCAAAGTGCTTCACTACAGGGTGCTGTCATGGTTCTCAACATCTGGAGAGGTTGTGGTGTGTGTCTTTTCTCCCACCAGGGCAGAGCTGGACCTTGCTTCCCCGCCTCTGAGCCCGCCTTCAACACATACCTGTGGCTTGTTTACACTGATGCTGCTCTGGCTTCTCATCACACGTATTATTACTGGCAAACTACTTAAAACGGCAGGAGAGGCTGCTTCCTCACTGTATTGTCACACTACCTAGCATCAGTGTAGCCTAGCCCTTTAAGCATTCTTTGTGATTTCCTAGAGCTTCCTCCTAACATTGTTTCCCTCTGTGTACAGGCCTTCTGGATTCCCTGCTGTCTGGATTCCTGTGGATGTGTGTGAGTGAGCATGAGCATTCTGGATCGGACTATCTGAGTGAGTTGTGGATTCAGTAGAAGAGGAGCGTGTGTGCGCCTTCCTTGGACCTTCCCTCCCCTTCAGACCCCCCTCCACCCCCCCACCCCCGTAGTCCCGTGTTATTTGTCTCACTGTATATATGAATATATCCTCACTTGGTGCCTCATTGTAAATAAATCCTTCACCTTCTCTCTAAACTTAAAAGTCTTGCGAGTGAGTCCTCTGCCTAATAATCTGTGACAGATACTAAGATATTAAAACATAAATTTACCCAAAAGCAAGTTTAAAAAGTTGAGTTTTTAGCTGCTTTTTTTTTTTAATAATCCACAACAAACACCTCACTGTTGTCTTACCTGCTCCTTTGACCCATTCAGTAGCTCTGTTTCTTTTCCTTCCTTCACAGAAATAAAAAAAAAAGACATAAAAGATGTCATTTCCTGTGTTGTTTTGAGTTCCATTTTTGTCTGAGAAAAAGTTATTGACAGAAAATATAAATCATGATGTCAGTGTTCTTTGTCATCCTCACATTACTTTTAGATTCCAAATTTAATCACTCCGAGTGCAGCTTCAGGTTAAAATCACACCACAGAAGGCGAATCAGCTTCTACAGGGAGTGCAGAATTATTAGGCAAGTTGTATTTTTGAGGAATAATTTTATTATTGAACAACAACCATGTTCTCAATGAACCCAAAAAAACTCATTAATATCAAAGCTGAATGTTTTTGGAAGTAGTTTTTAGTTTGTTTTTAGTTTTAGCTATTTTAGGGGGATATCTGTGTGAGCAGGTGACTATTACTGTGCATAATTATTAGGCAACTTAACAAAAAACAAATATATACCCATTTCAATTATTTATTTTCACCAGTGAAACCAATATAACATCTCCACATTCACAAATATACATTTCTGACATTCAAAAACAAAACAAAAACAAATCAGCGACCAATATAGCCACCTTTCTTTGCAAGGACACTCAAAAGCCTGCCATCCATGGATTCTGTCAGTGTTTTGATCTGTTCACCATCAACATTGCGTGCAGCAGCAACCACAGCCTCCCAGACACTGTTCAGAGAGGTGTACTGTTTTCCCTCCTTGTAAATCTCACATTTGATGATGGACCACAGGTTCTCAATGGGGTTCAGATCAGGTGAACAAGGAGGCCATGTCATTAGTTTTTCTTCTTTTATACCCTTTCTTGCCAGCCACGCTGTGGAGTACTTGGACGTGTGTGATGGAGCATTGTCCTGCATGAAAATCATGTTTTTCTTGAAGGATGCAGACTTCTTCCTGTACCACTGCTTGAAGAAGGTGTCTTCCAGAAACTGGCAGTAGGACTGGGAGTTGAGCTTGACTCCATCCTCAACCCGAAAAGGCCCCACAAGCTCATCTTTGATGATACCAGCCCAAACCAGTACTCCACCTCCACCTTGCTGGCGTCTGAGTCGGACTGGAGCTCTCTGCCCTTTACCAATCCAGCCACGGGCCCATCCATCTGGCCCATCAAGACTCACTCTCATTTCATCAGTCCATAAAACCTTAGAAAAACCAGTCTTGAGATATTTCTTGGCCCAGTCTTGACGTTTCAGCTTGTGTGTCTTGTTCAGTGGTGGTCGTCTTTCAGCCTTTCTTACCTTGGCCATGTCTCTGAGTATTGCACACCTTGTGCTTTTGGGCACTCCAGTGATGTTGCAGCTCTGAAATATGGCCAAACTGGTGGCAAGTGGCATCTTGGCAGCTGCACGCTTGACTTTTCTCAGTTCATGGGCAGTTATTTTGCGCCTTGGTTTTTCCACACGCTTCTTGCGACCCTGTTGACTATTTTGAATGAAACGCTTGATTGTTCGATGATCACGCTTCAGAAGCTTTGCAATTTTGAGACTGCTGCATCCCTCTGCAAGATATCTCACTATTTTTGACTTTTCTGAGCCTGTCAAGTCCTTCTTTTGACCCATTTTGCCAAAGGAAAGGAAGTTGCCTAATAATTATGCACACCTGATATAGGGTGTTGATGTCATTAGACCACACCCCTTCTCATTACAGAGATGCACATCACCTAATATGCTTAATTGGTAGTAGGCTTTCGAGCCTATACAGCTTGGAGTAAGACAACATGCATGAAGAGGATGATGTGGACAAAATACTCATTTGCCTAATAATTCTGCACTCCCTGTATTGGACAGAACACTGAACTTAACCAACAGATTATTTCATCCAGCTTATTTTCACTGTAACTTTTACTCTTATTGCAGTTCTTTTTTCTAAGTGCTTCTCCCACAGTCTTTGCTTCTTTTCATCAGGTTTGCTTTGAGCTGTTTGCCTGTAAGCTGTGACTTAAAGGGCCGTGAATGAAAAGTGAACCAGCAGGTCACTAGTTAGTTACCATTTTACTTCAAATTAACACCATATTCAGAGTTTATGAAACATTAATTAAGGTATGTTCCACAGTTTCAGCATCAACCAAATACATCATAACAGCCATCAAATCTGTTAGTTTGAGACTTTATCTGATGTTGCTGTACATGAACTCTTTTCCTTCAGACCAAAGCCCATCAGCACACACAGTACAGAGGATAAACTACATTTCTGCACTGTTTAATGTGATACTCTACATCTCAGTCCTTTGTGACTAAATGCAGCCTCTGACTTTGGACACATCTGTTTTCTATGGATAGTTGTGATGCCAAAAAAGTGATTTTCAGTATTTTCCAAAAAAGTGATTGCCCCCATTTAAACTGTCATAAATGACCCGTTGGCCTATAATGTGTAAAAAAATATGTCAAATATTTCCATCATGAATGATATCGAGTCATTTTGAACCACAAACAACATTTTTTCCACAAGGTAGAAGCTGCAATCAGTTTCTGACAAAGTGACTTTTATATGTGCTTCATGGATCCAGTTAAAAAACCTCATAGACATTAAAAATGTCTTTTTAAAGAGATGTTGGGTCAAGAGGCTAATAGAAATTGCAGCAAATATAACATAATAGTTTTTTAGACATTTTAAGTGACCAACAACCAGACTGATTAGAATTTGGGTACAATAATGCAGTCATAAAGATATTTGCAAAACAGGTAATTTCTTTATTTTATTTACAACTCCTTCATAAATCATTTTGACTGCAGTCTACCTTCCAATATAAACAAAGACATTACACATACATACAGAAACATCAGAAATCACCTTTTGGAACAACACCGTGATCCAACTGCACCTGTTCAGTTGTCAGTGCTGGGTCTTCTGGCCTTCCCAGCTAAAAGTCTATTAATGATATAAATAAACTGCTCATGGTTAGTGAGTTCAATTTTCCTTTTAAAAAGTCATTCTTTTTCCTTCCTTCTTCTTCTTTGCTTTATTGGTACACAAAGAAAATTAGTGTTACAGCAGGAAAAAAACCCTAAGCAATAACAAAAAGGCAACACTGTGTTGTTAAGGCTTTAAACTGAAAAATCAACACAATGCAGACGATGCACTAACCTGTCACAAGGCTAGCAAATGCTACTGAGCAAAGCAAAAAAGGTAAAAACACAAAGTAATGTTGACTTGATGTTCTCCCACAGACAACGTCACTGGTCGAGCTTCCTCTGACCTTTATCTGTGTGTTTGAGCAACTGTTGTAAAAGAAGAGGTGAAAGAGAAAGAAAATCCAAATTAATCCACGTGAAGGAGCAGGACCACAGAGAATTATCAAGATAATAATTTTATGTAAATTGTTATAATATTTTAATATCTTGTCAAATGTTGATGAAAAACTGAATTATGCAGGTCTAAATATCACATCAGTACTGCCAACTTTTAAGTTCTAAGTTAATTATTATTTTATTTTATGAGCCTGACATCAAATGTAACAGTGTACTGAAATCTGTAAAGTGCATTGTACAAGTACATGGACTACAGTTAGTGTTCCTGCTGACAAACATCTTGTGTTTTCATTCTAAACACAAGGAGTTTATGATAAAGCAGAGCTCCTGTTTACATCTGTAGATGTGTTTGAATGTGGCCATCAGGATTAACTGATGCCACATCTGTGCTGTCATCTGTCACAGGTCAAATGTGACATGGTGTTTTACATTTTTATATGGTGCTTTCTATGTGTTGATAATATGCAACATGTATGTAAGAATTTTACACTCTAAGTCACTGTTTCACAATCTTTTGGGGCCACGGCACATATTTCACATAAAAAAAACAATCACACGGCACACCACCAAAGAAAAATGTCACAAAAAGCATATTGATAATTTTTACCCGTGCACATGGCATAGAGGAAAGGGTTCGGTTTGTCCCCAGTACACTTTTTTTGCTTTCTTCTGATCACTACTCATCTGGGTCGGAATTTTCTCCAGGACCCAAGTCAGATTGACTACTTTTTCTTTTTAAATATTTATTTATTGCTATTACGCCCTGCGTGGTCTCGCTCACAGCATGACTATTATGTAATTTCTTCTTGGTCTTCTTCTGTTTTACTGGCAGTTGGCAACTCATTTAATTAGAGCAGATAGTTGTACTGGCCTCTAGTGGAAGAGAATGTAATTGTTCTGCCCGTGACTCATGCCGGACGCTTCGAGTACTAATCAGGTGGAACCAGATAATCTTCCACGGCACACCTGATCATTTCTCATGGCACACTTATGTGCTGCGGTACAGTGGTTGGGAAACACTGCTCTAAGTCATGAGGATTTTTGTCAGTTCTACACTCCAACAAGGTTTTATCAGAAGTCACTCAAAACCTTTCAAGCTATCATGTTTACAGAACGGCACACATGCACACACACTCTATTAAAAACATGACCTCCTTTCCAGAGGTAATCATGTTTATCTTCTATACACAGTAACTGAGACACCACGCTGTTACTATTAATGAATCTCTGATAATATATGACTGTATTTTAAATTAATCAAACTTTATTTTCAACAAATTCAAAGTATTTATTCTACAATTATAACATTAAAATCAAAAGTTGGCTAAGTTTCTGTTTAATCAGCTGAATCACTGGTTCTCAGGTTACTAAAGGGGGGCAAATCCCAAAGTCCCGTGTGGAGGTGAGTAATATATCACTGAGATATGAAAATATAGAAAAAAAGCATTGAGTTTTAAAATGGTTGCAGGTAGCAGCATTTATAACTGTAGTGCTACCGTCATCAGTGTCAGACTACTTAAACTGAAGTGTGAATCTAACAAAAGAAAACGTAAGTTCAAAAGTAGCCCAGGTAGTATTTTCCCTGGAATTTTCAAATAAAGTATAAAAAACTTTTAACACTGTTATTAAAAAATCAAAAAATATTTATCATGTCAGGATTTTAACCAACTTAAAGTCCTGCCTCCATCATGTTACTGCATCACTAATTTCCACACATTGTTTGCTCCTCCTGTTATAAAGAGTCTAACTAGCGAGTGCAGCTAGTAACTGCTCCTGTCTCCTCATGTGTCTTCATAGCCTCGTTTTACTCAACGGAGTGTTTTCCACTTTTTACAAACAGATTTCCTGCATGTTTTCTCCTGTGTTTGCTGGAGGCTGCTGAAGTAGCTCCATTTTTAGTTACTAAATCATCATTGAAACACTGCTCTTACATTTAGACATGCACGGTTTTGACTCCTTGTCATAAACACTAGGAAACAAACACATAATGTTGCTATAGCAACACAGTATATAGTATAATACCGGTATTATTGCAGATGATATGATGTGGCACAGCCCTAGTCCCAAGTATATGAGAGATTCCATTAAGACATTGATGATCAATAACTGAATATATTAAACACTTTTAGAGTGATTTTATTATAAATTATGACCTACACTTTCCAAGCCGTGCAGCTCACACCGTCCTTGGAAAAGAAGCCTGGCTGACAGTCTTCACACACTGTGTCACTTCTGCTGGTCCCTGAAAGAAACACATTCATTGTTACACAAAAAAAATGATAATTTATCAGCTCATCTAAATGGTCTTAGACTTTAATTTTTCTTACCAGGTTCTTTTATCCTCTGACCAGCTGCACACTGTGAATGTTTCTCTGTCAAACTACATCCGTTACTGTCTATCAAATCTTTACAGTAATATCCATTTAAAACATCACACACTGTGTCAGTTGTTGCTGTACAGTTCTGCTTGACAAAAAGACCATGGCCTAAAAAAAACAAAACAAAAACATTAGTGTAAAGTAATTTACTTTTAAATGAAAGATTTATTTTTTTAATTTAAAATTTACAAAGGATTTCCCATCTAACTGTACCTGTGTCACAGGATGTGCAGGGGAAACAGTTATACAGGCCGTTGGGTTGGTTCATGAAAGTCCCCAGGTCACAGAAACGGCACTGAGTTCCTGCATATACTGTGCAGTCTTTCCGAACAACTCTACCTGTTCAACACAGCACAACATTTATGTCAGACTTTCACCATTTATCCCAGAGTGAACCTAAAGTAGTGTTGTAGTGTTGGGGTGTACTTTACGGTAGGTCAAGCAGCTTGGAAATCACAAGTGAACTGAGCGATACAACATTACTGATCTGCAAATTCAATGTGCCCCTTTTTCCTGACCCCGTACAGTAAAACATGTAATAAACACATTGGTCCACTGTGTCCATTTCATGCTTGGCCTCTCCAAAGTGTGAAATGGACACATGCAGTTCGAGCAACCTGAAGTAGCAGAGGGATATTTCACTTCAAGCCAACAAGGAAACAATCACAGGAAAGTGTGTAAACAGACATTGTTAACACATTTACATGTAAACACATACTATCCATCTTGCTTAATTGTTTTAAGAACCCTGGAATGTACTTCATACGTTGCCTGCTCACTACCGATTTCTTGCCTTTACATATTTTGTCTCCCGTTAATGCAACTTGTGCTTCATTTTACTGCTTCTGGAAAACATTTTCTAAGTTCTAAGTATCAATTAATTTATCTGACTGTTGGAAGGAAAAAAAATGAAGACAACAGATTTTCTGGGTCAATAACACATAAAACACACATATTTCTCCTTTTATGTTTGACTGAGATGCAAGAAGTAATTATTAATTACTTAAATGCAACATAAAATATCTAAGGATAGATTGTGTTTTCATTTAACACAAATGTTTAAAACTTTTACAAAAAAACCAAGGTTGTCATCTGTATAAGCAAACCCTTCATTTCATGTTAGAAACACTTCTGTCTATCGTGTCATTTCAAAAACGAAATCAAGCAAAGATCAAATATTAAAGTCATGTCCTCTTTATTTATCTGTGGTTTGTTTAGGTTTTTTTTCTTTCTTCTATAAAGCTATTATGTTTCAGAATGATCTGCTTTCAGGTTTGTATACATTTTCGTAAAAACAATAGTTTAAATACTACAAAGTTTCATTGCAGTCATCGCTTTTCTTCGTACCTTCGTTGCACATCGGGCAGCACTGTCCGTCATTTGTTTTATACTCATTTGGTCGACAGGATAACACGGGCACTATGAAGACAGCGGCATATCCTACAGGAAAACACATGAGTTTTAATATCGTGGGATAGATATATAACTCAGTTAGCTCACAAGCTAAGCTAAAGTTAGCTTAAACTAAAAGCTGTGTCGCGAAACTGCTGCTGTACTTACCGAAGACAAACAACGCAGAAACCATGATATCACTAGTGATGTGCGGATCGATCCTGAAATGTCGATTCCTCCGATACCAATCATTTATGTTCTAGAATCGATTCTCACATTAAAATATCGATATTTTAGTAATTTAGAGTAAATTTATAGTTTATCATTAACAGGAACACAGTGGAAAGAAACTATAACATTCAGATTGTCTACATTCAAAGGAACTACTTCCTCTTCCGCCTTTCATAGTCATGTACGAAATACGGCTGTATAAATGTCTCGCAGCGCCTTGGCATGCGCACTCACAACAATGGCTGAGCGTAATTGTGCAGTATTTTACCTCCACAAACATCTGAGACGTGGTTTGCGATACATGTGGCAAAAAAGTGCTCCAAGAGTGAGTGAGGTGTTGTGGCCGTAGCCTACTAGGGAGACATTCAAAAGGTCTGTTGGGGGGGCTGATAAATACATTTTGCAGGGTTTATTTATCGGATAAAATACGTTAAATCACCGTTATTATTGGCCGGCCCGGAAACAGCGGGGGTGTCCAAATTCAGAGGCTGCTTCCACCTGAGGACCCGGCCTTCGCGGTCTAAAGAAAGCCGGGTTGCACGTCACGAGCTCCATCGGTGGAGGGTGAATACAACCGGGCGCTGACGTAAACTCTCGACCGTCTCACACTTCTGTTTAATCATTTTCTGTTTGACGTTTATTCAGCTGTGTGAAAACCCCGGAGGAACCCTCCTGAGGGATTAATAACGTTTAATTTAATCTAATCTAATAACTTTAATCTCAGCCAAACCGATTTACTCACGAACAAATAAAACACTGAAAAAGCCAAACAATAACATTTTTAAGTTATCAAAGTGACTTGTATATCATGTTTAACCCGAGTAGCGAAAGACCGCGGGGGTTTGAAAATGATGTGTCAGTTGGCTCAGATATTTGAAGTTTACACAGCTACATTCTCACCTGAAAATATGTTAACAGTTTTTTGCGACCCAGAAAGAGAAATAAGAGTGATATTAAAACTAAGTAGCTGTCGCCATTGTTGGAAACTGGAATTGGCTGGGCCGCGCTATGAATTCTGCGATATGGTTTTTCAATTTTGTTGTCCGGGTGGAAAATCGGGAGAAATTCAGGAGAATGGTGGCTCTGGGAGATTTTCGGGAAGGGCACTGAAATTTGGTATTCTCCCGGAAAAATCGGGAGGGTTGGCATGTATGGTAACATATGGCAACATCATTAACCTTGTCAAACACCTCAGAGTAAATCATATCACAGAATATGAGGAGTGTATGTTGAGGCGAACTGAAGAGAAGGACAGGGACAGGTGCTGCCAGGGCGAGACAGACGTCTCTCACGGAGTCCTTTAGTGCTGCAGGCAGGCAAGGTGTTCAAATAGGCACAACTTCAGTTTTTTTTAATTTCTATATGATGAACCCTGCATTATTAAGTGATAAGAACAAGTAATCTGATGCCCTGTAATCATTATGACGCTATAATTTGAGATACAATAAATAAAATACGTTTTTGTACAAAGTATCGGTATCGGATCAGTATCGTCGATACCACCCTGAATATTACTTGGTATCGGATCGGAAAGGAAATCAGTGGTATCGCACATCACTAGATATCACATCCTAACACGCTGCCTTATAACACATTTGTAGGCTCTATTTCACCAAACTTCCATATAAATCTAACAGCAATGATCGCTTTTGGGTTTTGATGTGGGTGTAAACAGGAAATCTATTCATTGTTGGAAAGAATGAGCATCAACGGTTTTCGTGGCTTAAAACAGAAACTGAAAACAAGCCATTTTATGACATTTGAGGGCACATGGGGATCAACTTCGTTTAGACAAAGACAAAAAAGGGGAGAGGGCTTGAAGGAAATCGTAGGACCTAATAGCTGTGTCCCAAACCCTCAACCGCATCCTTGCAGGACCTGGTGTCGTGCCAAAGTAGGTATCCCCAACAGACACCACCCTTCGCGGTCTACATGGGCCGGGTCATTCGAAGACCGAGAAGGCCGGAAGTGCAAGGCTGTGAAACTGGAGATGTCAGGGTGCAGGAAATGAAATAAAACCAGCTGTCTGTGATACCAACTAACATGTTGGCTCCTTAACTTCATAAAAAGATGCAAACTTTTTAGTGTCCATGAATCTGAAGAACTACAGTCTGCTTTACACAAGTTTGTTGAAGGTTTTCTTTATTGTCTCTGTGCAGTCAACCTTTTTTATGAAATATTCCCCATAAATACATTACAAGGATAACTATGGCAACGTAAAATGTTACGCTTTGGGACTGAGAACGTGTTGACTATGAACTTTCATCTACACAAACATCCACAACCAGTTCCAAGGAAAATCTGTATATGAAAGATAAAAACATTAGAAACTGCTATTCTTTGTTCCATAATGCTGCAGTAAAAATCTGATCGTCTCTAAATATCGCAAAGTGCTTCATTACAAAATTCTAAGACATTAAAACAAAACTTTACCCAAATACAAGTTTAAAAAGTTGAGTTTTTAGCTGCTTTTTAAAAAAGATCAGAGTCCACAGTGAACATTTCACTGTTGTCTTGTCTGCTGCTTTGACCCATTCAGTGCTTCATTTTCTTTTCTTTCCTTCTCAGAAATAAAATAAAAAATATAAATACTTTCATTTCCTATATTGTTTTGAGTTTTATTTTTGTCTAAAAAAGTTATTACTTGACAGGAAATATCATCTAAATCATGATATCAGTGATCTTTGACATCCTCACATAGATACATCTTTTAAAAATGACAATAATTAAAATCACTACAGCTATGGCAATCATAACTAAAACCACCACACAGCCAGTGATGGTAACAATTTTTTCCCCTTTGTTTCCAACATTGAGCATAAGCACTGGAGTTATCATGTGGTTTAGTGACTCACATCTGGAAGGTACAGAGGGGGGAAAATGAAAAAGTTGTTGCACTGGAAGAAATCACGTGTCCATGTCTGCTCTGAAGTGTCACTTACTTAGTGCGTGAGTGACAAGGTGTTAATGTTCCACTGCTGCAGTCAGAGCATCCACTGTCTGTGGAGGCTGTTCCTGCAAAGCCACAAATATACACCGTTTTATACTTACAGGTCATCTTATGAAGGAGTGTCTGTTATGACCTCATCTGAGTCATTATTTCATTCTGATATAAAAAAAAGTCTGAAACATCTAAAAACATTTCTTTGTTTTTCTTAAGCTGTGAAAGAATGAGCGAGTGCAGCTTCAGGTTAAAATCAAACCACAGAAGGCGAATCAGCTTCTATTGGACAGAACACTGAACTTGGCCAACAGATTATTTCATCCAGCTTATTTTCACTGTAACTTTTACTCTTATTGCAGTTCTTCTTTTCCAACTGCTTCTCCCACAGTCTTTGCTTCTTTTCATCAGGTTTGCTTTGAGCTGTTTGCCTGTAAGCTGTGACTTAAAGGGCCGTGAATGAAAAGTGAACCAGCAGGTCACTAGTTAGTTACCATTTTACTTCAAATTAACACCATATTCAGAGTTTATGAAACATTAATTAAGGTATGTTCCACAGTTTCAGCATCAACCAAATACATCATAACAGCCATCAAATCTGTTAGTTTGATTTTAAAAACTTTATACAAGACTGAACAGAATTGTATATTATTTATATTTATATTACATATTACGCTCATTTTAGTACTTTGTCTTGTAGCAAGAAAATCAACCGCTCTGACTCATGTGTCCTGGTTTACAGCTCCTGTGTTTCTGTGTCTTCATGCAGTGGACACCTTCAGATTCAGTAAAGTCCCTCCACAGACTTTATCTGATGTTGCTGTACATGAACTCCTTCAGACCAAAGCCCCTCAGCACACACAGTACAGAGGATACATTACATTTCTGCAATGTTTAATGTGATACTCTACATCTAAGTCCTTTGTGACTAAATTACACTTTTAGTGAATATCTGACTTTGGACACATGTTTTCTATAATTAGCTGTGGTGCCAGAAAAGTGATTTCCAGTATTTTCCAAAAAGTGATTGCCCCCATTTAAACCGTCATTAATGACCTGTTGGCCTAAAATGTGTAAAAAGTATGTCAGACGTTTCTGTTATGAATGATATCGAGTTATTCTGAATTACAAACAACATTTTTTCCCACAAGGTAGAAGCTGCAATCAGTTTATGACAAAGTGACTTTTATATGTGCTTCATGGATTCAGTTAAAAAGCCTCATAGACATTAAAAAAAGTCTTTTTAAAGAGATGTTGGGCCAAGAGGCAGAAATTGCAACTACTTACCAATACAAGCAAAGACATTACGCATTAAAAACAAAACAAAAAACATACAGAAACACCAGAAATCACCTTTTGGAACAACACCGTGATCCAAAAGCACCTGTTCAGTTGTCAATGCTGGGTCTTCTGGCCTTCCCAGCTAAAAGTCTATTAATGATATAAATAAACTGCTAATGTTTAGTGAGTTCAATTTTCTTTTTAAAAAGTCATTTTTTTCCCTTCCTTCTTCTTCTTTGCTTTATTGGTACACAAAGAAAATTAGTGTTACAGCAGGAAAAAAAACCCTAAGCAATAATAAAAAGGCAACACTGTGTTGTTAAGGCTTTAAACTGAAAAATCAACACAATGCAGACGATGCACCAGGGCTCGCAAAATTTTAAAATCCCTGGTAGCCCTTTGGGCAGGCACTCTTTAGTTTTTGGTAGCCTGAAATAAATTTGAGTAGCCCGAATAAAAAAAGATAATTTTTATTGTATAATATTGTAAAGGAAACAAAACATCAATCAAAAAATTGTTAAAACACAAATTACAACAACTGTGTAAACATTACAATCAACTCAAATATCTGGTTCTAATTAAACAGAATTTTCTGTGAACTTGTTAGAACTGTGTAGAACATGAATTAGTCTGTGTCAGATCCTGAATCTGAAATTTCCACTGAAGTCTCGGATGAGAAAATGCCACTCGACGTTGAGGGCATAGCATCTCCTTCATCAGCTTTCTCTTCCTGTGCATTGCCCTCCATTTCACTGCTCTTTGTTCTTGTCGGGGTTTTATGATCCAGGTGTCTTGAACCTTTTCCAGAAAACATCCAGAAACGAATCGACTTGTCAGGGCAAAAAGATTCAACTGTTTCCCCATTAATGGAGAGTTGCATGCAGTCATTCAGTGTTTCAGGGTGTAGAGAGGTACGATGTGTTGTCTTCACTCGGTTCATGCAAGAAAATCCTCTCTCACAGATGGCTGTCGATGGACTAAGTGTCAGCATTAATTTCACCAGCAACAAGATATGAGAGAGATGTTCTGGATTCTCAGAGAGGAGATCTCTGTACAAGCAATCTACTTTGCGACCCCGGTGTTCTCCAAGCCACACTTTTAGATCCATCCATTCTTGTGGAATTTTCCCTTTCTCTTCTGCATCTAGCAAACAGGCAAAATGTGTGACAAGATAATCCACCTCTTCATCCCCATAATTTGCTAGTTCTTCTCTGGGGTAGGGAAGAGTGGAAGGGTCAAAAACCTTGAAACAAGAGAGAGGTTTTTCATGGAGATTTTTAAATCTGTTGTCCATGTACTTGACTGTGTTGTCAATAATCTTCTGGATCTCTGCACCAAAGGTGTCTTTGTCTGTTCCCTCACCTCTTCTAGCAGGTCGCTGACTTTTTGTTAGCTGAGTTCCACAGTAGCAAATGCTACCATCCTGGTTCGCTGTGAACTTTGTGTCCAAGGTTTTCTGATATTCTCCTGGTTTTGTTTTTAGGCTGAGTAAGCGTGATGTTGTGCTCTCAACTAACTGATTTGTTTGTGTGATGTTTAGGTTATCATGCTGAAAATCAGTAGAGCACTTGGATAAGATGGTACTGTAGTCCAACATGAAATGCAGGAAGCGAACAAATTTCTCAGTCTTCATCTCCTGCACCACCCCCTTAGCCTTGGCTGCATCCTCGGCTTTGACATCACTTCCTTCTGCCATGTTCTCCATATGAACAACAGTGGGAGTGTAATTTTTTTCCACAGCCTTTAGACATCTCAGCCGGCTTGGAAGCCACCGTGTGCTCTTCAGCCCACTGAAATGTGCCAGCCTCTCATTTAGCAGTTCACTTATTTCTGTCAGCTCTCTTCGCTTCTTTGGGGAATAGTAGTAGATCTTAAAGATGGTTTTCAGTGTATCTTCAAATTTCACCAGGTACTCACAGCCTTTCACGCTATCCAGCACGGCTAGCTCTAGTTTGTGTGCCACACAGTGGATTGTTATGATGTGGGGTATCCTCTGTTTCAGTCTCCCAGCTACTCCTGTTTTCTCACCTATCATCACTGCAGCACCATCAAAATTTGCACACACTACTTTCTTTTTCCATGTGTCCTCTCTGATACCCATGGTGTTCACTGTTTCATCAATAGCCTCTAAAATACCTGCAGCATTTGCACTCTTGACTGGCTGACATTTGATCATGTATGTGGCTATGTCACCATTATCCCTCACATACCTGACGTGAACCAACTCCTGTTCTATTATACCAGTGTCTGTACTGCCAATCTGCAAGAATGGATAAGAACCTGCTTTCTTGAATTTCCTTTTCAATCTGGTCTCTTGAAGTTTGTGCTATTGCTCCAATAAACTCTCTGCAAGCATGGTCATTGAGGTAAGTGGAACCAAGATCTAGGCCATTTGCTTTCTGAAGTTTGCAAAGACTGCTAAATTTTGCCAGTGGTAGTTCACTCTTTGCAACATAGTACGCAGTTCTAAACAGCTTTTTCAGGACTTCTTGTTGTGCTTGGTTTATTTTTAGTATGGTTTTTGCAATTGGTGTTTGTTCTGGGACAGATGCTGCAGACTGAGCACCAATGCATTTCTTGTGATGCAGAGATTTCTCATGAGTTCTGATGGGGTCTTTCCTAAAATTACTGGTCCCAGTAACAAAGGCGCTTGTCGACTCAGCAATAGAGGGAAACTCACGACACACCAGGCAGAACATCATGTTATTTACCTTGTCATATTCCAGCCACAGAAATTCTTTTGTCCATGAATCCAAAAAACTGTGCTTTCTTTTTGCCTCGTAATCTGATTTATCATAACTTTTCCGCTTTGTGGTAGGCCTTTCTTTGCCTGTCCCTTCTTCATCCTGACCTGTCTTTTTTGGCTCAGCAGAACTAAAATACCTGCGTAAATCCATCTGTCTTTACACATGCCAGAGATTTTTTTTTTAAATTCTCTGCGCAGTCAACCTCTAGCACGTTTAAGCTTGCTGCGGGAGATTTCACGTGCCACGTTTGAAGAGTAAGCTAGTGAGTGATGTTGTGTCCTGTCTGACTATACCATATTGCACCACTAGAGGGTGGTGTCGTGAAATAAGAGGAAAGTGCAGTCGGGAAATTGTAGAGTTAGAATATAGTTAAGACGGCTATCTGATAACTCGATATGTCTCCCTGTTACCTCTACGATGTAAAGTTATGTGCTGCATTCATTAAAGAGCACTGTTCTTTGATGAGGACTCAGCTAATTAGCGAAAGAAAGCAAAGGCATTGTCATATATTTTTACTTCCTATGATAGCCCGACGGGCAGAGCTGAGATAGATTTTGGTAGCCCGACTGGAAACATCACTAGCCCCGGGACGTCGGGCTAGCGATTTTGCGAGCCCTGTGCACTAACCTGTCACAAGGCTAGTAAATGCTACTGAGCAAAGCAAAAAAGGTAAAAACACAAAGTAATGTTGACTTGATGTTCTCCCACAGACAACGTCACTGGTCGAGCTTCCTTTGACCTTTATCTGTTGGTTTGAGCAACTGTTGTAAAAGAAGAGGTGAAAGAGAAAGAAAATCCAAATTAATCCACGTGAAGGAGCAGGACCACAGAGAATTTCCAAGATAATAATTTTATGTAAATTGTTATAATATTTTGATATCCTGTCAAATGTTGATGAAAAACTGAAGTAATTTTGCAAGTCTGAATATTACATCAGTAGTTCTAACTTTTAAGTTCTAAGTTAATTATTATTTTATTTTATGAGCCTGACATAAAAATGTAACAGTGTATTAATATCTGTAAAGTGCATTCTATATGGGCTCCAGTTAGTATTCCTGCTGACAAGCATCTTGTGTCTTGTCTAAAAACAAGATGTTTGTGATAAAGCAGAGCTCATGTTTATGTGTTTGAATGTGGCCATCAGGATTAACTGATGCCTCAACTGTGCTGTCATCTGTCACTTTATTTTAAACAAATTCAAAGTTTTTCTTGTACCATTACAACATTTTTAAAATAAAAGTTGGCTAATTTTCTGTTCAATGAGCTGAATCACTGGTCCTCAGGTTGCTAAAGGAGGGCAATTCCCAAAGTCCTGTGTGGAGGTGAGTAATATATGACAACTGAGATATGAAGATATAGAAAAAAATACTGTATGTTTTTTAAATGCTCACAGGCAGCAGCATTAATAACTGTAAGTAGATGAAGCATCCTTCTTTTCCAGAGAGCTAGTCTCACCAATGTCAGACTACTTAAACTGAAATGTGAATCTAATGAAAGAAAATGTAAGCACAAAAGTAGCCTAGGTAGTATTTTCCCTGGAATTTTCAAGTCAAAGTATAAAATAAATTTTAAAACTTGACTTTGACAATAACTAAATGACCTTACTCTTGTAAAATGTTAGGAGCTGCACAATATTGTCATATATTAATATTAAAAAATAGAAACATAAAAAATATTTTCTGCCTTGGTCAGTCTATGCTTAAAGTGTATGCTTAAAGTTCTGCTTTTCCATCATGTAACTGCATCACTAATTTCCATCCACTGTTTGCTCCTCCTGTTATATAGAGGATAACTAGCGAGTGCAGCGAGTGACTGCTCATGTCCCATGTGTCTCGTTCTACTCAAAGGTATGTTTTTACCCTCTTCTACCAGTTTGTTGTTTTCACTTTTTTCCAAACAGTTTTCCTGCATGTTTTCGTCCTGTGTTCACTGGAAGCTGCTGAAGTAGCTCCATTTTTAGTTGCACACTGCTCTTACATTCAGACATGCATGGTTTTGACTACTTGTCATAAACACTAGGATACAAACACATATTCTTGCTATAACGACACACAGTGTATAGTGTAATACCGATATTATTGCAGATGATATGATGTGGCACAGCCCTAGTGCGAAGTATATGAGAGATTCCATTAAGACATTGATGATCAATAACTGAAAATAAAATAAACTTAGAGTGATTTTGTTATAAATTATGACCTACGTTTTCCAAGCAGTGCACTTCACACCGTCCTTGGAAAAGAAGCCTGGCTGACAGTCTTCACACACTGTGTCACTTCTGCTGGTTCCTGAAAGAAACACATTCGTTGTTACACAAAATAAAATCCTACTTTATCAGCTCATCTAAAAAACTTTTCTTACCAGATTCTTTTATCTTCTGACCAGCTTCACACTGTGAATGTTTCTCTGCCAAACTACATCCATTACTGTCGATCAAACCTTTGCAGTAATATCCATTTAAAACGTCACACACTGTGTCAGTTTTTGCTGTACAGTTCCGCTTGACAAAGAGACCATGACCTAAAAAAAAAAAATATCGGTGGAATTTGAAAACCTTTTTATTTTTTAAATTAAAATTTGACTAAGAAGTTTCCATCTGTACCTGTATCACAGGTAGTGCAGGGGAAACAGTTAGATAGACCATTGAGTTGGTTCATGAAAGTCCCCAGGTCACAGGAACGGCACCGAGTTCCTGAATATGCTGTGCAGTCTCTCTGAACAACTGTACCTGTTCAACACAGCACAACATTTATGTGAACATTAAAGCCACATTAAAGGTCAAGAACACAAACGCACAGTGAATGCACAGTGTATTAAATCTGGGGTGAATCTTTTTAGACACACATTTTAGAAAACTTTAAACACCACAATAGACTGTGTAAAGTTACTAAGCAACCACCAGCTGGTACTGGCAAAATAACTGCCAGAATATAATAGTTTCCTCTGTACTCCTACTATATATTACTAAATTTTTTATATTTCAAGAACAATTGGTGTGCGCAATTATTGCAAAATACAAGCCTGTGTGGATGAGTGCTGTGGAGCAGATAATAGTATGCACCACTTACAACTTTTTCTGATAGTGGAGGAGCCTCTGCCCTTGAACCATCTGCATATTTCACATAATTATTACAACAACAAGATAACACAGACTAGTAGCTTACCTAGTCATCTTTTGGGCATTATGAAGAACTAATTGTTGATAGATAGAGAAATGTTATATCACTGATTCAAATGTACGTGCAGATGAAAAGAATAAACTTTTTTCAGGTACTAATAGATGGGTATAAGAAATTGCCTTGTTTAGAACTGTACAATCCTTGTGTGCATCATTATTTTTCACACAGTAGCAGTTTCAAGATGTGACAATACCAAAAGAGGTCATTGGGTGTCTCTTGTGTGTATTACTGTAGGGTCTACCTTACAGTATAAACTGCCTTGAGGCGACTGTAGTTGTGATTTGGCGCTATATAAATAACATGTGAATTGAACTGTGAATATGGGGATCAAGTTGTTTTTAAACCTCTACAGCTCTGGTACATTTGAAATGGTTATAGTGTGCCACAAAGCCTTGCATTACTTCACCCTGTGCCAGCAGTGCTGTAGAGGCACATGCTCAACACATCTGATCATATGAAATGACGTTTCAGTATGTGTAAGATGAACTGAGTCGAGGTGGACGGAAGGTATGAAAAAAAGGTTTATCTCATCTGAATATGCAACTTAATAACTTGTTTGTGTGCTGCCCCCTCAGACAAAGTTACAATTTATTTACAATACTTGTGATGTTTCCTGAAAGCTATTATCTGAACTGTGTCAATTCTAACTATTAATGAAGGTTAGTTGACAGTTTCAGGGGAAAAAATGATTAAAAAAAAAAAAGAGTCAGCAGATTTTCTGGTTTATTAACTTAAAGAATTGTGAGATAAAAGAAGCAGCTGTAACATGAAATAAGATAGACGGCTCTTTATTTACTCTTTGTTCTCACAGTGGGAACTCACACAATGTGGGCGGGTTTACTTCTAGAAATGTTTTCTTATCGTACCTTCTTGGCACATCGGACAGCACTGCTCATCCCTTGTTGCATACTCCTTTGTGTGACAAGACACCGCAGAAACCACGGAGGCAGCGCGACATGCTGCAGGCAAGCACAGGATTAGGACGCAGTGATAAGCATCCTCCACACAGGCTACAAGCTAAGCTAAGGTTAGCTTTACATAAAAGACGTGCTGCAAACATGGAGCTGCTGTTTGACTTACCAAATACGAGGAACACAGAAACCATGATATCACAGGCTAACATGCTGCCTTATATAGCGGCTGAAGCAATTATTTTTTAAATAACAGTAACCCTTTAAAATTCTGTAGTGAAAGTTAGCTTAAACGTTGCTCTTCGTTTAGTGTGGGCGTTCATGCTGAAAAGCTATCAGTGTTCTGAATGGTTAACTCTGGGATTGTGAAGCTGCTCCGACGTTTGCGAGGTGCAAATCTCTATTGAGGGACCATTTCAAATTAAAATTCCGAGAGGAAAAAAACTGGAATCCGACTTTAAACTTAATCTGGAGCACGACGACGTGAATTCATGGTGCGTTTTTTGATTAAATCAGAATTATTGAACTAGGGCGTATTCCGATTTCCGGGATGTAGTGGGACAGGGCCAGAAAGACGGAGAAACCGATGATGGGATGGAAGTGTGGTGGGGGCAGTGTTGCCAACTCCTCAGTAAGGAAAATCGCTATTGGTTGTCCTAAAAGTCGCTAGAAGTCGCTAACTGACGTCATCGCCTAATTTGCATAATTGGTCATGCTAATCTAATTGTAACCTATGTTGTTGGAGAGCGAAATAACATCGTGGAAGAGACTTAAAGTGAGTAAAAAACGTCCTAAATGCATTTAGAGTTTATTTAGAACTACAAATTAAATTTCTTTTAGCAATTATTGTTTTTTTTAATGTCACAATTCCAACCCTGCTCCTTTACCCGGGCTTGGACCGGCAAAAGTGACCCGAAATAGGCACCCTGGTGGAGTTACTTTGTGTGTGTGTGTTTATAAGTAGTTTTAAACATTGTGATCCACAAAACAGCATAAGAGTAAAAGAAGAACTGACTGCGTTACAGCACCCGCTGCTTGTTGAGAGTAAAAGCAATACGCGCTTTCACGTTTTTTCACGTCACTAAGGGGTCTGAAAACTCGCTAAATATAGCGACAAAGTTGCTAAATTGGAAACACTGGGTGGGGGCACAGTGCCCCAGTTTAGAAGAAAACAGTTCAGACAGAGGTAGTATAGTCCGGAAATACGGAGCCCCGCAACAGACATTGGAGAAAAAAATAATAAAGATGAACTTTTGAAATTACTCACAAGGGAATATGTATGGTTCCCATATTTTAAGAAATGTATTTATTTATGCAAAAAGTGAATTAAAACTAGTAATAGGTGGTTAGTTTGTGATATTTCTCTGACTTAAACCTGCTGCTCTTGTGTTTAAGTTTGTGTCCCAGTGGTAGGTGACTTTGCATACACCTGGGTAGTAATTTATAGTCAATACCCTGTGCTGTGTATGTTTTTTGAATTAAAAAATTCAAGGAAATACATCACTTTGTCTTGAATTTTGATTAGTGTAAATGTACGATTGCATTTACTTTGGTAAAAGTAACAAAATATGACAAATATGACAAAATATCATAATTGAAACCTGGACCAGAAACAAAAGTGCCAAAGTAGTACATTTCTATTCATCCTAAGACCAGTCTGGTACTTTGGTCCACCTCTCTCTGTACTACTACTACAGTATCAAAGGAAGACGTCAGTGAGAGGAAGAGGCTGCGATATACCGAGCTGAAGGCAGAACAGGAAATCTGGAGAGCAGCAGTTTGCCCAGTGGATGGTGACTGCTGGGTTTCATCACTACAACCACAGACACACTTCCTAAACACCCTCAGGGAAATTTGAGGGACTGCTGAGCACTGCAGTCTATGGCTAGATGAGGAGAAAAAAAACCCATCTGGGCCCTGAGATGTTACGGAAAACACCCAGATCTGAACAGCCTGAGGTAGTGAAGGATATAAAAAAAACAACAACAGCAATAGAATAATATTAAACACAAAGTGAACCCGTCTTCCTTCATTAAATAGGTTCTTTTAGATGTTAAGGAGGAATTGACTTAACCAGGCTGGCGGAGAATGAAGACAACCGGACACCTGCTGCAGATGGGGAATCAGTGAACTTTTATTGAGACAGAGACAATCTCTCAACACAGCTCACATCAGGAGATTCCTCATATTTGCTGTGAGGATGGGTATATATTCTCTAAAACTTACAGGAGGGGGTTGTGAGGAAAGTGCTGCATTAGCAGAAAAACAACTCCATAAAAGGAAAGCGGCCTTGGGTGTTCTAGTCTCTTTCGCTTGCAGATATCTTGCACCTGCAGGATGAGGCGATCGCTTCTTATCGCTCTCAAGGCCAAAGTCGTGAGCACATTTTTATTACACAGTTGCACAGTAACTTTAAAGCTGAACAATATTTAAAGCTGAATAATGTTTGATCAGATTATATTTTCTTCAAATCCCCCTTTTGACCCATCTTAAATGGGTCAACACACAAAAATAAGTAACATTCAAAGGAACACAGAGACGTGTCGAAGCCTGGCTCGAAAAACTCCTCGGGTCTTATCATTTGTCTTTATCTGTCATTGCAGATGAGGAGAAAAGAGTCCAGGCACCACCCTGCCCAGGGGTCGGCTGCAAGCAGTCTCGGTTCCCGATGAAAGCAGTAACAGCTGTCCTGCACACAAGGATACACGAGTTAGTGCAACCAGGGTAGTGACACAAAATTAACAGTTCCTGTAACTCAGCAACCAAAAAGCATAAGTAATGATAAAAATGTGGAGAGTACAGAGTATACTATAATAATGAGAGATATAAACGTGAAAATGTGAAAGAATAAATCAACCATAAAATAAACCCAGAACGGTAACTGCTAAGGACATTCAAAAGTGAATATGGTAAAACGTGAGGAAGGGGTGTGGAAAAAAACAATTTATATCCAGTGGTGGGAGTACACATTCGCTCAGGCTTAAGTCCGGAGACCCTGAGAACATCGCTTAACCCTCACAACCCGACCAGACACAGTTCAACCAGATATATCCTTCAAGAGGAAGTGGGTGAGGGAAACAATTAATAACAAGTCTAATACAAAACACCACAGAGAAACAACCATTCTAGAAGCATTTAAACAAGAGAAAGACGATAATGTTCGTCACCCTCACGATCAGAGTTTTCATCATCCGTTGGCGAGGAGGTGGGAAGTTGACCAGCCAATAAAGGCATCTGCCGGGCGAGATCCTTATCCTCAGGAGTGAAAGCTGTAACAATCAGTCTCTGGAAGAGGGATCGAATGCATGGAATACAACAGCAACCGCAGGTGACTAGGATAGCAACAAAAACTGAGATGGAAACTAGGATGGAAGCTACAAGGGCCTTATATTTGCCAAACATGTTAAGCCAAGAGTCCCACATGGCAGTATCAACGCCCGAGTGTTCCTTCATTTTAACAGTAAGAGCTGTGAGACCAGTAATAGCTTTAGTGAGGGAACCATCAGGAGCTGTGTTATTGGGGATATAGGTACAGCACTCCTGACCAAAAAGGCTGCAGACTCCGCCTCTTTCTGCGAGGAGAAAATCCGTTGCGACCCTGTTTTGGAAAGCCATTAGGGAAGTGGCAGATAACTGTGCATGCACAGCTTCAAAACCATCTCGAGTGTAATTAGCCAACAGTTGCACATTAAAGTGAATGTAGTTAATTCTGTCTACATTCGCATTTATTTCAACCATCCAAAGTATCGAGGCCCATCCTGCTTTAACCTGGTCTCGCAGTTTATATTCATCGGGGACCCCACGGGGTATACCTACAGCATCAATATAGGTCGGATTATGAGCTGAACCTGGGATTAGAGAACGTTTAGAGCGGCGTTCAGAGGAGGATGGGAGGCCAACTTCGTGTACTTCTATAGAGAGATCTACTGGAGTGACTAAAACAGGTAAAATAAGAGTTATGAGAGCGCAAAGACCTGACGCATCCCGAGGGAAACCATCATATAACTTGTTATTGCCACACCACCACCACAAATCAGCCCTAGCCGTAGGTCGGAAGTTTGGTTTCATAACCGTCATCTCAGTGCACCAAGAAGAGTTCAAGCTACCTAGTTTTACTGCATTGCCAGTCAGGTTAATACAAGTGAAATTGTTCACAGCTACATCTGAAGAAAAGAAAGGTGGTTTATTAGAGACCGAGCGTTGAGTTTTAGGAAAGTGGTTTTCCAGATATGAGCAATGACCTCGTTTTGTATTGTTCATAAGATGCAGGAGGCATGCACTATTGACTGGCGCCGGTACAACTCTTAAAGTGGGGCGGGCTCCCATACAAACTATGCAGTCGGAAGCCGTCCTGTCAGCAGCTTGTTCAGCTAGTAGTAACCAGTTGTTTGTTGCTCCAGAAATACCGGTTAGAATTTGGAAGAGGTCATCTTTAGACATTTTATTTGTGTCTACAATGCGTATTCGGCCGTTTCTCCCCCCGTTTGTATACGTCACCGGAGGGCCATTAAAGGTGGGGTTATCATCTTTAACTACAGAGCTTGGAACTGCACCAACGCTAGGGCATATTTCCATTTGCCAATACAGGGCGGTGCGATCAGTCCAAGGGGCAAGTATAAATTGTTGACAGGAGGTCAAGGCCAGATCCTTTAGGGTAAAAATTAAGCCTGAAAGATCCGGTTTTTTTGCTATTCTGAGCATATTTTGGTTTCTCCAGTGCAAAGCCTGACCCCTAGAGTGCTTGGACCAATCGAGGTCCGTTTCTGACACTAAACTGGACCACTTCCACTGATGCCAACCTCCCAGGGTTATATACCACACTGAGGAGGAGAGATGTACTGCAAGGTTAAAAAGATCCCCCCCTTGGTCTTTGGTGACGGGAGTGACTGGGAAGCTAGCGAAATCTATTTCAACTACCCAACTTTTATTGTTGGGGACACAGAGAGTAATCATTCTAGTCGTACTTGGGGTACAGGAGGTAACCGTGTCTCGTTTCTTTCTAAATCGATCGGGCGTGGGCAAAACTGGAGAGGAAGTGGTGGGCAAGACCCTAGGGGCTACATTTGTCAGATTGGGACTGTCAGAAGGGGGCGAAGCTTTTGAACTTGAAGGTGTCAGAAGTGTCGGGGGCCCTTCACAGATCAGGATTATGCCAATGGGAATGAGACCCAGGGCCAGGAAGCAAACAAAGACGCAACATCTTTGCCTGCCTGTCATTTCAGGGGGAAAGGGCCAAGACATGTTTACTTAGCTTGGATGTCTTCTAATAGAGGATGATGGGGCAGAGAAAGGTGGTCCAGTTCCCCCCACCTCGCCAAGGGCGTGTTCTAGGAGTTAAAGAGCAACAAAAAGTATCAGTGACACAACTTTAAATGAGCTTTCAGCGGTTAAAACTATTTCAATGTAAAATGTAAATCTTAAAAACTCAAGCCAATATAAAAGCAAAATCATAAAAGATGTTAAAAATAGAAAAATAAAAATGTTTAGTTCAGTATGAAGAACACCCCCTTTTGTAACCAGCCGGCTTGTAGGTTGAGTTTTGGCTCCCTCAAGTGGTTGGTGATGCTGTTGCAGCTCCTTCTGACAGGTCCTTCTGCACCTCTCTCAAGGTTCTTCCTGGTTCGGTGGCAGCAGCGCACTGTGTGTAATGAAACCAGGTGTCACCTTTCCCTTCGAGCCTGACAGCGTGGGAGGTCCGCTCTGTTATGCGGTAAGGGCCTGTCCAGCGAGGCTCAGCCCACTTTCTCTTTGTGACTTTCAGGAGGACGTAGTCCATTCCAGGTGTAGCCGCCTCTTTCAGCTCTTGCTGGTTTCTTTCAGCGACCTGTGAGGAATACTGGGCAACAAAACTGCGGAGCATGTTATAATATGTCCTCGGATCGAGGTCTGAATCAGCTTCATCCGACATTAACAGGCGAGAGGAGGGGCCAGGAAAAGGCCTGCCATGCTCCAACTCAAATGGAGTGTAACCAGAGGTTTGATTTACTGAGCATCTTATGGACATTAATGCAAGAGGCAATGCCTTAACCCAATCTAATTTGGTCTGTGCACAGATTTTAGCCAATTTAGTTTTTAGAGTTTGATTCATCCTTTCCACTTTCAGTTCTGAAACAACATCCATCTGTGAACCAATCTTTTTCTGCATCCATTAGAGGTTCTGCCTGCAAATCTGGCCTGATTTTCTCCTGTACCTGCACAACCTCTTCACACATATGTGGTTCCCCCGATCCCATGTGATCAGCCATGTTTATGCCTTCATGTGAGTAGGTGATGTGTGGTGCTTCCAAAATGGTACTGAGGCGTCTCTGCCTGAGTGAAGTGAGTGTGAAGGCCTGTGAGGAGACGTAGGCCACCACACTGTGTGATGTCAAAATTTTTAGTGGGTGGTTCATCACTATGTGTGCTGTTTTCTGAATGATTTTTGCAAGTCCAGAAACGTGTTGTGTGCACGGTGGGTGGCGTTTTTCAGTGTTGTCAAGCATTACGCTTACATATGTCAACACTTTTCTCTCTCCCCCTTTTTTCTGGAACAGGATACCATTGATATGGGTTCCAGTTCCAGAAACATCAAGATGAAAAGGCAAAGCATAATCTGGCACAGCAAGGTCAGAGGCGACAGAAAGCTGTTGTTTTAACTTTATAAACGCCTGTTCTGTTTCTGTAGTCCATGAGAGGGGAGCAGAGAGGTTTCTCATGCCTTGTTCATTTACCAAAGCGCGCAAAGGGGAAGTAAGGCCAACATAGTCTGGGACATAGGTCCTGCTGTAACCAGTCAGGCCCAAAAATGACAACATGTCTTTTACAGTTAGAGGTTTTGGATGGTGCAAAATGGAGTTCCTGTGTTCTGGGGACAAGGAAATACCGGACTGTGAGACCATGCGGCCTAGAAAAGAAACCTGTTTTCTTGCAATCTGTAGTTTGTTTTTGCTCACTTTAAAACCTGTGTTGGCCAGGTGGTGAAGTACCACTCTGGTGGCCTCCAAACAGATGTCAGCCGTGGGGGCAGACAGCAAAAGGTCATCCACATATTGTATTAACATACAGTCAGATGGTAGTGGGCTGGTTTGTAAAAGTTCTTTCAAACACTGATTAAACAGTCCTGGGGAGAGGGCAAATCCCTGTGGTAAGCGAGTGTAACGCCATTGTCGGCCTCTAAATGTAAATGAGAAAATGTCACGCAGTGACTCACGAAGTGGGAGGCAGAAAAAGGCATTAGCCAAGTCAATGCAGGTGAACCAGGCATGAGATGGTGGGAGGTTGGTCAAGGCAACATAAGGATTAGGCACAGGCAAAGTAGGAGTGCCAAGTAAGGCATTAATCCTTCTCAAATCATGTGCCATTCTGAACTTCCCCGTGCCTTTTTTCTCAACGGGTAGGATGGGCGTGTTCCACTTAGAGCAGGAGGGCTCCAAGACACCGGCAGTGACCAAACCAGAAATTGTTTCTGCAATCCCAGCCTCAGCCTCCGGTCTGTGTGGGTACTGAGGCTGCCACAAAGGGGTAGCAGATGACAGTTGAAAAGAGACTGGCTCCACATCAACTAAACCTACATCTGTGGGTCCATGGGACCACAAACAATCTGGAAGAGAGTCGAGTAAAGGCGCAGCATCACAGTGGTCTGTGTGTTCTCTGCCATGTGACCCGCTGACCACTCTATGTTGCAGTGTTGAGGAATTAAAGCAATCATTTAAAATTTGGTATGTGTTGGTAGATGGAGAAAACAAAACCTGTGGGAGTTTTGTAGGTGTCCAGTCAGTGGCCGCAAGGGAACGTTTAACCATTCCACCCAGCTCCTTAGCCTGGTGTCCAGGATGTAAGGCCAGTGACACATGGGGAGCTGCCTCATCAGACATCATGTACCACTGTAATTGATCTGTTGTAAAAGTAACCGCTGCTGCCACTCCCTCCGGTGCCGCAAAAATGCACGACATGTTCAGAGACCAAGCCCGCCCCTCGCACTGCTCTTGGAACATGTGCTGGTACCAGGTGGTGTCATGCCTGTCATAAAACAGTGTAACATGAGGTGGGTCAGGGGGAGGGACATAAGGATGTAGGAGTGAGAGCCACGGCCGCCATTGCTGAAAAGCAGTACAAACTCCTGGTTCAGCAGGTGTTTCAACTTCCAATAATGCCCAGTAGATGTCAGCAGAGTCCGCCAAACAGGAGGAGGGTTGCAGCAGAAACTGACCACCTCCCTCTGGCCCATCACAGCAGGGAAGTACAACCCCAGTAGGGAGAGTCACAGTTAGGCCTTGTGAAGAGCAGAGTATTGTGGCTCCTAATTTAATCAACAAGTCTCTTCCCAGTAAATTCACAGGCGCCTGTTTTGAACAAACATAGCTGTGTAACAAGGTCTGATCTCCAACCGTTGTGGGGAGGGGCACGGTGTAAGGCAGAGTTTTAGGTTCCCCAGATATGCCCACCACTGTAGTCACTCTGTCAGTAAGTCTTTCACGAGCAACATCCTTAATGGTGGAGTACGTAGCTCCAGTGTCCACTAAAAAGCTGCTTCTTCTTTTATCTACAGTTATGGACAGCATAGGGTCCGCCGTTGTCCCTTCACCGTCCTGGGCAGTCTGTGGGGTGTCCTATAGCTGGGGACCACCCTCGTAGTACTCCCACCCCATCACAGGCATCTGTGGGGCCGGGGGCACTTCAACTAAAGCACCACGAGGTCCACCTCTGTGGCCAGGATGCTGATAGGGCCCACCACGGGCTCCCCTGCCTCTTCCAGCAGCCGGGTTCAAAGGGCACGCTTTAGCCCAGTGTCCAGGTTGTCCACACCGGAAACAAACATACATCTGGCCTCCCCTACCACCTCCCATCTGACCCCTTCCCCTGAAACCACCTCTGTTTCCTCCAAATGGGGAACCTCTCTGCCCATAAGGGGCCGGGGAGTGATAAGCACCATACTGGGGGGGCTGTGGATCAGTTGGCCATGGGTTCGGATACAAATCAGGGGCAACTGGACCAGGAGGGGGAGCCGCAGCGGCCACAAGCTGCTTTTTAGGCTTGTCACCTTTTCCACCCAGGTCGTTTTTAGCTTTCTGCAGCTGAACCTTCAACAGTTGCAACTGTAAATCTTCGACGCTCTCCGCTTTATCATCAGACTTAATCTGCACTTTGTTAAGATTAAAAATCAAATGTTTCTTCCAGATTGCAAAGTCACAGTCCTGCAAATCAGGATTATCCTCCATTTTCTGGCTTACTGACTCCGGAATGCCCCTCAGCACCGCCCTTCTAAACCACATGCTCTGTGAACAAGTCCTACTGGGGTGATGACCTGTATGGTTCACCCAGTCTTCAACAGCCTGATTTAGATAATGGGTGGGATTTTGCTTTCCCTCCCATTTAAATTTCTGTAAGGTGCCTTGATTTTTGGGTGGGAATTGTTTGCGCAGGGCCGGTCCAATAAACCTCAAGGCCTGCATTAGTGGCACCGCGTTCTCATGCATGGTAGTACCCGCATTTTGTTCCAGGTCCGCTGCCTGAGATCGGGATGTGCACCTAGTTATAATAGCTCTAAAATCTCCCAGTGCGAGGTCCTGTCCAGCTGTGTATTTATCCAAACCAGCCAACCAGGCATTCCCTCCCTCCATTATGTCAGGGAGTTTGTCCACTAGGGCCTGGACATCTCCGAATGAATAAGGTTGATACACTGGTGTACGTTGCGCTTTAGTCTGGACCAGGGGAAACATGCCTGGAGGCTGAGGCACAGGGCCCTTAGATCTAGTCTGATATCCTAAACTGGGAGGGGTAGAGAGGGGTGTATTGTTAAGGTCACTGAGTTCATCATCAGTATCCTCAGTTTCTTCCCCGCCTGGTGGGTTAGCAGTGTCAGCAAAAACGTGGGCTAAACTCATCTGTGTTTCCGGATCCTGACGGCCCACCAAAGACATGGTAACTGTGACATTTGGTGAAGTGCCAGGCTCAGTTTTTGCAGTAGCGGTCAGATCTCCTTTAACAGCGACAGGAGTGCTGGCAAAGGGGTTGGACCGGGAAAGAGGGGCTGACGCAACACGATTATTCACCTGGACCACTGACCTATGTTCATTTAAGCAGCTGCGTAATGCTGCTTCTAGATCAGTTAATTGTTGTTCAGTGGGTTCCTGTCTGTTCATTCGAACCGCAAATGGTGCGCTCGCAAATGGGTCAGTTAGGCCCTCAGATCCGGTTCCAAAACAATGGGACATAGAAGAGGGGGCTCTACTACTAGCTGAGGATGTCGCCGACAGAGAGGAGCTTCCTGGGCAAAAATGCTTGGTATCTATGGGAGTTGGAGCTACGGGCGGTTCTTCTCCAATAGTCATTATTCCACCAGAGATATTAAGTACCGGATATATGCCTGCTGAGGGAGGAGTTGAGGCAGAATAGGGAGGTGGCTGAGACCTATTTTTCTTCATGTGTGGTTTTGCAGTTTCCCATAAACACACCCAGTGATTAAATTTAACTTTGCGGCCTGCGTGCTTATCTGCTTCCTTTCTGTGTCTCACCCCGCTCATCACACCTGCACCTGCTGCTGCTGAGTTGGCTTCTTCCTCTTTCTCTTTTGCCTGCATAGCCTTATTCTGCCAAATTATTCCCCAATTACCACTACTCCCCTCGTCTTTTCCCTTTTCTTTCATTAACCTTTCAGCTGTTTTCCTCAATGACTCTTTCTGCTTTTTTGCTTCTTTAGGCTGGTGTGTGGAGTTGATGACTGTCTCAACACATGTTAATTGTTCTCCCAATGTGCTAAGAATAACACCGGGACCCCAACCATCATCATTAGTTTCTCGATCTAATTCTCCATCCATTTTACTGTCAATGGAGGAGTGTTCTTTTATTGATTTTAAAGGAGAATTTGGGCCAGCTGGGTTTCTGCCTCTGTTAGGCACTAACAGCTGGGGCGCTGCTTTAAAGGTGAGTCAGCACTGAAATATCCCTTCAGGTGTTACCAAGCTTCTACCAAACCGGAGTCTGGCGGGTAACCTTGCCTAGAGCTTCCTGATAGGGGTGCTAGTTGGTTGTCACCTTGTTCACACGTCTCATTCACACTTCATACATTACCTGCAGTCACTCATTACCCTCCTTATGTATGTAATAAATGTGTAAAAAAAAAAAATTCTATGTGTGGTGTATTATTTTAACCAAAAGAGGAACCTAGTTCCTTTAATTGTGTAATCTGTGAACAACGGAGAACCAAACTGTCCTGCCCAGTGTTCCACAGCAAGCATTCAGCGTGTATTTATGTGTGTCCAATATCAAACAGAACATCAAAACATTTAAAACACTAAAATCATCGGGGTTTTAAGAAGAGATCCGTTTTCTCCTATTGATCAAAGGGACCCCTCCTTTGGACTCCAACCAGTACTTCTCCTTTTTAAGTTTTAGAGGATCTTTTCTAATAAAGTCCTCTGGGCCTTCCTAACCCTTCTGTAGTTTAGAGAATATTACTAAAAAATATTCTCAAGGCCTTTAACCTTTTAATTTGTTTAGAAAGGCGTTACTAATAAACCCTTTCAAGGTCCCAGACCTGCACTGAGGTATTTATCCGACACCGGAGAGCAACCCGTCGGCTGCAACCGTGGTCAGACCTCAGTTCACTCTTATCTTTATTCACTTATTCACTTATTTCTTATTCACTTATCTCTTATTCACTTGTCTGATTCTCAACAAGCCTTAAGTAAGCCAGACAATTTTGGTTATGAATTACTAGGAGTTTGGACACTAAGTATTTTTATAATGTTCAATATAGCAGAAATAAAAGGTCTGCTTACCTTGTTTTTGTGTGCACACAGCTTTTGTCCAAACTCCGTTCACTCAGACCACTGCCGATGTCCTCCCATCCGTTCCAGTTTGGCCTGGAGCGGATCCTGTTCCGTGACGCCAATTGAAGGATATAAAAAAAACAACAACAGCAATAGAATAATATTAAACACAAAGTGAACCCGTCTTCCTTCATTAAATAGGTTCTTTTAGATGTTAAGGAGGAATTGACTTAACCAGGCTGGCGGAGAATGAAGACAACCGGACACCTGCTGCAGATGGGGAATCAGTGAACTTTTATTGAGACAGAGACAATCTCTCAACACAGCTCACATCAGGAGATTCCTCATATTTGCTGTGAGGATGGGTATATATTCTCTAAAACTTACAGGAGGGGGTTGTGAGGAAAGTGCTGCATTAGCAGAAAAACAACTCCATAAAAGGAAAGCGGCCTTGGGTGTTCTAGTCTCTTTCGCTTGCAGATATCTTGCACCTGCAGGATGAGGCGATCGCTTCTTATCGCTCTCAAGGCCAAAGTCGTGAGCACATTTTTATTACACAGTTGCACAGTAACTTTAAAGCTGAACAATATTTAAAGCTGAATAATGTTTGATCAGATTATATTTTCTTCAGTAGGCGTCTCTCAGCAGAGGGTGTATTGTGAGTAAAATACACTCTCTACTGAGGGTGTATTTATGTTGAAGGACACAACTGAGGAGGGGAACAACTGACCTGTGAAATTGTCTGAGCATCCAGTTAGCATTAGCAAAAAAAAAAAAAAAAAAACCCCACTAGTAAACCAACATGAATAATGGAAATTTGGCTAACAGCTTGATAGCATATTTAAGATGCTGCATAAATTAATAAAGAAATACCCAAAATGCTTAACAGTTTTACAGAAACAAATGCTCTTTTATCTTTTTAAAAAATTTCCTCACATTGCAAAGCCATGACATCACATCAATCCTGGACCAACGTTATTATAATAATGGCAGAACAAAACCAACACAGGGATCTCAGATCAGTAACCACCATCCTGTAATAACTGAGATCGAACTGAGTGTAGAGGAGTATGATACAGGGGGTGCGCAGAAGTGGTGTTTCATTTCTGCAGATTGGGGGACACTCAGGCTTTTTAGTGGCCAGGAAATGCAACATAGTTGATATGAATGTTTATAATGGTGTTCTACAAGCAGCAAGCTGACTATAAAGAAGGAAGTCAATTGAATTGAATTGAAGTGAGAGCAAAAAGAAGATTGTACCCAGGTGGACAAAGGAATGTGATAAAGTAATTAAAAGCAATTAAAAGCTGAAATAACTTTTTTTTTAAATAAATCTTACTCAAAATAAAAGGTCACAAGAAGAATTATTACAAATGCAAAGGGAGACAGAAATTCTTGAAGTCTGATCAGTGGTTAAAAGGATGAATTCCATTAAAAGAGAGTATGGTATCCAGTATTAAATGTCAGGGTAGCTACAAAGCTATAAATGGACTGGTTCTGCTTTTCTACTCTATCTGAGCACTTAAAGTGCTTTACACAACTTTCTTCACTTTTTGTCCTATCTAACATTCACACACATCGGAGAGCAGCTTGGGATTAGTATCGTGGATATCTTAGGATACTTGGCATACAGACTGGAGTAGCCAGGGATCAAACCACCAATCTTCTGATTAGGAGATGCCCTAAGAGAATGATGAGAATGATGAAGCTATGACAACTATACAGGCAAAAGCAAACACTTTGCCTGTATATTTGTCATAGTTCAGATAAGATTAGTAAATAAGTGGAAAAATGGAAGAGGGGTATGTTTGTATATAAATAAGAAATGGTGTAAAAACGTTACAGTTCGTAAACAAGTGTGTCTGTCTGACATTGAGCTCCTCTCTGTGTCTTTGAGGCCATTTTATCTGCCGAGGGAATTCCCACAGATCAACGTCACTGTCGTTTACATCCACCCTAAAGCGAATCCTAAGAATACGACTGACACCATCTCCAACGTCATCCACTCACTACAATCTCTCTCTCCTGAGGCCCCTAATATTGTTTTTGGGGACTTTAATCGCTGCGACGTGAAGAAAACACTGAGCAGTTTTTATCAGTATGTGAACTGTCCCACACGCTTCAATAAGACTCTGGATCTATGTTACGGTTCCATAAAAGGTGCGTACACATCTGTGGCTGGCCCCGCCCTTGGATCCTCGGATCACAACACGGTGCATCTCCTGCCAGTTTATAAGACTGTGCTGAGAAGGTGAGGAAACACCACATAAAGGTCTGGAGTGGCGACGCCTCTTTAGCCCTGCAGGGCTGCTTTGATTGTACAGACTGGTCGGTGTTTACAGAATCATGTAGAGACATTAATGAACTCACTGATGTTGTCTGCAGCTATATCTCCTTTTGCAGAGACATGATTATCCCTTCAAGGGTTGTGCATTTTTTCCCTAATAACAAACCATGGTCTTCAAAAGCTCTTATGAGGCTGATTCATGAAAGGAAAAAAGCTTTTATTGAAGGGAATATCTTGAAAGTTAGAGAAATTAGGAAGGAGATCAGATCAGAAATTAAAAAAGACAAAATAAAATACAAGGATAAGGTAGAGGCAGAGATGGGTAGCAATAACATAAGGGTTGCCTGGGCAGGCATGAAACACATGACTGGTCACTGTTACAGTGACTGTAATAAGATAAGTCTCCCTAGTTTTAGTTCAGACTCTCAGTTAGCCAATGAGCTGAATAGATTTTATTTGAGATTTAATGATAATTATAATTTTAGGAATACACTTGATTTCTTAATAGAGAGCACCAGAGCCCCCCAGCTTTGTTCTTTGATGAAAGAAGGGTGGAAAATCTTTTTAAAATGAGTAAGACTAATAAAAGTCCAGGTCCTGATAATATATGTGCCCAGGTGCTTAGAACATGCTATACATTTTATCACTTCAGCAACAGAAGGTTCCAGAGGTATGGAAAAAAGCAATTATTTCTCCAGTTGCTAAGACCACAAAACCTACATCATTAAATGATTTTAGGCCTGTCGCTTTAACATCTTTAGTGATGAAGTCCTTTAAAAAACTTGTCAGGAAGATCCTGCAGCAAGTAGAAAAGCTTATCGACCCACTACAATTTGCATACAGGTCTCGTAGAGGTGTTAATGATGCAGTGGTTACTCTGTTGAATTTCCTTTATCGCCATCTTGTTGGTGCCAAAACTCATGCTTGGCTCTTATTTATTGATTTTTCTTCAGCTTTTAATACTATCCAGCCACATCTTTTAGTTGATAAAGTTCTTAACCAGTTTAAACTTGATTTTAAACTTGCCTGCAGTGAAGACAAAGAGACATAGATTGTCTTTTGTACCTACTGCTATTATCATGGTTACTAACACTAAACCAGATGGATGGACAGATCGATCCGCACTGCAGTAAACGCCAGGACCGCCTCCTACAACGCGGGTCTCGCCACTGGCGATATGAGCGCCTACAAAGCGGCCTCATACGGCGTGCGGCGCGCGGTGAGAGATGCTAAACGCCGGTACCGGGAACGTGTGGAGTCCCACTTCCACCAGGGCGACACACGGAGTATGTGGCACGGACTACGCACCATTACGGACTACAAAGCCAGGGACACTGCGCTGATCAACGCTGACTCTGCATTCACCAACGACCTGAATCAGTTCTACGCCCGTTTCGAGGTTAGCCAGGCGGCTAATGCTATCTACCGCCTGACTACCGAGGACAGTGACGTCATCAGCGAGAGACCGGTGACCAGCATCGCGGAGCATGACGTCCGAGCGGCACTGAGGAGAGTGAACACAAGGAAAGCGGCGGGGCCAGACGGCATCACCGGCCGTCTGCTGCGCTGCTGTGCTGACCAGCTAGCAGGTGTGTTCACTTACATCTTCAACGAGTCCCTGGCGAAGTCTGTGGTCCCCACATGCTTCAAAAGATCCACCATCATCCCTGTGCCCAAGAACAGCAAACCCTCATCCCTGAACGATTACCGGCCAGTTGCACTGACCTCGGCAGTAATGAAGGTGTTTGAGAGGCTGCTGAAGAACATCATCTCCTCCTCCATCCCAGACACCACAGATCCGCTGCAGTTCGCCTACAGATCCAACAGATCCACAGAGGATGCCATCGCCCACGTCCTACACACCACTCTCAGCCATGTGGACAAGAAACAGGGTAACTATGTGCGAATGCTGTTTGTTGATTACAGTTCAGCGTTTAACACAATAGTGCCCTGCAGACTGTTCACAAAGCTGAGGGATCTGGGACTTAACAGCCGTCTGTGTGCATGGGTGTTGGACTTCCTCACTGGCAGAACTCAGGTGGTGAGGGTGGGCAGGTGCTTCTCCAACAGCATCACCATCAACACAGGAGCACCTCAGGGATGTGTCCTCTCGCCACTGCTCTACTCCCTCTACACTTCAGACTGTGTGGCCACCCATGGCTCCAACACCATTGTGAAGTTTTCTGACGACACAGTGGTGTTGGGTGCCATCTCCAACAACGATGAGGCGGCCTACATGGATGAAGTGAAGAATCTGGCATCGTGGTGCCAGGACAACCACCTCCAGCTGAACGTCAGCAAGACCAAGGAGCTGGTGGTGGACTTCAGAAGGGGTCAGCACAGAGACTACAAGCCCATTATCATCAATGGAGCTCCAGTGGAGAGGGTGCAGTCCTTCAAGTATCTTGGTGTCCACATCTCCTCAGACCTGACATGGGCTGCCCACATTCAGGTCCAGACCAAAAAGGCTAGGCAGCGCCTGTATCACCTACGACAACTGAGGAAGTTCAGGGTCTCTCCAAAGATCCTCAGGATTTTCTATACAGGCGCTGTGGAGAGCATCCTCACACAGAACATGACATCGTGGTTCGGGAACAGCTGTGTCAAGGACCAAAAAGCTCTCCAGAGAGTGATCCGTACAGCAGAACGCTGCTGCAGGATTGCTCTCCCCCCGCTTCAGGACACCTACACCAGGAGATGCCGGACTAGAGCAGCGCAGATACTGAAGGACCCGTCCCATCCTGGCAACAAACTGTTCCAACTTCTGCAATCTGGTAGAAGGTTCCGCATCTTCCGGGCAAGGACAGAGAGACTCAAGAGGAGCTTCTATCCCCAAGCCATCCGTGCCCTAAACACACACACCCGCCCTCTCACATCATCTATAATTGACTGAGTCAGGACTCTTCCAGACACTAAACCAAGGCACAATGTACATTTCAATTCCTTTAATTTTAAATATGTTTATATTGTCTATCCTGTAAAATAGTCAGATGTCTATTCATATTAATGTACAGAATTCACCTGCTTGCTGCTACTACTGCACATTCACCCAATGTGTATATATATATATATATATATATATATATATATATATATATATATATATATATATATATATATATATATATATATATGCCACTGAGCATTGCCGTTATGGGTTGCATCCTTCTCCCATATGCTCTTCCAGTATTGCTCCGTCTCCAGCCTTGGTGGTGCTGTTCTCTTATTGTTCCCTTGCCACTGAGAGTACACCTTTGCTGGTTCTGTGGAGAACAGCTGGTTTATTCTCCTGCCTTCTATCTCTCTGGTGTACCTCCTCAAGCGGCTGGCCAAGGCTGTGAGTCTTTGCTTGGCAGTTTCCAAGGCCTCAGGTATGGACAGCTTGCTGTATTTCTTAGGCACCTTATTTGTCGCACCTTTCTGCAACTCTGTTAGTTGGCTAACCTCCCTCCGTGCTACTTTGATCTTGCCCTCTAGCCTCCTTCTCCATGGAGGGTACTGCCCCTTGTGGCTGTTCAACTTGTAGCCAAGCATCTCACTGATCACTGCTGCCGTATTGTAGATCAGCTTGTTAGTGTCGGTAATCGTGGTTGTAGGTATTGCCCGTAGTGCTGCATTAACATCATCTAGCAGACCTTCTGAGGGTACTTCACGTAATCTTGGTAACCGGCTACGGGGGATCCAGGTTTCAAGCTTGGCCATGATCCTATTTTTCAGGTCAGTTCCTCTCGCACTCAACGATCCTTCTCCTATCGCACTTGGGGCTATGTACCCAATCTCGGGTGGGGGTGATGATATCTCCCCCCTGACCTGGCGTCCTGACTCCTCCTTGCCGTAGCATTTGTGTTGTACCTCGTCAATCTCTAGCTGTGAGAGCAGTCCCTTCTTTCGAATGTTGGAACACTGAGCTACTAGTTGTTTCGCCGTCATTGTGGATGTTGGGTATCGAAGAATCCATAGGTCCCTCATCCTATTCATGTAGCCCCTTCCGCCGGGGTTACTTGCGTAGTAGCATTCCAACAACGCCCTGTTTTTGTCCCTTGCCCACCGATGCCTTCTTGTGGCTAGTGGATCTGAGGGCAGACCACAGCGACCTCCCTGAACAGGGTCCAGTAACCATCACAGTGGCAGATATCCAAGAAAGGGTCTCCAGTATGAAGAGTTGGACAGCACCAGGGCCCGACATGGTTCATGCCTACTGGCTGAAGAAGCTGACTGCACTCCACGAGCGTCTGGCAGCACAAATGAACCAGCTGCTAGTTAACGAGAGACACCCGGAATGGCTAACTGAAGGCCGGACGGTCCTGATCCCCAAGGACCCCAAGAAGGGACCGGTCCCCTCCAACTACCGACCAATAACCTGCCTCAGTACTACATGGAAGCTCCTGTCAGGCATCATATCGGCTAAGATGAACAGGCACATGGGTCAATACATGAGCGGGACACAGAAAGGAATTGGCAAGAATACCAGAGGTGCAAAACACCAGCTACTGGTAGACAGAACAATCAGCCGAGACTGCAAGACCAGACTGACCAACCTGTGCACTGCCTGGATTGATTACAAGAAGGCCTATGACTCAATGCCCCACAGCTGGATACTGGAATGCCTAGAATTGTACAAGATCAATGGGACCCTAAGAGCCTTCATCAGGAACTCAATGGGGATGTGGCGTACAACACTAGAGGCCAACTCCAAGCCCATAGCACAAGTTACCATCAAGTGCGGGATCTACCAAGGAGATGCTCTGTCCCCACTGCTGTTCTGCATAGGCCTGAACCCCCTCAGTGAGATCATTAACAAGACTGGCTACGGATACAGACTACGGAACGGAGCAGTTGTCAGCCACCTCCTGTACATGGATGACATCAAGCTGTATGCCAAGAGTGAACGAGACATCGATTCACTGATCCACACTACCAGGCTATACAGCAATGACATTGGAATGTCGTTCGGACTGGAGAAGTGTAGTCGGATGGTAACAAAGAGAGGGAAGGTAGTCAGAACTGAGGGGATTGAACTACCAGAAGGCAACATTGCAGACATAGAGGACAGTTACAAGTACCTGGGGATCCCGCAGGCAAATGGGAACCATGAAGAGGCCGCTAGAAAGGCTGCAACCACCAAGTACCTGCAGAGGGTCAGGCAAGTCCTGAGGAGTCAGCTGAATGGTAAGAACAAGATCCGGGCCATCAACACGTACGCCCTGCCCGTGATCAGGTACCCTGCTGGGGTAATAGGCTGGCCAAAGGAGGAGATAGAAGCCACTGACATAAAGACAAGAAAGCTCCTGACCATGCATGGAGGGTTTCACCCCAAGTCCAGCACCCTGAGGCTGTACGCTAAGCGGAAGGAAGGGGGCCGGGGACTGGTGAGTGTCAGCACCACAGTCCAGGATGAGACAAGGAACATCCAAGAATACATTGGGAAGATGGCCCCAACTGACCGAGTGCTCAGTGAATACCTCAGGCAGCAGAAACCCAAGAAAGAGGAGGGAGACGAGGAACCATCATGGAAGGACAGGCCCCTGCACGGTATGTACCACCGGCAGATAGAGGAGGTGGCTGATATCCAGAAATCCTACCAGTGGCTGGACAAAGCTGGACTGAAAGACAGCACAGAGGCACTAATCATGGCAGCACAAGAACAAGCTCTGAGTACAAGATCCATAGAGGCTGGGGTCTATCACACCAGGCAAGACCCCAGGTGCAGGCTGTGTAAAGATGCCCCAGAGACAATCCAGCACATAACAGCAGGGTGCAAGATGCTAGCAGGCAAGGCATACATGGAACGCCATAACCAAGTGGCCGGCATAGTGTACAGGAACATCTGTGCCGAGTATAACCTAGAAGTCCCGAGGTCAAAATGGGAGATGCCCCCAAGGGTGGTGGAGAATGACCGAGCTAAGATCCTGTGGGACTTCCAGATACAGACGGACAAAATGGTGGTGGCTAACCAACCGGACATAGTGGTGGTAGACAAACAGAAGAAGACACAAATAAATTTTTTTTTTGTGTGTATGTGATGTGTTTGTTTATTTTTTATATTTCTGTATGGACATACTGCAAATCAATTTCCCGTTAAGGACAATAAAGTTACCATTGACCATTGACCACTGACTTGAACTTAGCTTAAGTACCCCTGTTGGTTTTAGCATCCACCGTGCAGTTGGTGCGTTCGAGTGGTAATTTCGAGTTTTCCTGGGCAGCGGTTTGCTTTGTGTTTTGGAATGGACTCCAAACCGAAGCGAGCAAAGCAGAAATCTTCACCCCTGTCCTCAGGGATGCGGTTTCTCTTTGCACAACAGCCAGCATAATGCCTGCTCTGTCTGGGGATCGTCCACGCTAGGGGAGCGTTGACGGAGCCTGAAGCCTGGTCGATGTCCCCGCAGTTTGCTGGGCTTACCACATGGAATGTGTTGAGGGGTTAGTCAAAGACAAGCCAGAACCATGCAGGAGCATGGCTCCAGCACGCTGGACATCAGCCTGGACATCTATGATTTGTCACCATGCTCCAGACGTACCAGGCGATGTGCCTGGTGGAGCTCGGGTCGCTGGTTCCTGATGACAGCCCGCTGGCACCTGTTCTTAATGTGGTCAGTCCCGCTGTGCAGCGCTCTCCCTGGGCAGAAAGATGGCTTTGACAGTAGTGGCATATAGGGGCATCTATGGCTGACCCTCTCTGATGTCCCGGAGAGGGACAGGGCTGTATATATGGACGAACCAGTGTCTACAGCTGGGTTATTCAGACATTCACTTGAAGCCATTCAGGCTAGGTTTGATCTGAGGAAGAAGCAGACAGAAGCTCTGTGCAACATCATCCCCACACGTCAGACGAAGCCCAAGCCCACAGCTAGCTCTCACAGGCCCGCCACTCCTCTGCCGACTGATCCAGTCTGATCTACACGCCAGTCAGCCTGGAGCAAAGGGCACCGGCGGGACCCGACGCCAAGGAGGAAGAAGCCTCAGCCCTCCCAGCTCTGGTTCTAAGTGAAGAAAGAGTCCAGCGGCAGGGAGATGCTGCTTTTACCCCTCTGTCGCCGTCCAAGTTCTGTTCAGGTTGTCAGCCCCAGAAGGCGCCGCACTTTCCTAACACTGTCTCCCAAGCACAAACCCCATGCCCACAAAATGCCTCAGGCTGTAACTCTGGAAAGTTGCCTCCATCAAAATATATGAATGTGCATATTCCCATTTACAATCAATAAAGAGTGTTTACTGTCAAATAATCACAAATACTCAGCATGCAGGCAGAATGAGCCAGGTCAGGCAGGTGATGCATTCCCCTGCAGACACACTCGGGAACGACATGCCCCACCGAGGTGCTGCAAGCCAGCTGGCTGGCTGCTCACTTCCCTCAGTGACGCACTTGCGCCCTCTCCGTGGGTGCTGCAAACTGTTGCTATGGGTTACCAGTTGCAGTTCCGGGTCAAGCCGCCTCTTTTCTGCAGAGTTGTAAACACTACCATTGGCATCGAAGCAGCAATGATACTGAGGGAAGAAATAAAGGTGCTATTGCAGAAAAGAGCAATACGAGTGGTCCCTGCGTCAGAGACATAAAACGGTTGGTACAGCTGTTATTTTGTTGTTTCGAAAAAAGTTGAAGGACTTTGTCCCATCCTGCGAGCTGCGAGTCTTGAACAAGTATCTATGAATGTACAAGTTCAAGATGCTAATACTCAGACAGCTCTTGAATGCAGTCACCCGCGAGATTAGTTTGATCGATCTAACAGATGTCTGTGAAGGTTCTCAGTCATCCAGGACATTGTAGTCAAAGGAGCTTGCAAAGAAAAGCGTCTGGACTTCTTTAAGTTACTTGAAGACATTTCACCTCTCATCCAAGAAGCTTCTTCAGTTCTAAGGTCAAATGGTGGGGAGTCCCAGATTTAAACCTAGTGGGAGTATCCCCCCACAGAGGGACAAAAGGACCCCCTGATGATCCTCTAATCGCCTGAGCCAAGGTGTGAAACTGGGTGTGGGTCCCAATCAGCCAGAGTTTCGGGTGAGCTCATTGTGAAACCTGGCCCCACCTTATCATGCGAATTCCTGAGGTCAGACGTGCAAATTCCTGAGGTCAGACAGCCCAGGGTCTGACCTCAGGAATTCGCATGATAAGGCTTATCATGCGAATTCCTGAGGTCAGACGTGCGAATTCCTGAGGTCAGACAGCCCAGGGTCTGACCTCAGGAATTCGCATGATAAGGTGGGGCCATCGTTGTTTTGTTAATATGTTACTTTCTTTGTCAGCGAAACCATTTACCTTCAGTGACAGCCTTCCCTGGAAACTCTGAGCTGGTCTGCATTCCCTGAGGAAGGAGTGCTTTACATCTGCTCTGGCTCTAACTTACCACTCTGTCCTCGTCCATCTGAACTGTGTCCCTAAAATGCCGGTGACTGATGAGTGATCTTCTAAATAAACTTGTTGGGAAACAAGGAAGAGTCTGTTGTTGGGTTGTGCTTTTGAATTCAAAAACAGTCAAGCCGATTCCATCTCATGACATAAATGAGGCCCCTGAAATAAAATTGGCTTTAGTTCAATTAAAGTCTATAAATCTCACATGATCTCAACAGCTGAGGGATATAAAAACAACAAAATGGGCCAGCAACATTTATGTGAGCTAGGGTGATGAATACTAATCAGAATCAGAATACTTTATTAATCCCGAAGGATTAATACTACATTGCTAAATTAAATTTATGAAGGTAATTTCAACACTTGGTTCTTATACTGTGGTATTGCTACTTTGACTGAAAGAAAAAGATGATGGATTTAAAGTAAAGTTTGGGATTTAGACTGGGAAGACAGCAGAGGTTTTCTTTGTGCGTCTTTGGCGAGACTTTCATGGGTCTTTGAAATGTTTGCCACTAGAATGTGGGACAAACAAAGGCAGCCCAAAGTAAACCACTTGTGACAACACTGTTGAGTGAAAGCTAGATGGAACATTATAATACTATAATGCCGAATAGTACTGCTTTTGCATATGTTAGGGATTTCCAGTTGCCTCAAACTGAGTGGAACGTTTTTAACAAAACTGGAACAAAGTTTAAGGAAGTGATTGACTCTCAGAATAACGAGTAACAATATCTAACAAAATCTTTTTTTGGTACTGTGATTTCTCAGCCCTGAAACTGAGGTCAAACTCAGGTCAGTGGTTGACTTTCATTTACCACTAAATTGTTCCTCTTAACACTCAACTTGTTCTATTTAATATCCAACTGATTTCCCATCATCACTGCTCAGAAAAGTGTCAATTAGAGTAAATATCCAAAATATGAAGTTTAAAGTTACATCACTGTGAAATCACACTAGTCTATACTGAAACGATGTTGAAATCATGACTGAAGGTCAATGGGACTTCAATGGTATGAAAACCGACTGTCAGGTTTAATTTAACTGAATATTTAATTTAACCAGTGTTGGGCAAGCTACTTTGAAAAAGTAGTTAATTATAGCTACTAGTTACTTCTTTCAAAAGTAACTGAGTTAGTAACTGAGTTACAAGATTCTAAAAGTAATTAATTACTAGGGAAAGTAACTATTGCCTTACTTTAAAAAATGTTTAACCCTCTGGGGTCCAGAGTATAATTGGCCGTTTTTGACTACTTTTATTTTTATCTCTACATTTCCCCTTTAAAAACTAGTTACTTTGCTTTGTTTGGTATCATTCTTTTCAACACGAACCTCACATCTGAATTTACAGTTATGTTTTCATTTTGACATACTGTATTAACACACATGATCTAAAATCAGACAAAAAACATAAAATCAGAGTAGAAAAAGTTATATTTTCTACTGTAACAACCACAAACATGTTTAATGAATCATATTTCATAACTTTAAATGCAAATATAAATTGTAAATTTTAAAATCCTATGCACAAGTTTAGCAAACAAAGTTATTTGCAGCCATTTCAAACTATTTACATAACAATCAGGTATTAAATAAATGCATTAAATAAGATGCCACACAAATTATTTGTGCCACAAAAAAATAATTTCTGTCCACTATAAAGGAGAACATCACAGCCTGATACCTGCAGGTCTGACAGCAACAGGTGTGTCACTCCTCCTGTTCTCTACCTGGAGACACTGTTTACACTGTAATCTACCTTTGGTGGCTTTTTTTAAAAAATGTATTTATTTATGCAAGTTTCAAAATGTTTACACATTCACAAACAGCAGGACAGACCTTTGGTGGCTTTTTAGCAGCACCTGCGTCATTCAGCAGTCGTCTCATTGTTTTGACACACAACACAAAATTATCCACTACGCTACACACTAACTACACAAGACAACACACTAACTACACAAGACAACACACTAACTACACACTTGTGGTATCTTTTGTTTTGTTTCATTTTTTTTTTTTTGGGGTCAAAAGCATAGAGTGCTTGCTAGCGCTGTCCTTAGAAAGTAAACGTTATGAAAGTATTTAAGAAAAAACCCCGCGTATATACTTTGTATCATGACTCTGATTTTACGTGGCCTATCAACACAGTTTAAAAACTGGTATATATCACCTTGTTGCTTTGTCATCTTGAAGTATCAAGTTTCTTGTTAGTAACGGTAATGGCATTGTAACGATAGTAATTAGTTAGATTACTTGTTACTGAAAAAAGTAACACCATTAGTAACACCGTTACTTATAAAGCTGTTATTCCCATCACTGAATTTAACTGAATATATATGTTGAAGTCTGACATTGATCCTTGATCATATTTGTACCCTAACACAATACTGAAACAGCAGCGAGGTCACTGCTAAAGTGCAGTAAGACTTCAATGGTATTTCTGCTGATACACAGCAAATTACTAATAACACTTTAAACTATTGTGCTTCTTTATGTATGGCCAGGATGAATGTTGTGATGATGCTGTTTTAAATATTTTTAACCTTTTTAACCTTACCATTAAACATTAGGATTCTAACATGTAAATAACAAGAGGCAGCTTTGCATTAAAATCACAGGTTTATTCATTTTATTAAATCAATATTAAAAATTTAGAATTTTTTTGTTTTTGTTTGTTGTTGTTTTAATTGTATGATATTCTGCCTCCAACTGGTCTGGATCATATCTGTAAAGGAGAGTCCCACCCAGCCCATTTGCTCAGTCACTCCATCTACAAAAGAAAAAACCAAAAGCAATAAGTGAATAAATATAATGAGAAAAAAAACATAACAAACTTTTATACTCACTTATTTATTCATTCAAGGTTTTCTACTTAATATGCATCGTTGTTGTTTTATGGTCAACCATAAATTAAGGACATTTCAACAAAATTTCTCAGAAAACCTGTGACTTTTCTATATTGGGAAGACAGGATGTACCACTGTGAGAGGAGCCTGGTGGAATAGTCCAAGTGAAAATATCTTTAATCTGAAAAGTCAACATTTGTTTTCAGTGTCACGTTTCTAAGCCCTTACATGCCTTGACCTTTGCAGACAGCTCAAATGACTAACTCTGAAAGCAAAAGTAAATAGCTGGTGAAACAACCCCAAAACAGAAAGTTTAAAAAACGTACAAAGCATAACATGTCCCGTTACAACGACTCAAAACGAAACTCACGGGCAGAATAAAAGCTCCAATGGGGACACAAACTGTGGTTTTCTGGATGACACAGCTGTAAGCCCAGATGGTGTTGGACATCCTCTGAAGCAAAGACGTGTACCTTTGTCTTTACGTCGAGGCAGCAGGAAATCACACCAAGAGACAGGTGAAAAGCATAAATGTGTTATTTTATATGTGGCAGACTTCAGAACAATTCATGCACATCCAGAGTGAGCTAAGGAGTTTCTTTCATATCTGTTTATATGTGATCAATAATCAAATTTGATTTGATTAAATGACTGATTTTAATGCACATTTCTTCAGTCAAAATGTGATTTATGCCCAGACTTTTAGCTTTACTTCAAGAGGTTATCATAAAGTAGGGCTATTAACTACTAGGAGTTGATTTAATGATGAGAAGTTGTTTTCGTATTGCTTTTATTTTGACATAGCAAGAAAGTAAGTGCTGTATTTTGTGTGTTGTGTGTGTGTTCATTTCTAGATTTGGCTATTAAATAGTCTGTTTGACAGATGGCAATAATGTTACTGTGCACACACTAAGTTAACCTAATTTGGAGCTATGAAGACACACAGAGCTGCATGGTGTTGTTTAGATGGACTTGTTTTGCATGTTTATATTTCCCAAAGATACAGTTAGAAAATACTGATGGAGAGATGCACTGAGGAGAAAAGACTTTCAGCCAAATTCCTCTGCATATGAACAACATGGGCTGTCAAAGATATTACTCGTAAAATAAGACACCGGTTAGCATTTTGCACTTCTGCTTTTCCCTTGTTGTTTCTCAGTCCCCCATTCTCTCTTCACAGTCTCTACATCCTCACAGATACAAGCAAAGGAGTGCGGAGTCGGGAAATAGGAATTCAACAAAACTGAACCAGAGTCGTCATTTCAAAGCCAAGTATGTAAGACATAACTGCATGGCGTGTCCATTGTTTAGTTATAGCCTTGTCCTACTGCTGTATTAATGACATCTTATTTATTCATTTAAGATTTGGGGACAGCGTCCACAATACAGTCCACAATATAACATTGCTGGAGAGACAGCTAGTTAAAATCTTGCCATTTGCTTTTGTTTATTTTGGGGTGTCCTGTGTTATGGTGCTTTGAGTTTTTGGAGTTTTCTATTACAAATATTTATGGTTAGTTTCTTTGTTTTCATCCTTGGGCTATTCCTATTTACAGTTTTGCTATCTAGTTTAGTTCTTGGTTATAGTTTGCTTATAGTCACTGTTTCAGTCTATACCACCTTCCCTGTTTTTCCCATGTTTTGTTAAGTCTCCATCTCTATGTAAGGTGTTCTCATGCTTTAGTTATTTCCTGGTTTATTTTGGAAACTCTTGTCTCATGTATGTTGTATTCAGTTGTGCTTCACTTTGCAATCTGCCTCCTCCTCTGTCTGTTTTTGGGTCCACACTTGAACCAACTCCCAACATGACAGTATCACCATTCACCTTTTTACTTAGAGAAACATACTTAGATGGTACTAAGATGCTGCCGTGATGCCACAAGTTGACAGGGAAGCTTTTGTTTTGGGGGTGCTTAAAATGTAAAATGGAAGCAATTTACAAACAGGATTTGAAATGATGAGTTTATGTCTTTCTTTAAAAGAAGAAAAAGGCTGCTGTTAATTCAACAGATGCCCACAACATGTGGTAAAAGACTTCTAGGCTTAAATCGGGTTAAACGAAGTTGAAAATGTAATGTTTTTTTATGTTGTTTCTGTTTAGCTGCATTCAAATTATTTTATTTGAATGCACATATTACAAGGAGAGCAGAGATGTAATTCAAAGTAAAAGCCTTTTCTATTTTGGAATAAACTGAACATTTATCTGATAAATACTCTGAAATTATTTTGTTACTTCCACACATATATGAGCTTGAGCCCCAGACTCCAACAGCCAATGCAGTGTATCCCAGGAGCAAATCTGTTTTATTACTCGGTTAAGTCTAATGACTTCAGTGCTGAGTGTATTTGAATAGGCAGTGACCTGTTTTTTAGTTTCCATTGGAAAACAATATTACTGTATCCCACTTTTTTCAAAGATTCTTTTGGAAAATATGTCACTGGCTGCAATTGTGTGCAAGCTTTTTCACCAGTCTACTGTTCTTTACAGCACTGTCGCCCACTATTATTTATTTATTTACTTCTTTCAAAAAAGCCTAATTTCTGCTGTTCAATACCAGAGAAATTGAAACTGCTGAAAATGCTTACCTATGTCTCTAATAAAACCTCGGAAACTTTGTTCAGCGTCAGGCAATGTTCATATGTTGATTCATGGTTTTCTTCCATTTTTGATCTAGCGCAGAATATTTTTAAGGGATTATCTGCTATAAAAAGGCAGGATAGAAAAAAAGGTGCCTTCTGTGATGCTTACACCTCTAATGAAGTCTTACAAGTGTCAGTTTTATTTTTATACATTGTAAAAAAAAAAAGTAACAGTTTTTTTGTTTAAGAAATGTGGCGGGGGGGGGGGGGGGGGGGTGTCATTTCCAGAGGGGGATGTAAGCTGGCAACATAAACAGGGATATGTGGTCCAACTGGCCCAGGCGGGTGATGGTGAGGCTTTGTAGTAGCTCTGTTTAATGTTGGAGCAGATTTTATCCTTTTCGCAGATGTAGCACAGTTTACATGCAAGTGAAATTTGGGGAACACTACTTTTAAGTCCACATGATTAAAGACGTCAGCTTTAATGTGTGCTGCTTCTTATTCATCTTTCTTATTCAGGTGGGTGTGAATGGCATTGTGTAGAAGGCTAAGGGCTGAGTTAGATTTAGCATTGGAAGCTATATCTAGTGCCGTGGTCAGAATAACTTGAATCTCACGAGGAAGAAAAATCTCACAAACTCTAAGTCTGGAGAGCAGTGATTGTCCACAGTCTTAGTATTATTTGCTCATTTTTCATTAATATAAAGGGAAAGACCCCCATCTTGCTGTTGTTTCTTTGAGTTCTGGTCTCTGTATTGACAAGTGCATTGGGTTTTGCTGGGTAAATCCTCTGCAGCAGTCCCCAGTGAGTCTATTATCTTCCAGCTGTAGCCTCAGCTCATCCCCTTTGTTAATAATAGTCGTTTGTGAGGAAAAGGCTGGGCAGCGTAGGTTTGTGCAGTGTTTTCTTTACCCTTTCTCACTCACCAGCTTGGCAGGCTCGTTTTTGTTTCCTGTATCACTGCCTCTGCCTTCTATCCCAATTGATCCCAGGATCCTGTCTTGGGAGATGACCTAAAACAGCACTTGAGTGATACTTTTTGCCTAAATGCTCTGGCACTGCCTTGGGGTAGTCTGTGATCATTAAGTTGTTCTTTCTTTCTTTTTTTTCTTCCAGAAAACACCAAAACATCAAAAATGGGTAATAAATTACCAAAGGAGAGTAACACGGGAAGCTGCCTGAGATGCTGCAAATGTTTTAAAGTCTTGCCTCCATGCAAAGCATTTCATAACTTATACCAAAGTACTATTCATGGGCGACACGTACATGTGTTCAATGGAGGTGAATACTACAGACCAGTTGGTTACAATGACGCATATGAGTGTGATTATTGCTTTAATAAGCCAATCAGAGATCAAGAGGAAATGAGAAGAGAAGAGGAACTGAATCAAAGACTAAAAGAATCTCACCAACAAGCTAAAGAGCAGTTTGAGGAAAAATTGAGTAGCCACATCTTAGATGAATGTGAGTCCAAGCGAGATGTTCTGATAGGGCATCTGGATGAGTTTGAAGCTAACTATAAATCAGGCAGTGACAGTGATGCGTTTCTTGAAATCCTATCAGTGAAATGCAGTCTTCCACTTTCAAATCTCAGTCTGACTCAGCTCACAGGTGATCAGCTCAGTGAGATCCTTTCAGTCCTGGACAAACTTCTGTTTGACGAGTGGATCAGTGCTCCTCCATCCATCAGCACTCTGCAGCACACTCAGGTGTTCATCACAGAGCTCTGTGCTCTGTCTCTGGAGATATCTGAAGGAGTTTCCCTACAAACCATCTCCAATCATATGCAGTCCCATTTGGGATCCATCAGCCAATCAGCATGTGGTGTTTTTGAGAGTTTCCTCTTGACTCAAGCCCTGTATCTGAACCTGATGTACTTTTTCCATGACGGTAGCAGATCTGATAATGATGCTGTCCTCATAGCCAAACAATGGGCTGAATATGAGATTTCCACTGAGAACCTCTTTGTAATTGAATTCCTGAGCACCCTTACATCATCACTGCAGAGTGCAGTTGGAAGAGCCTCTGTGTTCACTTTAAAGATGGAAATCCAGTGTTTAAAGCTTCTCTTATTCACACTCACAGATCTAAATGGAAAAGAAGCCCACTCAAAGTCCACTGAAATGCTCCTCAAACTTGTGCAAAGAAACCAATGGACTCCAATGGAAGCAGTCACTCTGCTTAAAGCACTGTCACAGAAATGTGCAGATGATGCTTCCATAACTCAAATCCTTTCCTTGGTACAAGTGTATGACATACCACCAGACTGGATAGATGACTGTGGACACTCTCTAATCCAGCTCCTTGAATCTGCTGCTCCTGAGCGATTTTGTCAGGATTTCCAAAAGACTCTAAGAGGAAACGATGAGAACAGTGTAACTGCAGTTCTAGCAGAAGTAAAGATGTTGTGGAATTTTAATGACTCTGTCATTGATATGATAAAAAACATTAACACTGGTGTCCTGAAATATACAGAAAATGTACCAAAAGAAGAACCTTTTATGAAAGATTCATTTAAATGTGAATCTTTGAATGCAGACAACATACAGAAGTGTCTGTGTCAGCTCTGCAAAGCAGTGTTTAATATAAAAGGCTGGTGGCCCACAGTGAGGCAGATGGTGCGGTGGTGTGGACTGGTGCTGACTCAGAAAAGTGGAGTGGTACAACTGGTTGGTGTGGAAGAAGACCCATGTGTTACAGCCATGTTTGCAGCCATGCAAGTCTGCATGGGAAACAAATTGGACATTGTGCTGAGCTCTGATGTTCACTCAGAGGAGCAAACAAAGGAGTGGTCTGACTTCTACAAGCACCTTAACATTTCACTTAACACAAACATGAAGAAGACTGATCCATCATTCCAGGATGTCTATGAAGCAGACATTGTTTATGGTACAATGGATGATTTTGTGTCAGATTATGTTCAACGTGGCATAGAGGCAATGGAAACAGGGCATACACATTTTAGTCGTGGATTTATTATTGAAAAACAAAGTCTCAGTGCTCTGCATGCTCTGGAGCTTTCAAGACTCAAAGACGATGACTCTCTGGTGTTTGCTGCGGAGGTCCTGCAGAACCTCATGAGTAAATTTCACAGTGAAGATGTGGGACTGAAACACATGTTCATTAAGGCCCTTTTTCAGGTGCTCCACAGCAATCTAAACCAAGATACAACCACTGACACAAAAATCATCACCATCTCAAAGAAAATCACAGGGAAGGAATTGCTTTCTAATGAGATCTTTATTTTGACTTTTCTTGAAAATCTCTTGCAAGTGTTTGCTAGAGAAACAGAAGCTGTTAAAAGCATGACAGCTCCTGCAGGCAAATGGTGTTTGGAGAATTTATTTGCCTGTGTGGAACAATTCCAAGACTTAGACAAAGAAACCAAAGAAGTCTTCAAGATGGTTTCAAATCTTGGGGAACAAAGACTTTGGTCACCAGTAGAGGTCTTAAACCTTCTTGGAACATTAACTGACCACCACTATGATCAAAACTGTATTTTCATCATGAAGATTTTACATTTGATGGAAACATATCAGGTTTCCTCTAAGTGGAAAGATGAAAACAATAAATCTCTCCTTGAGCTCATAGATTCATGCACAACTAAGAATCTGATCCAGCATCTAGAAAAGAGCCTTAAAGATGAGAAAACTAAAAGCATTGACAACCTTTTTTATGAAATACAGCAGATGAAAGAAATTGATGAACAAACACTGAGTAAATCATACAACATAGTAACTCATGTAACAAACTTAATCAAAACTGGTGAAATTAAAAAACACAGAGACATACAGCGAGCTAGGACTCTGAGTCACAGCATGGAGGTTGGGGATTTACAGCAGGTCCTTGCAGTCTTATGCAATGCTGTACACCTCCACAAAGCTGAAAGGAAGTGGTTTCCCAGGACAACTCAGATGATAAGCTGGTGCCTGTTGGCCTTGTCTGACACTGGGAAGCTCCTGGAGATGGGAACTGGAGAAGGAAAGTCTTGTGTCATAGCGATGTTTGCAGTGCTGCGTGTGCTTAGAGGTGAAAAGGTGGATGTGGTGTCCAGCTCTTCTGTGTTATGCCAAAGAGATGCTGAAGAATGGGCAGAATTTTACAAATACTTTGGCATTACAGTCGACACAAACACAAATAAAAATGAGGATAAAGATCGGAAAGAATGCTATCAGAAGGACGTGGTGTATGGAACCATTGAAGCCTTTGCTGCTGATCACCTTCGCCAAATATTTGAGATGAAGGATGTGAGGCCTGATCGTAACTTTCAGTGCATCATTATCGATGAAGTGGACTCACTGCTGCTGGATCAGGGAGTGCAGCTGACATACCTGTCCAGCCACATGGTCTCCATGCAGCACCTGAACATTATTCTCACCATGATCTGGAGCCACGTCAGTCAGTATGGCTTCCTATCTACAGGACATCAGACATTTGTACGAGGTCCTCCTGCTTCATTCTTCAAGGCCATCTATGACTCAATAAACACAGAAGACACTGAAATTAATGATCCAATGGACATTTTAACTATTGCTGAAGAATCCAACATTGTGCCAAAAGGATTTTCAGAAGAAATCTACAAAATGAAAAAAGATGAAATTCTCAGTAAACTGAAAACAGTGAGTCAGGATGCTATGGTAGACTTTTTCAAAGAAATTGAGGACTATGTGCCTTATGGCTTTACTGTTTACACGCTAGATGACAAGAGACTACTCTGTCTTCAAAAGTGCAGTCCATATAATGACCGGGACATCCCAGAGCTTTCATTTCTTGTGCTGGAGGAAGGATTGTGTTGTCCTCTCTATGAGTCAGAAGAAGTTCTCGTCAAGCCCATTGCAGAAATGATCTCTGAGAGGATTCAGTACACCCCATGTGAAAACAATACAGAAAAAATCAGCGTTCCTGGATTCTTGAAGACTCTGGTGGAGAAGAAAGTCTCAGTGTGGGTTCAGAATGCCTTTCTGGCAATGTTACTGAAAGAAGGACGAGAATATGTCATAGAAAATGACAACGTCTGTCCAGTGGACTTCAGATCCACTGGTATTGTTGAACTGAATAAGAAATGGGGGGATGGTCTGCAGCAGTTTGTGGAGATTAAACACCAAGTCAAACTGAGCACAATTTCAACAGTGACAAATTATATTTCCAACGTTTCGTTTTTTGAGAAATACCAGGGAAAAATATACGGATCAACAGGAACACTGGGGAGCAAAGCAGACATTCAGTTTTTGCAGGACCTGTATCCAAATCTCTCTGTGTGCAAAATGTCAACATTCAACAGGAAAAAGTTATTTGAGGTCAAAGGTACTCTGAAAAAAACAGCTGAAGAATGGAAATCTGAAATAAAAGATGTGGTCACAGCTCAGATTTCCCCAAATTCATACAGAGAAGGAAGAGCAGCGTTGGTGATCTGTGAAACTATAAACAAAGCCAAAGAGATCTACGAAGAGTTGAAGAGCTGCATCCCAAATAAAAAATTGATTCTTTACTGCCGCAGTGACAGAGACAGTTTGAGTAAAATAGACAAGGAGCTGCTTCCTGGTGATGTCATTGTTGCCACAAACCTTGCCGGCCGTGGCACAGACATAAAAGTGTCCCCAAAGGTGAACAATAATGGAGGGTTATTTGTGATCCTCTCCTTCCTTTCTGAAAATACGAGGGTGGAACTCCAGGCTTTTGGACGAACTGCACGCAAAGGTAAACCTGGATCTGCTCAGATAATCATTTCCACTGAACACCTGCAGCCATCTTTTCACACAATGTCCTCTCTGGAGGAAGCCAAGAGCACAAGAGACAGACTTGCAGCAGAAAAGATAAAACACATGATGAACGATGTTGCTGAGATGAAACTGCGGGAGGACCTTTTTTCAGAATACTGTGAAACACTACAAGATATTTATGACACCACTGATGGAGACGAGGAAAGAGCTGTTGTTGCCATCATGAATGAGTTCTGGGGGATTTGGCTGCAAACTAAATCAGAAGAAATTGATCAGTTGAAAAGAAATGAACTGCAAGAGAGTCTGAAAGCTGATTTGTCAAAGGCAAAAAGTCAGTCTGAAAGTCAGACTTCACCAAGTTCCAGCATTTATCACTACATCAAGTTTGGAAATATTGCACTGGATGAAAAAAAGTGGGATATTGCAGCCAGACTGTTTGAAAAAGCCATGAAACAGGATGAAAGCTGGGCAGCTGTAGCTTTTTACAATCATGCATACTGTACTATACAACAAAAGAAATCAGATTACCTCACTAAGGCCATAGATGATCTAACAAAGGCACAGGAATCTTTGAAGTTTCTTAATGAGGAACTAATAGTCTGTCTTCAGTTTGTAAAAATGTCCTCTGCAGACTCAGCCAACAGCAACACAACCAGCCTGGAAAAACAGTTATCAACCAGGTCCACAATGTATAGTTACTTTGAAAAAAACATTACTGAGGCCATCCAAAAGTTACGAGAAATAAGAGAGAAAGGGAGGGATGCAATGGCCCCAAAATCCCCAATGTTCTCACTATTTTCAGATGCTGATAAAGATCTCCAAGATGAAGCTTACAATCTCTACAGACGAGGTCTGAAATATGTATTTTCTGTAGAAGAAAAGCCTCGTTTCTCATGGGAAGGTCTGCTGGTGTTCTTTCTTGGAGTTTTACAGATTGTTGGAGGAGCACTGCTCACTGCATTTACATTTGGAACATTTGCTCAAGTTGGAATGGGACTGATTATTGAGGGAATATCAGACTGCATCACTGGCATTGAGGCCATGGTGACAGGAGAATTCAGCTGGAAGTCATGGGCTATAGAAAAAGCCATTTCTATTGGTGTCTCTCTCATTGGGTTTGGAGTTGGAAAGCTGATTTCAAAGGGCTTCAAATGTTTTAAATCCTTAGTTAAATTTGGCAAACAGCTTAAGTCAATGCCAAAATTTCTCTCTAGACAAGCTAAAGATGGCTTCAGTACTGTTTTAAAGACAAATATGAGGAATGCAGTAAAACACACAGCTAAAAAAATTGCAGAAGAACTCATCACCTTTGGACTGGGAAAGGCAGAAGATGAAATAATTAAAAAAATATTAGAAGAAATCGAAAGCAAGGTGAAAGAGAGAACTGATCATGATGTGAAATTAAAAATAGAAAAAGAGCCGTCATCTTCATTAGTAGACCTCATTATTCTTTCACAACTTGAGGACAAAAAACAACTTCATGATCTCCTGAATGACGAGAGAAGAAAGGAAGAGCTGCTGGCCGTTTTCACAGACTTAAGCAAAACTGCAATACAGCCATTCTATGCAGACCTCAGCTGGCAGAACAAACTGAATTCATCCCTCTACAGAGTGATTGAAAAAGCTAAATCACACACTGGAAGAACAGCAAAAGCAATTCTGACAGTTATACAAGGTGTCCACATGGTCACACTGGCAGGGGAAGCCATCAGTGCAGTGCTCAGCCTGTCAGACAAATTCTTTTCAAATTTTCATGAACAGCTGAAAATATTTAAAGAAAAGCAACGAAAATCAGAGACTGTGAATGTAAGTGATCTGTCTGCAGAAGACATTAAACTGCTGAAAGATTTCAAGCAGGATTTAGCCAGCACCATCAGTACGTTATTGGCTGATGCTTTGGTGGAAGTTTTCCACCAGAAGTTCTCCAGTCACATTGTTTCTATTGTTAAAGACCAGGCAAATGGTGTTATTGGTAAATATGTGAGAAAGGGTTTAAAGACTGACAGAACAGAGGAAAAGCTCAGAGCTGGACAGGACAACAGATACATTGCATACATGCCAAAACACCCAAATTCTAACCTAAAAGTTGAAGGAGAGGCAGGTCAACGCTCACGATCACATGCTGAAAAGATCAAGAACTCCACGACTGCAGGCACCATCCTTGATATCAGAGTCCTGTCAGAAGCCACTGGCACTAAAGTTGTCATCCTAACAGAGGACAGCAATGGAAGACTTACCAAAATGCAGGAGCTGAGCCCAGACACTCGACATGCCAGTCAAACTGTGACCCTGATCTACAGACCAAAGAGTGACCAATACCCCGATGGCCATTATGATGTGCACATCAACAACCAGACAGTGAGCATAGACAACAAAGGCAAGAGCTGTCTGTTTTCTGCTTGGGCACGTGGAATAAAACCACAAGCCAGTGAAGAAGAGATCACTGTGGAAGCAAATCGTCTTCGATCTGTGGAGGCTGATGCTCTCCTCAGTTACCCAGGCCAATGGGAGCCTTTCATCAAGCGGAAAGAATTAACTGAAACAATCAGGGGAGGGGACTGGTACATGTTAGAGGGAACTGCACCCAAACAAGCCATAAAAGAAAGCAAAGAGTTACGTCAGAAATTAGTTGGCCAAGTAGAAAAATACAAAAACTGGCAAACACATGCAAAAGGAAATAAAGGAATTGGAAAGTTCATCAATGCAGATCACCAGCCACCAGTCAGTAGCATATTGAAGGCCAGAAAATTGAACCAGAATAGCAGATTAGCAGAAGCCATGCTTGAAGTGGCAACAAACTCATCTACTGGGAACATTTCTGATGTACACAAATATCATGGCCGTGAACTTCCAACAGTTTATGTGCCTGCAGAAGTACATCGTGAATTTCCCAGTACAAAATCACCAGCCTTCAGAGACCTCTTGGCTGCAGCCATAAGTAGTAATGATGTTGTGGGTACTTTCAAGCTGACAATCCTTGGTTCAATGCCAAGATTCTGGTTGGATAGTAGCAGGAACTTCAAAAACTTCCAGAATACAAATATAAGCAAAAGCAGACTTAAAGATTTTGAAAAAAGTTTTCCACACCACAGTGAAAAGATGGTAAAGGAATGGTCTGACCAGCTTAAAAACAAAGGTGTTATGACAGATGACCATCTAACTACTATTAATAATTGGATCGCTAACCAGGGCTACAAAGATCAAAACGATCCACACAGGAAAGAAGTTGCCAACCTCCTCTGATGAAAAGGTAACATCAAATTTTACATCATATTATATGTGATTCATAATGAAAGGGATGGGAGGTACCTGGAGTAGCATGCATTGTGGTAAGCATCTGACCAGAGTGGATTTCTGTTTTCTTTTCAGTTTGCGAGAGAGGAGAATGTGACTCTTACAAGCAAATGAAGTACAGTGAAAACCTGGAGATCTTCCACCTGCCTAATCATCATTATCAGATATCTCTGTGCCTTGGTTTAATTTTAACTTAATTTTTGTATTCAGTGTGCTTATCACAGAAAAAAACTGTTTGTTTAGCCATTTTTAGCTCAGTATAGATTGTAAATTAATTTGTTAACTTGCTTAGACTTTGTAGCAAAGCAATAATTACACTGTGTCCAGCAAATTAGTGTGGTGATATTAGATGTGATAGTTTTAATCTTTCAATACCAATGTTGACAATAACAAAAAGGGAAGATTTTAAAACCTGAGACCTGTTGACATTTGTCACCTTTTAACTCAATGTTCAAATATATGAACAGCTGAAATTGGTCACACATGTTCTGACTCCTTAGCCAGTGCACAAAGAGGACACAAAAATGCAGCAACAAAGTGTGTCTTAAAGTACATTAATAATCACTCTCAAAGGCTTCTAAATCATTAACTCCAGAGTGCCTGAGGGTCCTCCAGTGTTCAAGAGATAAACTACACATGTGTTATATTAAGATCTAGCAGCTTGATTTTCTTTTCTGTTGGTTGGAGCACAAGGTGACTGCTGATTCTGCAAGAGCCTGACTGTGAAAGAAGCTCTGGTGATAAAGAAACTGCTTGCAATGAATCACAGAAGCTACAGAAAAAAACCTGCATGTAGTTCTCTGTAAGCAGCATCCCATTCGTTATCTGTTTAATTCAGTGTAACTATGATGGTGGTGGCGAGGGAGGTTAACAATGAAATTATAATACATATTATCTGTATTCACCTGAAAACCATATATCCATATCTCTAAAATATTTCTGTCAAAATAAAAGTGAGTTAGTAGTAATAATTGCAGTGATTTCCTGTTTTCTTCCAGTGGTGCAGATTACTGTAAACTGTAGTAATTTCCCTTACTACTATGGAAATGTTTTTACACAATACTGGACAATAAAACTGCAGGGAAATGTACCAATATGATATTACATATTTTAAAAGTTTATTTAAATATATTTAAAACATATTGGTGAAAATATGGCCTATAAACATAATTGGCCACTGTTATGAAATTCTGGATTAAATTGAATTACACACAAGCTGGTTGTCTTTGTGAGTTTTTAATTTGTCTTTGCAAAGTGGTCAGAACAACAATACAAATTTAATCAAGATTCAATCAACCAGGTTCAATCAAAGTTATCACTCTGTGTCATATGGAAACCATGCTGCTGTTTTTAGATGGAATAGGCACCGTTAGTGTGAAGCAACAGTTATAAGAAAAAAAAAACAGAGACAAAATGTCAGGTTTACGGAAAATTGAACCCAAACACAGGACTTCCTAATTACTAAGTTAAACTTTCAGTCTATTTTATTTCATTATTTATTTGTGCAATATCCAGATCGCGGCTGTGGGTGGGATTAAGGGGCCTCTTCCTGTAGTTGAAATTCATGGCATGCTAGTGGTACCAGTCTCTCTCTGATCTCTAGCTTCAGCCGGGGTGGAGTGAGGCAGTGTCGCAGTTCCCAAATAGTTGTTTCTCATCCGTCAGGTTAAAGCTGGCCCAACCCGGGGTAGCGGTCATGTCCGGTTAGGGGCTCTGTTGGCTCTCAGGTGACTGTTTCCTCGCGGCTGCGTGCAGCGGGGCTAGGGGAGGGTCTGTGCTGACGGACGTGGGTTACTGACCTGGTAGCCTGGCTGCCCCTGGGTGGGTCCGGGATGGGCGTGAGGTTCTGGGGGCGCTCCGTCTCTGGGCTGGGGCCCGGGCCGGGCCTCGGGGGCTTGGGTCCTGGTTGGTGTGTTGGTTGTGGGCGGGTGGGTGCATGGGGGCCCAGCCCTGGAGCAGGGTGCCGCCGGTGCATCGAGCCACCTGGGGGGCTCTTCAACTGGTGGGGAAGATTGTCACATCTCGCAGGAGCTTTCCTCTCCTCAGAGGAGGCTACCACCCCCCCTGTCCCCTTCTGGCTGCCTCTGCCTCAATTTTATCCCACAACTTAGACATTCACATTACTCACACTCTCATTACACATACATATAGGATCTTGGGGGTGGGCACGATACACGGAATCCAAAGTACCATCAGGGTGTACACCCCACCCCTGGCGTCGTTGCCCACCTCTCAATGTTAAATACACGTAGACATTGAGGGCTAGCAGGAGGGACCATGCGCTCACCTGCTGCTCTCTGGCAGGTAGCTCCATGCCCTCCTGGGTTTTAAATGCACCTTAGAACACACATGCATCAACACTACAATGAGCGGGTGGAGGGAGGTTTGGAGTCTTCTCTCACCCCCATTCTCTGCGACCTGCTGGAGCGGGGGGGCTAGGAGGAGGAGTTGGCCGTCCGACTGCGGTCTGGAGTGTGGGGCCTCCCTGCTGCTGCGGAGTCGGGGCGGTCTGCCTCCCCCCACCGCAGGGAAAAGGGTAACACCACCTGGGTCTGGGTGCAGTTCCCCCCTCCAGGGGCAAGGGTACCTAGACCCGGTTTGTAGAGTACGCTTGGGGAGTGTGATCGTGTGTACAGCGTCTCTTTATGTCTGTCTCCACGTTGGTTGAGTGTGGAGTAAGTGCATATGAGAGCATGAGGGTGGGAATGGATGTTTGTGTCTGTGTGTGCCTGTATTTCTGTGTCTATATGTCAGGTTGGGTATCAGGCGCCACCTCTCTGGGGACATCTTAGGCCCTCCAAGGTTTGGAGACTTATCTCCCCCCACCACTTTCCCTACCAGTGGCAGACGCCCTCAGACATCGGTGCGTTGGTGGTTCTTTGTGTCCGGGGATGGGTGTCCAGGTACACACCGGCTCACTCCTTGGCGGCCGCTTATCGGGGCCTGGAGCCTGGGGCTCGCTCGGGCCACTTCGGAGGTGGGGTGCCCCCAGCCTCTCGGCCTGGGGCTCGGTCACTCAGGCATGGCTGGCAACCCCCCCTGGCTTCTGCTCCGCGGCTGCTGAGTGAGCCCTCATCTGGGACTCTCCTCAGCTCTTTCTGGGACAGTGGCGCGGCTGCCCCTCTGTTGGTCTTCCTTGGTCTCTTGTGTTCTGGGGGCCTCTGGATGTCTGGAGTTTTGATCTCCTCCATACCTGCTTCATGCCCTGGAGGACGGGGCTGTGGCCCCCCCACACCCTCTAGCAGATCATTACATGAAGGAACCTTTTGAAAAAACAAGCGCGTCCATGCTCACAGGTGTACACACGGGTGATCACACCCACAAACTACACCCTTTTTGGCTCCTACCTCAAAGCACACTGTGTTCTGTTGATCTTATGTGCTGCACAATAATGTTTAATATTTAGTATTTACTGTCATATTCCCATATATCATTGTGATGTTGTTTATTCTATTACTCTTGTTCTCTTCTGCTTGTTTTCTTTTTTCTTTCTCAGCAGGTGATCCAGGTGATTGATATATGCATTTTTTTCTTTTTTTTTCTGCTCATTCTGTTGGTTTTTGTCTTTTGCCCTTCTCCCCCGTCCCTCTTCTCAGCTGTTTCTCTTTCCCTCTTTCTTTCTCCCCTTCTTTCCCCCAGTCAAGTCTGTCCCGTATTCAGTAAGTGAAAATAAAATAAACAATAAAAGGTGAATCAAATGGACCATTACGGCAAGGCTCTCTGTACCTTTGGTTTAATTTTAACTTAATTTTTGTGCTTATCACAGAAAAAAAAAAGAAAGTCCTAACTGCTTGTTTAGCCATTATAGCTTAATGTAGATTGCTTATGACAGGTTTTGTTTTTTGTTGCGCACAAAGAGCACACTAAAATGATGCAACAAAGTATTTCTTGTAGTAAATTACTAATCACTCTGAAAGGCTTCTAAATCATCCACAGAGTACCTGAGTGCCCCCTAGTGTTTTTAAGAGACAAACTACACATGTGTCATATTAAGATCTAGCAGCTTGATTTTCTTTTTTGTTGGTTGGAGCACAAGGTGACAGCTGGAGTAATTCTGCAGAGCCTGACTGTGAAAGGAGCTCTGGAGATAAAGAAACTGCTTTTGATGAATCACAGAAGCTACAGGAAAAAAAAACCTGCATGTAGTTCACTGTCAGCAGCATCCTATTCGTTATCATGCAAACGGTGTATAATTTTTGTTTAATTCAGTGTAACTATGAAGGTGGTAGTGGGGGGGGGGGGGGGGGGGGGGGGGTTGTTAACAGTGAAATTATAAAATATATTATCTCTATGGAAATGTTTTTACACAATAGTGGACAATAAAACTGCAGGTAAATGTACCAATACGATATTACATACTTTAAAAGTTTATCTAAATATATTTAAAACATATTGGTGAAAACGGCCTATAAACATAATTGGCCACTGTTATGAACATTCTGAAATAAATAGAATTACACACAAGCTGGTTGTCTTTGTGAGTTTTTAATTTGTCTTTGCAAAGTGGTCAGAGCAACAATACAAATTTAATCAAGATTCAATCAACCAGGTTCATTCAAAGTCATCACTCTGTGTCATATGGAAACCATGTTGCTGTTTTTAGATGGAATAGGCACCGTTAGTGTGAAGCAACTAAGAAACAAATGTCAGGTTTACGGAAAATTGGACCCAAACACAGGGCTTCCTGATTACTCAGTTAAATTTTCAGTCTATTTCATTTCATTATTTATTTGTGTTCTATCCATATCCTGGCTGTGGGTGGGATTCAGGGGCCTCTTCCTGTAATTGAATCTAATGGCATGCTAGGTTCGAGTCTCTCTCTGATCTCTGCCTTCACCCGGGGCGGGGGGTGGTGTTGTGTCAAAGCCCCCCAATGGTTGTTTCCCATTCGTCAGGTTAAAGCCGGCCTCCCCCACTCTCTCACTGGCCGATGTTAGGGCCTTCCTCTCTTTTAATTACTATATTGGCCATAAGTCTGTTAGGGTGCCTGGCTCATTGACCCAGTGTTTTGTGTTTTTGGTTCTTTGATTTTGTTTATTTCATTATATTCTAGCTTTGTCTTATGGGTTATAGGATTATTCTTAGTTTAGATTCTCTGTGTGGGTTTTCTTAGACTTTTAGTGTTTTGGTTTTCTTTCTGTGATCCATAGTTGCTGCCTCCTCTGTCTGCTGTATCCCCGTGTCAAGTGCGAGTTTCTGTGTTATGTTTTCTGTTTTACTTTGAAAGAGCTGCTGGCCGTTTTCACAGAGTTAAGCAAAACTGCAATACAGCCATTCCATGAAGACCTCAGCTGGCAGAACAAACTGAATTCATCCCTCTACACAGTGATTGAAAAAACTAAATCACACACTGGAGGAACAGCAAAAGCAATTCTGGAAAAGTCATAAAAGAAAGCAAAAAGTTACATCAGGAAGAAGTTGGAAAAGTGAAATTATGCAAAGAATGGAAAACATATGCAATAAAAAAATAAAGGAATTGGGCATTTCATCAATGCAGATCACCAGCCACCAGTCAGTAGCATATTGATGGCCAGAAAATTGAACCAGAATAGCAGATTAGCAGAAGCCATGCTTGAAATGGCAACAAACTCAATTACTGGGAACATTTCTGATGTACACAAATATCATGGCGGTGAACGCCCAATCATTTACGTGCCTAAAGAAATACATTGTGAATTTCCCAGTACAACATCACAAACACACTTGGCCAACACAATAAGTAAAGATGATATTGTGGGAACCTTCAAGCTGACGATCCTTGGTGCAATGCCAACATTCTGGTTGGATAGTGAAAAGGACTTGAAAAACTTTCAGAACAACCCAATGAGTAAAACCAGGCTTGACACCTTCGAAAACAGTTTTCAGAAACACAGCACAGAGATGGTAAAGACATGGTTTTCTCTGCTTCAAAACAAAGGTGTCATGAGAAATGACCATCTAACTACCATTACTGAGTGGATCAATAACCAGGGCTACAACAATCTAAATGATCCACACAGGAATAAAGTCACCAACCTCCTGTGAAGAAAAGGTAAAATTACATTTAATATGATAATTTAAAAAAACTAACATATTTTCATCATTTACATATGATTCCTAATGAAAAGGAGGAGTAGAATGGCATACATTTGAGTGTATTTGTGTTTTCTTAACATTTCAGTTTCTAAGGCCTGAGATTGTGACTCTTACAAGCAAATCAAGAGTGGAAATTATGGAGATCTTTCACCTACCAGATCACAAAGCTCTCTGTGTTGTGAAGAAAATTATTTTCTTGATGTTTTGATCTTATACTATACTATAATACTAATACTATAATACTATATTTTCCCATCTACTGGTCATTGTAGAAAAAAAGGGATAAGTAATAACTGCCAGCAACCAGCTAACATTTGTCACCTTTGAACTCATGTTCAATGAAATTAGCAGCTGATCATGTAAGTTCTGATTCCCCAGCCAGAGAACAAAGAGCACACTAAGAATGCTGTAGCAATCTGTTTCTTGGATTACAGTAATGATTATTATATAGCCTTCTGAATTCATGAACTCCAGAGTACCAGAGTGCCCTCTAGTGTTCAGAAAGGCAAACTACACGCCTTGTACTGAAGATCTGTTTATTTTTCTTTTCTGCTACGATGCTTCTGCAATAAAGAAAGTGATTGCTAGATGACACAAACGCTAAAAAGTGAAAACCTGTATGTAGCTCCGGAGAAAGTGGAAAATAATGAATACTATAGAGTTCGATCTAATATAGGAAAATCATGTTATATTAAATGAGCTAATACAGGTAAATTAGTAAGTGGAAGTGTAACGGGCTAAAACTTATCATCTGGATCATTAGCTGGAGAGCTCGTGACTGACTGCAGAGGTGGGCTTTGTTAAATAGGTCTCATAAAAGCCCAAACACATATCGAATGACCGGGATCCTTTTAACAAAGATCGTTCCACTTGATGGATCCTTCTTACATAAAGTAATCTTGAGACATTCAGATCCACCAGGCTGTGCCCAAATATTTCTGTTTATTGCTGAACTCTGCTTTGTTTCTCCAGCATCGTGTGCATTACAGTAAAAGTGTAGCTATGCTATATAACTATATTAATGGCTGTATATCTGTATATGTTTGTTGCTAAATTCTACTTTACAGCTCAACAAATCAAGATCAGAATATACAATGAAAAAAAGCACAGTGGCACATGAGATGATGTGCTCTAACACCTGTACTTGAGTAAATTCACTTTGATTTTGCAATATATTCTTTATGGTATTTTATGCAATGCTGTTTCATTATGACCTGAAAAACGTGTTGATGCTTGAAATTTTTCTGTCATCATAAAAGTTTTCTCAAAACTACAGTGACTTCCTGTTTTCATCCGTTAGGTGGTGCAGGTTACTAGGGGCATAAACTGCAGTAAATATCAATACTATTTGGGGTTTATTTTGTTTGTGTTTTTACACAACAGACTATAAAACAGCCATTGTCAAATGATTTGAAATCTTATGACATATATATGATGGTAGCTTACTGAGTCTAAGTGAATGCAACTCAATTATTCCCCACTAGATGGCGGTGCATCATGGACACAAACATGTAGACGAGATCAAGGAAACTGCGGCACCTGTGTGACTTTATGCTAGGCTCTCAACACAAGCAGGAGCACCCTGGGTGTTGCTTTGCTGTATTATAAAATAGCTATTACAGATATATTAGCATAATTACATTAAATTATTGATAAACTTACTAAAAATAAACCCATGAACTCAGTGTATATATATATATGACATCAAATAAATGGATATATCTCAAATACTATTGTCTTTAACTGAAGAAGCTGTATAATATTAACATGTTCAATTAGGCATTAATATGATAAAACTTAAACAACTGCTTTTAATTACAGTAATGCAATGCCTATTAGCCTAACAATACTCTTTGTTTATAGGCACTTTATAAAAACTCATCTCTTTCCTATATAAAAAAAAAGCACACTTAAAGTATTGCTAAGTAAAAAAATGCAATTCACACTCCTGGTCAGGATTTATCATTAAACTGCTACAGATCAGTTTAACTCCAACCAGTAAACCCACAGAGCAGAAATCTTTCCTATTAAGGATTTCAATTTTGACACACGTTTAAGCAAGCAGAACAAAAACACATTTTTAGTCATTTAGAAATCTGCACCAATTCTGGGAAATACAGCAGTCTTCTAAACTAGAATTCCCAAAGAGACTTGGTGTAGCAATGAATGAGACATTTATAGTTTACGCTTTTAATTCAAGAATGCAGTTCCCAAAGATAAGACAAATTCCAATGGATGATACAGTGAAGAAACCCCCCCCACTACCAGTAATGTGACTGTATTATGACAAAAGACAAAGACACTTTGTAACTTCAAAGATACAGGAGGAAAGTTAAAGGAGAACAGGTTTCGTAAAATGTAACCAACAATATAAATGGCATGATTAGGTTTGAAACTGAACAGGTCACCGTGCATTACTATTTCCAAACATAGAAAGGGTTTCCTTTTTTCTTGGTTGTTTAAGCTGTGAAATCAATACTTTTATTGAAGGGATAAATCTACTCAGAAAAAAAAAAATTACTAAAAGGTGTTATATGTGTTTTGACAGGGATTACCACATTACTTTAAAAACGCTTGAACAATATGAAAATTTCCTAAAAAGGACTGATATCCAACACGCTTTGAAATGTTACTTTGTTTTTTGGCGTGCTATCGTGTGCCCTTTGTGTTGAGTAATAGGTAAGATGCAGATAAACAGGTAACTTAAAAATTTAACAGGCAAGTGGCAGAAAATAAGGCTAAATAAATCCTCAAATTTCACTTAGCATCCAAGACTGCATTAAATTGTCATTTTCAGGTTACCAATATAAACTGGCCAGATTCAGCAATCATATCCTTTAATACTGATTTTTTTTCGTCCAATGCCAGTTTAAATTCATCTGAAACCTATTAAACAGGCTTTTTTTGGCAAAGACTTTCTACATAAAGTGAGATGAGATCAATATTGCTCATATGCGTTTGGTAAATATGAGCCTACTGTTTAAAAGGTCAGTAAAGTCATTTACCAACACCTCTAGATCACTAATTAGTTAGATTTTCAGTGCTGTTACACAGAGTTTTAAATAACAAAAACAAAAAAAACAAAACCCAGAATCTATTGGTCACTTCAGTGGAGAGATTGAGCATGGTCAAAGAAAGAAACAACTGAAATAATTTTATTTAAAATTCACAAGATAAAGCACTGGCCTTGGTGGATTTTGATTTCTTTGAACAGAGACATTGCTGAATTCTGGTCTTAAGCTGGGTTTTTCATATTTATTGAACAGAGAAAAGTATTACCGATGTCATCCAACTTCCAGCAAGAAAGCTACCAGCATTTCCCCAAATTATTTTACTACTACTTCAAATTTTAGAGACTTCACAATCATCTCACTACCTTAAGACGCTTATTTGCCTGTTCTCATTTGTCTCAAATACATCTACACAAGATGTATTTGAGACAAATTCTTTCTACAATAATCAGGGTTTGAGAATGATAATGACAGCACCTTTGATCAAACTATTAAATGTGGATGGAAAGGATGAGGAAGAAAAAAAAATGAATAGTAACACTCAATTTAAACCCTCAGAATTTCAGAAGCTCCACTTCGAAGATAAGAGTGGAATTTGCAGGGATCAGGGGTGGATATCCTCTGCTGCCATACGCGTAGTCCGGAGAGCAGGTCAGCTTGGCCACCTGGCCCAGGCTCATCTGTGGAGGAGATGAAGACCAAGTTAGATAGGTGAGTGAAATGAACAAAGTTTACTTTGTTTTAAAAGCCCTCCCAGTGATTGATACAGCTTTGAAGATGTGTTAAAAAGAAAAGAAAAAAAAAAATTACACAAGTGAATATAGTTCATTAGACGTTTCACGCTGGCTTAAATGAGTGAAGCCATATGAGACAGCAACAAACAACAACAAATACTAGGCCTGAAGGCCCCAGATGAAAGTTGCCTGTATTTTCTGTTACTGTAACATGCAGCATGAACAGTTTCACTGTGTGTGCAGCAGCTGCAGTTTGCATGACTGATGGCTCTGCACTGCCTGTTTGCACCTTGCACTTTTTAGTGCTTTACTACTGTGCAGCAAGTAGTGGGCGAGTGATTGCGGAAAAGGCAGTGTCTTCCTTGCAAATTTCAGGCAACAGCAGCAAGCTGCTGGCAACCAAACCGATCGCAAAGTGGTTTTTTTTTCTGTGTAGAAGATTGTGTTTGTATTTTGAAATATTTAAACTTATACACCTCATAACCACAGTAGTATTTTGGCCTTTGTGCACTTCATGACTAAGTTAATAAGAAACATGAAATAAAAAGCAAAAAACAACCAATCCTAATTACGATCTTTGACATACCTTTATGATACAATTTTACCTCATAATCTAGCCAAGCAATGAAATCTCTGGTATTTTTGGCAGACCATTACTTTATTAAAAATAAAATCCTTTTGAAATGAAAATGTAAACTAAAATAAGTATGCAAATATTAAATAAAATCTATATGATAAAACATAAGCTCTAAAAAGCAGTACTGAAATAACAGAATTAAAATGGCTTGCTAGCAAACATCAGATAAAATGGCTCAGAGTGTAAAATGTAGATAATGGATGGCCTGGTTTCTGCTCATATTTGCAGCCTCTGATAATAAAAGGCAGAAACATCTTAACAGATTCATTTGTGACTTACAATAATCTTACACATAAACACTAAAGTAAGCCACAGTGATATTTTTTTGTTATTTTTGAGGGGGAAATGACTCGGAGCTATTGCCAAAACGAAGGCACCGAACGTATCTTCATGTGTTTAACATAACATTGATCAGTGTGCCCCTTCAAAGCTCCACTTACCTTAGCTACACCTACATCCCAACCACGGATGACTTCACCTGCGCCCAGTTTGAACTGGAAGGGTGATCCTCGGTCCCTGGAGGAGTCGAACTTCTTGCCGTTTGTCAGGGTGCCTGTCGGAAAGCACCCCCAAATTAATAAAGTCAAAGCCTGATAGCCTCTGCGAAGCCAAACGATACAAATTAAAAGATTCGAGTGACTGTCATGTTGTATTCACACACAGGGTGACTGGGTAAAAATGTACTGCTGAGGGTACACGGTGCAGCTTAGTTTGAGCAGGAATTGTTCGACATCTTAGGACGCCGGAAGCTGCCGTCAGGATGCGGCTAGAATATCTCACATTAGCACAAATCCTTAGAATAAAGACACACGTTACCCTAGCGATAGTTTGCAGTTTCTCGCATTTTATTTATTGTAGGTATTACGAGGCAATCTTAAAGGTGGGAAGGAATTACAGAGAGGGTGTCTTTAGAGTCCGGCTATCCGCCCCCTCATTTCCAGGCGCTAAACTATGCTACGCTAAATTAAGCTAAGCTAAGCAGTGCTAGCTACAGAATTAGCTTGCTGCCACCAATCAAATTCTCATTTAATTGTCCGCAGGTCCACGAAATGAGAAATTATGCTTATTACAAACCCAGTTTATACTAATACATATTTATTTTTTCACCTCGAAGTAAATGAATAAATGGTCAAAAAGAGGCGAGGCTTACCGACATAGTGAACTGAAACTGTCGATCCTTCCTTCGGAAAATTCTTTCCTGAAGAAAGAAAACGAAGGTTGATATACACCCAAAGGCAAATATAGTTTTAAACGGACGGAATAATTGGAACCAAAGAGGGGAGGACAAAAAAAGCTTTACCGTCTCCTGGTCTGAGGGTTTCGACGTCTACTCCCATTGTTCTTTCAGCACAGTTCTCCCTCTGTCTGTCTTCCTGGTACTCTCTGATTGTGAGCTCGTTCAATGAAGCCGTCGAGTATAACGTCCCAAGTGGTTTGGTGGGCTAAAAGCCGTAAAAAAAAACGCGGCTGTCTTCAACTGCTGCTCGATGTATGCCACGGTGGGAATAAATAAGGAGCCTTAAAGCCAATCTTTGGCTTTAAAAATGCAGTTTACTGATTTTTTCCCGACCTAGTGGGTTCGTTGAGCGGACACAGGGGCGTAGTAGTGACATTCTCAAACCCAAGCAGGGGCCCCATGAAGATCCAGTTTTCTTTTTTTTTTTTGAGTAATCAAATAAATGAATCACAATGGGAAAAAAAAGGGCCTTCGATGTTCTAGAAGACATTTTTTTTCTCTTGCACACACAGATTATTACGTTATGCAGACAGGTAATCTTGAAAGCAGGTGTTTCCAGGATTTTTAAAAACTGAGTAGTAAAGGATGTGCCTGCAGAAGACCAGAGTACTTCAGTCATCATCCTAAAAATTAAATATTTTTCTTTTTCTTTCTTTTTTTGTGGTAAAAGTATTTTACTTGACTTGGATGGGTTTCTCATTTTGGATAGGCAAAAATAAATTAGGATGCGCCTTGAAATAACAGAACTGAATGTTTTTAAGTTTAATTCTGTTGAACAACCTCTGGAACATGAAGTGCAGCTACTGATCAGTGTGAAATGGATTGTTGTAATTAGTCAGAATTAGCCTATGTTAACTTAATAAATTATACCTTCTATATTTGTTTTTAGAAAAGAAAACAAATGAATTCTTTTTTTATTTTGATAATTGAATATTTCCCATGGACAATCAGGACGGACACAGTTGTTAAAGTGGGTGAACTCAGGACCAAACATCATTCTTGAAAATATGCATCCTCCATAAGGAAAGCCTTTTACATGTAGCACTTCAAACACTTCAAGTGTATTTTGATGCTAATATAACCATAGAAAACATGTGGAATGGAGACCGCTGCACCACTGTATATTAGCTTGACACTGTAGTAAACCTCAGTAATGTGGTCAGAAACTGAGCCACTACCCTGAATCTCTTGTGGGCCAAAAAACAAATGTTATAAACTGTGGTCCCCTTTTCTGGACTTTTTTTGAAAGGCCCACGACTATTGTTCCTGATTTTTGTTTGTTTGTTTTATGTTTGGTTGTGTGTTTTTCTTTGTTGTTTAATGGTCGAGGAGAGAACTAGAATGTAGAAATTCTGAAAGTGCTTTGTATTATACATTGCACTTTGTCTAATAAAAAGACTTGAAAGAAGCTGCTGCTTTTGGACATCATAAGATCCTTTATAGAAAAAGTGCCCTTACACAATGACAGGAAAATGTATAGTTTCCTAAAATAAGAATACTATAAGTTTTTGCAAAGGTTTTACCTCAGCACAGGCAGAAGCTAGAGTATTTTTTCTTCAATGTATTTTTCACTGATTCACTTTGATTTAGTCTCGACTTGCTGGCAGCAGCTTTACTTCTTGCACCTGATAGCCATTTCCCCTGTTTTAGTTTTTCCTGTTACAAGTGAATGCTAAAGATGGGAAAATGGTTCAGAAAACCAAGAGTAATGCTTCATTTTTAAATACAATGGTTGTCTTCTTTTAGTGTTGTTTTGTTTTTTTATGTGAATAATTTAAAAGGCAAAAGATTGTTATGCCAACCTGCAGTATCTTCAGGGCCCACCAGGGGGATGCATCCTACACTTAAGGAATTACTGATTATGTTCTCTCCTGAGAAAAGTCCCACATGCACATTCCAACGTAATTTACTTGATTTCATGAAATTAACATCTATTCAATAAAGAGAAAATCCTTTCGATTTTACTTATTTTATTTACTTTGACAGAAAAACATCTGTCCTAAGCGTCAGTCGATGAAGTGGTGGCCTCCCTTGCTTGCGGCGATGGATCATAAATCTTGTTAAAGAAGGAGAAGTCAGATTCAGTGCCATGTTGCGTGCCCTGAAAAGAAACATATTTAAATAATCTGATAAAAAAAAACAAAAAAAAAAACAGGATTCCTGTTACCACATCATGTTTACTTACATCTATTCTGCAGTCATACAGGTCAAACATTGAGTTCTGGTTAATCGCATCGTCATCGTTCACAAATAGCTGCTGATTCCTGACCACAAAGTACAAATGTTATTGAACATCAAAAACGAGCAATCATTAATGTGCACCTGATGTTGAATCCCTAATCACTGTTGTTAAATTTACATTTTATTATGATTTTGGTTCAGCATAACAAGGACGATGAAGATGATGATCCCAGCAAGAACAATTAGCCCAACTGCAAGGCCGACAATCATACCTGCACACAAAGAGAACCATGATGAATGCACATTCAAACAGATGACTGTTTTTCCAATATTTAATTTTCTGAAAGACGAAGCTGACAGTATTCAAAGATGTTCTTCTTATCAGTGAAGGCAGATAAAAGCACATAAATGAGCAGCACTGTCTGGTCATTGTTTAGTCAAATACACACTGTCCGGTGGAGGTAAACATATGGGCTCAAAATGGGGTCATAAATATTTTGTACTTGTAAATCGGTTTTGTACTTGTAAAAAAGATTTGTATGTGTAAAAAAAATTTGTGCATGCGTAAAAAAGATTTGTATGTGTAAAAAAGATTTGTGCGTGTGTAAAAAAGATTTGTGTGTGGACTTAGCCCAAAAAGACCCCTGCAAGTTACAAGTACGAATTTTGACCCTATTTTTCTTCCTTTAAGCTGATTGGTCAATGTCATGTCAATCACAAATTAAACAATCCAATCAGAGAACAGATGGGTTTGACTGTCGGAGGGGCATTTTTTTTGAACTGCAGGTCCTTGAAGGGTAATCTCTATATAAATATCCGATAGCAGTTAGGTCCCCTTACTTTCAGCAGCTGTTGAAAGGATTAAGTTGTGGTATATCAGTGGTTAGAAATACCATTATTACTTTAGGATTAGTTTAACACAACGTCAGGGCTGACCCGGGACCATTGCTGTGAGTCACAGCGCGCAGCATAAAAGTCCTTTCACATCAGACGCATCGGATGTGCTGCTAATGCTAATTGCTAACTAAAAGCAAAGGATCCAGAATTTGTTGCTGGCTGCTGGGCTCTGTGGGTTTTTGCAGCAGCTCTACCTGTACTAGATGCACCTGCTCCTTGTCGTTTTTATCTCTGACTTTATGTGAACTACAAGAGTTTGTGGAGGTTTTTTGCTGGTTCTTCAAAAGTTCAATAAAAACATGTATGCTAATCCATAACGAAGAAAGCTTTGTAATGAAGACTGTCATTTCCAAAACACTGGCCCGCATCCGCAGCGCTGTCCGCAGCACTGTTGAAAAGGCTGTGGAAGTCCCTGAAATTAAACATGTAGTCCTGTGACACAAAAATCACCAAACTCGGACGACCACAGACTGTTTTCCTTCGTGGTGATGAAGGTAAACGCTGGGTTGGCATGTAAAAGGGCATTTATTCCCTTCAAAGACCTGCAGTTCAAAAAAAGCGCCCCTCTGAGAGCCAAACCCATCTGTTCTCTGATTGGATTGTTACATTTGTGATTGACATGACATTCACCAATCAGATGAAAGGAAGAAATATAGGGTCAAAATTCGTACTTGTAACTTGTAGGGTTTTTTTGGCTAAGTCCACACACAAATCTTTTTCACGCACACACAAATCTTTTTCACGCACACACAAATCTTTTTCACGCACACACAAATCTTTTTCACGCACACACAAATCTTTTTCACGCACACACAAATCTTTTTCACGCACACACAAATCTTTTTCACGCACACACAAATCTTTTTCACGCACACACAAATCTTTTTCACGCACACACAAATCTTTTTCACAAGTACAAAACCGATTTACAAGTACAAAATATTTATGACTACATTTTGAGCCCATATAGATCGCGACACAGACACTAAGAAACACAGGGCTTAAATACTCAGAGGGAGCAATCAGGAAATGAGTAACAGGAGGGAAACACAGCTGGGGCAAATCAGAACTGACGAGACCAAAGAAGCGTAAACTGAACACACTGAGAAAAGACAGAGACCTTCAAAGTAAAACAGGAAACACATAACACAGACTGAACAAAGACGCAGACTCACATGCAGGCACTACAAAGGGAACAGAGACGTGGGACCACGGCAGACACAAACACTGACTGAACACGGGGATATAGGAACTTAGGATACACATAGACGCGAACTAGACAAGGGGATGCAGGTGATAGGGGAGACAGAGCCATTAAAGAAGACAGAGACATAAACCATAAGACAGAACTCAAAGAAACCAAAGACTAGAAAGTATACATAATATAATAAACTCAAAAACCCTGGGTCAACGACCCAGGCATCCTAACACTAACTTCAAGCTGCCAAAATCAAATGATAAATATTCGTGACCCATTTAAAGTATCTTGATTTGAACAATTGGGAGTAAACCTTGCTTGGCAGTCTGTGCTATAAAGTGCAAAAGAAGAAAAAAAAAGAGACAGTGTCTGCCCCAAATATTAATGCAAGTAGGTGTTTTGCTATGGTCATTTGGGATCATATGTAAACCCACAAATAATTTGTCATTTTTTACATAAGAAAAGCATTTTTCCACAGTACAAGAAATTATTTTCTTCTAGTTTTCTATGAAAAAAAATAGTAAGATGTATTCATGAAGTTACAGTTACCCTTATTGTCAGAGTGATCAATGGAAGGCTCTGTGTAGCAGCTGCCTGGGATGATGGTGATATCATCAAGAGCAACATCCCCACCTGCCATCCTGCCTCGCTGATACACAAACACAAACTGTGGCAAGGAAAGAGAGAGAAGTTTAAAGGTTACATAAATATCTAAAAAAAAACATGAAGCAGACTGTAGCGAGGCAATGTAGCTGTCAAATATATACTGCTGCCCACCTCTCAGCTCACACAACTGTGTACAAATCACATAAGAAGAATATTACTTCCATGCAAAAACAAAATTATGATCCAGACTGCTTAAATTAAAGGGATTGGTATATCACTGTATGGGTGTATATGAGTGCTCAATTCCATGAATGAAGTCGGTGAGTCGCAGGTTTAACAAAAGAACTGACAAACAATCTGTAATTTAAATGTAAATAAAGTCTTAAAGCCCATAAATACAAGTGCATTTACAGCATGTATGCCATCGCCTATAAATTCAAACGTTTGCTCCTGACATCTGTCAAAATTCCCAGACAATGAAGGCTTTGAGAGAAAGTGAAATACTCAGCCACAAATTATATAAATCCTCAGTAAACCCATTCAAATACATAATCTCTTAAGTGCTGCTTTTAGTTTAATATTTCAGTGTTTTGTTAATGCTGAGGTTCATGAAGGGTTTGCATAAAAATCCTTGTCAGACCTTCTCTGCATAACTGAAATTAACATTTTGTCCATCCATAAGTAAAATTATCATTAAATATTATAAAGAACCAACTGAGAAGAACTGTTACGCATCAAAGAGCAAAGTTAAAACACGAGGAGCAATCAGGTCATCAAATGTTCATCGACTGATAACGACAAAAGCAGTGCAATACACACGTCCACGTCGTGACGCTGAATAAGATGAAACTGAATAAGTCATAATTTTAAATATATACCATAAGAATATAATATTACAACTGTAAGTGTTAAAACAAATAAATCAAACGTAGTGATAATGCAGCATTAATTTATATAGCAATTACTCTCACCTAGCACTCAAAGCCTTTTTTTTTAACAGAAACATTTTCATGTGATGTGGGGCCCTGGGATCCACATCTGAAAAGCACATAGTTTAAATCCTGAGTCACCAGGACCTGGGTTTGTTTACGTCCATAGGTACAAAGTGGGTAACCACTGTACAACCCATACCCCTATTATTATTATATGTATATATTTTTTTAAAATGGAGTAATTTTAGACTTCTAAAGTCAACTCCTGCCTTTGTTGACAGTCATCATAAAAATTGGCTAATGGGCTTTATCAAAAAGCAGTCATAAGAGTTTTTGTTCCAAATGTGTTACTTGTGTCCATCTGTGAATCATTTCTCTGTAATGGTAAGTAATCTGTAATGTAATCTGCTGCAATATAAAATCAACATTTCATTTTTCACTTTTATATTTTGTGTATTTCTCCACATGAAACTTATCACAAGCTCAGTAATACCCAAAATGCTTCATCATGCGTGACAGACACATTTGCCATCTGCCACTTTTCTCCCTTGTTTCCTGTTTCAGTCCACTTCAATAGGCCCACTTCATCACCACCAGCCTGCATTTTCCTGCAAGACAGGATGACACCCATTTATTTTATGTAATGCAGAAAATTTCATTCGTATAATAATATTGTTTAATATTAATGATCTTCAGACAGAAGTATTTACCTGTTATTTATATAGACACGGAGAGTCCCAACATGGTTTCCAAACATGTGGTACCAGAATGTGAGACAGTGCCCTCGTGTGGAGGGCTGTAAAACATCACTGACCAGAAAGGATGAGACTCCCCACTCACCCACAAAACTGTCCACGTAAACATAGTGACCTGATGGAAACACAGCAAGCACATTCAGATTAACAATAGCAGCCAGTGTCATAAAGAACTGTGATTTCAAACAAGCATGCATATCAAAATAATGAACGACAAAAGAATTTCCCTCAGGATAAATAAAGTTCCTCTTATCTTATCTTATCTTATCTTATCTTATCTTATCTTATCTTATCAGATGGTATACTTCCTTTAGGCCAAACACAGTCTACCGATGACAAATTATTCTATATAATCAATTCTGTCTCTATGCGGAACCTTATTGGCGAATAAAACTGCTACAATTAATATTTATATTCTATTTAGAATTAATCTAATTCATCTTTTTATATATCTGGAGTCTATCATAGACTCAGGCAAGTAAGAACTCCTCCAGGTTCCTCCAGGACCAAAGGAGACCCAAAAGAGACGTAAAAAAAAAAGTGAATGTTAGATTCAAGAACATCAGGTTAATGCAAACATTGAATAAACTTAGCTCTACATTTTCTGCTTGTGTAAAAAGTGACCTCCTGCTAACAGTTTTGTCGTCTGGTTTACAGCTTGCTTCTGCATTAGGCACCGAGCCAAGTGTTTCATGCATGAAATTTCAAACAGTCAGCGCTCATTTGCTATTTCTCACGAGCCAATAATTGTAAAGTGCTTTATTCGCACAATGATTCTTTATGAATGCTGCTTGAGTCACTCATGCTGTACAGGGAGTCCAGAATTATTAGGCAAATGAGTATTTTGTCCACATCATCCTCTTCATGCATGTTGTCTTACTCCAAGCTGTATAGGCTCGAAAGCCTACTACCAATTAAGCATATTAGGTGATGTGCATCTCTGTAATGAGAAGGGGTGTGGTCTAATGACATCAACACCCTATATCAGGTGTGCATAATTATTAGGCAACTTCCTTTCCTTTGGCAAAATGGGTCAAAAGAAGGACTTGACAGGCTCAGAAAAGTCAAAAATAGTGAGATATCTTGCAGAGGGATGCAGCAGTCTCAAAATTGCAAAGCTTCTGAAGCGTGATCATTGAACAATTAAGCGTTTCATTCAAAATAGTCAACAGGGTCGCAAGAAGCGTGTGGAAAAACCAAGGCGCAAAATAACTGCCCATGAACTGAGAAAAGTCAAGCGTGCAGCTGCCAAGATGCCACTTGCCACCAGTTTGGCCATATTTCAGAGCTGCAACATCACTGGAGTGCCCAAAAGCACAAGGTGTGCAATACTCAGAGACATGGCCAAGGTAAGAAAGGCTGAAAGACGACTACCACTAAACAAGACACACAAGCTGAAACGTCAAGACTGGGCCAAGAAATATCTCAAGACTGGTTTTTCTAAGGTTTTATGGACTGATGAAATGAGAGTGAGTCTTGATGGGCCAGATGGATGGGCCCGTGGCTGGATTGGTAAAAGGCAGAGAGCTCCAGTCCGACTCAGACGCCAGCAAGGTGGAGGTGGAGTACTGGTTTGGGCTGGTATCATCAAAGATGAGCTTGTGGGGCCTTTTCAGGTTGAGGATGGAGTCAAGCTCAACTCCCAGTCCTACTGCCAGTTTCTGGAAGACACCTTCTTCAAGCAGTGGTACAGGAAGAAGTCTGCATCCTTCAAGAAAAACATGATTTTCATGCAGGACAATGCTCCATCACACGCGTCCAAGTACTCCACAGCGTGGCTGGCAAGAAGGGGTATAAAAGAAGAAAAACTAATGACATGGCCACCTTGTTCACCTGATCTGAACCCCATTGAGAACCTGTGGTCCATCATCAAATGTGAGATTTACAAGGAGGGAAAACAGTACACCTCTCTGAACAGTGTCTGGGAGGCTGTGGTTGCTGCTGCACGCAATGTTGATGGTGAACAGATCAAAACACTGACAGAATCCATGGATGGCAGGCTTTTGAGTGTCCTTGCAAAGAAAGGTGGCTATATTGGTCGCTGATTTGTTTTTGTTTTGTTTTTGAATGTCAGAAATGTATATTTGTGAATGTGGAGATGTTATATTGGTTTCACTGGTAAAAATAAATAATTGAAATGGGTATATATTTGTTTTTTGTTGAGTTGCCTAATAATTATGCACAGTAATAGTCACCTGCACACACAGATATCCCCCTAAAATAGCTAAAACTAAAAACAAACTAAAAACTACTTCCAAAAACATTCAACTTTGATATTAATGAGTTTTTTGGGTTCATTGAGAACATGGTTGTTGTTCAATAATAAAATTATTCCTCAAAAATACAACTTGCCTAATAATTCTGCACTCCCTGTATAACTGAACTCATGGCCAGAGATGGGCAGTAACGCGTTACTTGTAATCCGATTACTTTTTTCAGGTAACGAGTAAAGTAAGGGATTACTATCGCAAAAACGGTAATTAGATTACCGTTACTTTCCCGTAAGCACGCTGTGTTACTGCGTTACTAAAACCGTGATTTTTTTTGCGAGAATGTTTCATGACAGTGACGTAAGCGAGTGCGACGTTCGTGACAACAGCTGTGTGCAGATCAACAAAGGATAATATATCGATTGTGGGAGAGAGTATGAGTGTGCAGCGTTTAAAGCGTGGAAGTACTGACCTTACTTTGAGTTTGATTCCGTAAAAAGTGACAAAAACATTAGTGTCCGTTGTGCGTGGGAAGAAAACTTCTTTTTACAGCGAAAAAAACCCCTAAACTTCCAAGCAAGCACCGAGTGCGCAACCACGTAATGGGAAATTCACAGAGAAACTCGCGGATTCTTCCACTGACCGCTGCGGCACACCTGCACCAGGGTAAACCTCCGCCTACCGCAGTCCTGCTTTACAGGTGAAAATAGAGCAACAGGGCTGCTAGTCTTTGATTTTATTTATTTTCTACTGTGTTTCACTTGCATCTATTTGAAAGAGTGAGTGTAAACACAAAAAAAATTTTTATTTTATGTTCTGGAATGTGCAGAAAATAGGTTTAAATGTTAAACAAATTTCTTCCAGTCAGAGAATTTTACATATAATTAAATTTTTGCTTGATGCATAAAGTTAAAAGATTAAAACTAATAAAACAAGTTTTAAATAGAGACTTTTCCATTTGATTACATTTTGTATGATGGATTATGCAAAAAAAAGTAGAATTGGGCTGAAAGAGCTATTGCTTTATCACCTATTCAGGTTGTAAATCGTGCTTTTAAAAAGTAACGAAGTAACTAAGTAATTAATTACTTTTGAAAATAAGTAATCAGTAAAGTAACGGGATTTTTTGGGGAAGTAATCAGTAATTAGTTACTGATTACATTTTTCAAGTAACTTGACCAACACTGCTCATGGCAATTGTGTTTTTTGTGCATCTGTAAAGTCTACTTTTTGTCTCTATCCGGTATAGTTACTACCTTGTGTGGAATTAGTAGTGTGATCCACACTGGGTCCTGTATGTGGGTTCGGGGAACCACCACTGCCATGGAGCCAGTCTCCCTGGTCGACTCCTTCACCCAGGTTGCTCCAGCTACACATTGTGTCCTCAAAGTCACAAAATCCACGAGGAGGACACTGATTATCAGTCAGCTGTACATCATCAATAGCCATGTCCCCCTCCTGTGTAGGGCCGGCCTTCACACCTTCCACCACAATCTGAGACACAAAGCATGTACACCAGATTTTAAAAAATCTTAGTGGAAGAGTTATTTTAGTGTTTTTTTAAATATTTTTGTATCATTTCCATGACACTGCACTGTTGTACACTCAAAGTAGTGTTACCAATTAATGTGCCATAATTTTTGTCTGCCCAAGAAAATAAACTCTCACAGTAATATGTGTTTATGCAGTTTTATGTGATCAGGTTTTGAAATATTGGTCTTCTGTTTTTTGTAGATTACTCTAATTCACCACATTATTACCAGGAAACACTTTAGTGTTTTCGGAGAACAATTAGTGCATGCGTTTCAACTCCATTTTACAAAAACAACTCTTTTTTCTACACAACACAAAGATTAAATGAAAATATGACACCTCTTACATTATTTTGAATATTTACAGATGTTGTTTAAACACAGTCAAATTAAGCAGCATATGAAAACAACATAAAGGAAATGGCTTACAAATATATACAGTTGTAGTAATGGAAAAAAAAACACTCCCAGAGTTTACTTGTGTAACAATACCACAATGTAGTGGAAGTGAAAGTACAGTGTCATCAAAAAAAAAGAACAACCTCAGTGGAGAGTAATAATACTGATTATGGGGACATAATGACCCACAGCAGGGTTAAACCTGTATTAAAATGTACTAATATTTTATAATTACTGAATTAACAGAAAAGCATTAACTATGTTTTATATTAGAATAAGTGTGTGTGTGAAAAATTAAAAATGTATTTAGACACTGTACTGCTTTTTTGTTGTTGTCTGTGCATCTATTTGTTCACACGTGTTTATTTATGTAACTGTTTTTGTGCCTCTGATCAAGGCACTGGTTTACAGCTGGAGCGCTGCCCTCTGCTTCTGTATGTACTGAATACACAAAACTAATTTTCTCACTGGACTAAATAACTTATTTATGACTTAAATTGCTCTGTTCACTAGTTTGGATGGATCTTTGTGACTCACTCTGTAAGGATGAAGCCGAGGCAGAAGAGAAGCCCGAGCGAACCTCCACAGAAGGCCCTGGTCTCCTGTCTGAGAGAAAATCAGAGCTTCCTTCCCATCTTCACTTTGCTGGTAAACATTTAGTGTCCCCATTCCTTTGCCATACATGTGGTACCACAGCTGCACGCAAGATCCTTTGTCTGAAGGACAAAAAAAATCACATCTGAATCCCCTGAACTGTTTTGGCCCTGTTTGAACGCGGGCCCCTGTCTGCATTATATAAAAATACTGCTGAGTCTCTCACCCGCTGGGTACAGAGGTGAAAACATTGCAGCTTTCTGGCCAGCTCGGTCAGTAGACGATGAAGGCAGGTAGAAGTAGTGACCCGTAGGTGTGCTGGTGGTGTGATCGCTCTCCGGTCCTGTGTAAGGGTTGTGAGTATATCCCTGATGTCTGATCCACTCAGAATCACTGGCTGCTTGCTGCTCCCAGTTACAGCTCCCATCCTCAAAGTCACACAAATCTGTACAACATTATTACATTTTAACTTAATCTGAGGACATTAGACATGACAGTTTTTGATTAACACTGTAATATCTGTTGCAGTTAATTAGCTCCCTGTGCATTGGATAAGACTAGTTCTGCTGCAGTTTCAGTGAGCTGCTAAACTATTTTGTATTTTGGTCAGAGAGCTCCTGTTTGAACTCTAATAGAGCAAATGAATGAAATTGGAGTCTAAACTTAAGTAAACATCTCTTTGGAGCCAAGGGGTGGATGTTGGGATGATGGAAGTTTGAAACATCAGAGAGAGATGCAGCTGACAGAGGATGAAATAGAAATTTGGCAGCTTCCTCACAAATTTTGGAGGGCTTGTTTTGGTATCTGGGGAGAGGAGAGTGTGAGGCAGGGCAACTTGAAATGCCCATGTGAAGTACCTGGTATGTTTTTATACACTTATTGCATCATTTTTTAAATGAATACTTGCAAAATGACTATTACGCCCCCATTTAGCATTTTATTTGATCTATACAGTTAGTAAACTGAAAAGGAACAATATAATTACTTAACATGTGTGGCAAAAAATAGCAAATAACAGACATTAATGTGGTTGCTTGGAATTTTTATCATTTTCAGCTCCATTACCAGAAACAGGACATGCTCCAGGACTCAAGGAGATGTCATCAATGGCTATGTCTCCAGCCTCTCCCCCCACTGCTGCCTCCAGAACAACCTGGTGGACTTTCTGCAGGTTCACATGGCTCTGAACCTGCAGCCACTCATCTCCTTGGTTTCCTGATTTTTGCCACACCTACAGGAAAGACAGAATGTTGATTCACTCATCCCAATAAGGATGTGAGGAGGATTTTTGCAACACAGTGTTATGCACTGTCTGTTAAGGTTCTCAGTGTTATGCACTGAAAGTGTGCATCTTGCATTCATTATGCCATGCATTAATGTGATTTTGCAATCAGCATTTCACAAGAATGTGAAAAGTATAATAACACAGAGAAAAACACAGTGGAAACAGCCGCAAATATTTCTCAATCGGCCACACAGACGTTTTTTTCCCTTTTTTTTCCTGCAGTAAAGGGAAGTAACGTGTCCAGACTAAAACGGCATGACTAACAAAAAGAAAAAAAAAACCTAAGTGGCCTTCTTAAGGCCTCTGCCATATTTTTTGGCGTTCACTGGATAAAATAAATTGAGAAAATGACTAATTTCATGCATATTTTTACCAGAGTTTTCTCTAAGGGATCAGATGTTTGCAGGAACATCTTGAGGGAACCCACAGTGGCTCCAAACATGTGGTACCAAAATGAAAAACAGTATCCTTTTTCACCAGCAGGTGGAAGCAGTGAAGACTTCAGCTGGGCTGAATCACCCTTTATGCTCGGTGAGGAACTCTCGATGTAAAGGTATTTCCCTGTGAAACAAAAACAAGACAACTTCAAGGTCTCAACCTTTTAATAAAAATAAATTTGCAACTTATGTCCTAAGCTTGCATATGTGGCATGTGAGGAGTGATGCTCCACTTTCACATTGTGTCACACTGAGCCATAAAAAGTTTAAAGAGAGAATTTTAGAAACCAAAATTTGATAAATGCTAAAGGTAAAAAGAAATAGACATTTTGTAAGACTATAATTTTATGTATCATGCCACTGCTTCAAGCAATACAATACTATTTCTTTTTGGTTATATAGTCCCAAAAACTAAGCTAATGTTTATAACAATTTATGAAAACTCCCCAGTTAATCAATTTTAAGCTTTAACTGTGGAATTAAGATGCACCATCTTGCAGTTAGTCTTGCAGGATTTGTCTTTTATGTGCATTCTGCCATTTTGTGATGGACATTACTCAGTCTGTCCTGTTCACTCAGTTCTACTTGTTATAATGTCAACAGTCAATTTACATTAATGGTCTCTTGTGGTTACAGTGGCTGATGCTCAGCAAAGGTTACAAAGGCCAGCCTTGATGGACACAAGGCATCTGGCACTTGCATAAATATACAGACTAGCATAATGAAAATTTAGCATGAGGTAAAAGGACCTTTGCTGCTGGTGTGGTCTCCTGCAGGCCCGGTGTTAGAGGTTTGAGTGGGACCTGCCCCGCTAAGCCAGTCCAGCTGATCCTCAGCCCCCTGAACCCAAGCACACAGACCATCTTCAAAAGAACAGCCAAAGGACGCCAGAGCTGAGAAGGGAAGGAAAACAAAAATAATCCTGGAAGTCTGAACATGGCACAAAAATGGATATAAAATGATACATGCACCACACTCATTCCCCTACCTCTCATGTCATATATTCACTAACAGTCACTTTGAATTAACTTTATTTACCTGGAGGTTGGTAGGATTTTTCACAGTTTAGGAAAGAGATATCATCCACAGCAACAACATGAGAAGCAGCTGCATTATTCATGCCACTGAACAAAACCTGGTGACAAAAATGGTCAGGCACTTTTTAATGATTAGTATTTATTATTTATTATTATATGAAACTCATTTGTTCTCATTGCTTCCTGTGTACATTTTTCATTGTTGAGAGGAGGCAAAATCAAACACCTTATAAGGCTGCTGGTGCAGGCCGAGAGGCAGATGCTCCGGGCTCCAATGAGAGACGGTGCTGTGACTACGTGACCACAAGATTGCTTCACTCCCTCCAGCTTGCTGCATAAGCACTCTGAGTGACCCAGCGCTCTCTGCACTGATGTGGAAGTGAAACCTGTGTGTAGGAAAGAAGGAAGGAAGACGCAGAGAGAGCGTTGGATTGGGAAGACACTTGCATGGTAGAAAGAGGGGAGGGGAGCTTTGAAGCATTGAGCAATTCATACACGGACATATCCATCAAATATATCCATCAAAATAACCAGGTTTGACGCGATCATTTGTCTGCGCATCACTGCTTACCGAATCTGGCAGTAGGGGGACGAAGGAGACAGCGGGGGACTCTGGAGTTGAGCTTCACTCTGTGTAGACCCCTTACTGAAATTAACTCTCATGTAGTAGCCTGAGAATAACAGACACGTGGTGATTAAACACGCTGTGAAGTGAAGCTATGACAATAACATCAATGAACTACTCAATAACAGCCACCTGTGTCTGCAGTGTGATCAGTGGGTGGCTCAGTGTTGTTACTGGCTCGCTGCCTCTGCCACTTGCTCTGTCCATCGCTAACATCAGTCCATCGGCACTGATCATTCTCAAATGTGCACGGACCTGAAGGGTTCAAATCAAGAGATGTAACACTGCTGTGGAAATCACTCACTCGAGAGAAGTAAACCGCTTTTAAAAGATTTTGTGTTGTATGCAGGTGCGTCAGTCAAAGGAATTTCTGCTGATAAAACAGTCACAATATTCATGGTCATCACGGCCAAAGAAAAAACAGGTGCTGGGCCCAAACACAAGCCTCAAAAGAAAGAAGAGCATAACTGATCCAGTTTTCTCCTGTTAAAGGCATACAATTGGTTTTGGTGGCAATTACAGTGCTGTGAAAACGTTTTGCCCCCTTCCTGAGTTCAAAAGGCAGTTTTGATGATTTCATTTATTAAGGGAATAAAAGCTATGCAAACCTACTAGTCTCCCATATATGAAAAGTACTCACCCCTTAAACCTAATAATTGTAAGTCACCACCCTCGGCAGCGAAGTGTTTGCGATAACTGGCAATGAATCGTTCACATTGCTGTGGAGGAATTTTGACCCACTCTTCTTTGCAGAATTGTTATAATTCAACCACATTGGAGGGTTTTCTAGCACAAACAGCCTATTTAGGGTTATGTCAAAGCACTGAAATTGTCATCAAGGCTTACAAATCACAACACTGCATAAGTGTGCGAGGACTTAAATTTCTTCTTTCATTGGCGCTGAAATTGCACATGACCTGTTTGGGGATAAGTGTGCAACTCATTTCTATGCAGAGTCCATCTGTATCTGATTTCTTGCGCTTATGAAAACTTTCCCAACTATTCCAGTGCTTCTTTTTTATACAGCACGGCTTAAAAAAAATGAATATTTGGCATAAAAAAAAGCCTGAGAATAAAACTATCTTTATACAGTGGATAAACACTGTAAGTAAGAGTGAAATTTCATAATACTGTTTGGTAATATTTACTCTACCATATTTACTGTCAAAATGTAAAAACACTAATAATGAAATTCAGCAGCACCACAACATGCAGGCTTTAAAATGGGATGAATAAACCATTTTAACCATTGCAAAGGAGGAATTATTTTAAGGACTGTCGCAGTAGGCAACATTAGCATTTAGAGGACTACAGAAGTGTATTTTATGGCAGCGTTACTGTTTTAAATGACCTCTGCAACTAGCCACATTCAGGAAAAACAGTGATTAAATGGATTTTTGCCACAACTTTGATAATAACACTTTTTTCAAGACAAACTTGAATACAATATGCAGCTCTCACCACAGCCGGCTTCGTCTTCCCCCTGCGGGCAGTCTAGATGATAGTCACATTGTAAGGTAGCCAGAATACACACTTTTCCCTGTGACTGCCAGCAAAAAAACTCATTATCCTGCATCAGGAAAAAAAAGAGACAAATACCCACTGTGTATTTAGACTTGTTTATAATTTATGTTTCCTAAGTTTGCTATCACAGAAATAAAGTCAGATTCTGCAGCTTACCTGACAGGGGTTTATTGGTGCAGTAGAGGTCAAGTGTGGAGAAGTGGGTGTGTTAGAGGTTGATGGTGGGGCAGAGGTTGACGACAGGTCAGGTAGCTCGCTGTTGTTGGGGTCAAATACACAATCCCTGGAGAAAGATACATCGTCCAGTGCAACCAGACCTCTGAGACCGTCGCCGAGCTCATACCTAAAGACAATCTGAGGATAAAACAGAGATTAGACTGTGGCCTTTTAGCTATTATTCTGCCGGGGAACTGCTCTGATACAACACATAATTATATTGTACATATAAGAAGTATTCATTCGTCTACAGATACTTTTATGCAAAGGCCTCAACAGTCTTCTTGGTCTTATAATTTCAATAATGTCTGTAAGCTTCAGGGATTTAAGGCTATTATTTAAGTTGATGTCTAACAGCATTTATACACATGAGGCAGTGGCTGCCATTCAATTAACTGCTTGTGTCCTCACTAACCTTGCTGCTGGTTGCGGAGGACAACGTAACCTCGGCTCTCTGCCAGCTGTAGCTTTGTGATGCTTCCCTGGTCCATAAAACTCTGTCGTCACTACCGGACCGTAGAGTCCTGGACTGTGCAGTCAGTCGGCCTGAAGCATCATTCAGGCTGAAGTAGAAGAATCTCACCTGAAAGTATTACAACAGTACCGTGAGCATAAAAAGAACGGGCTGACGACAGGATGGTGTTTGCTAAAGAATTCTTGTAGACTCAGCAACCTGCAGGAGTAGTTAATACTTTACTGCAATTACTCAAGATAAGAATCAGAAAGGTAATAAAAATATGTGTAGATAAGCATTGTTAATTACTGTAGTATAATTACAGAAGTGTTCAGCAGTTTTATTTGTACTGTGCCCCATAAGTGCTTCATATAGATGCTATTAAATACATCAAAGGTTATTATTATTATCTCCTGCAGTTTGTCAATCTGTCAAGATTTTGCCCCCATCAGCTATTACTATTATCTGTATTAATGAAACCACTGCAGCTTATTAAAAGCTTATTAACTGCCTGCTTTTTCTCCCCATTTGACATTTTGGTGATTTTTTTTATTTTTTAGCTTTTATGGAACTTTATGACATGACTTGTCAGTACCCTAAAAAACACAAGGTGGTGTTTTTCTGTAAACAACACTTTAATTTACATACAGTAAACTCACTTTGCAATTAAAGCTGGGCAATAAAGTTTTGGACAGAATCTCTGATGCCTCGCCACTTGCACTCAGGTGAGTTCCAGGTATAATGTAGTGACCTGTTTGGATAAGACGGAATTAAAAACTAAAATAAATCATACCATTACTGATTCAAAGCAAAGTTAATTCAGACTTTAACTCTTAGACCTGCATCAGAATTTTGTGTGTGGTCCCTGTGAGGTCCGTGGTGGGGCCAGGCGTCCTCTCCTTTGTGATATGTCCACTCAGCTCCGGGTGTGTCCACATCGCTTGCTGCCCAGGAACACAGGCCGTGTTCGAAGCTGCAGCGCTCCAACACACCTTGTAGCTCTATGTGATTAGCAGATAAAGAAAGAAGTGAATAATTAAAAAAATAAATGTAATTAATACAAAAATTCAGTTTCCAAGTACAAAATCTACCACAGAGCATTTTTTCTTTTCTCACCACAGTTGTTTTCATCAGACCAGTCCCCACAATCATCGCTGAAGTCACAGACATGGTTGGTGTCCACACACACGCTGTTGTTGCATGTGAACACACCCTCAGGACACTGAGGGTGTGGCTCTAATAATAATTTTTAAAAAGATAAAAAATAAATGTCCAGAAGGGACAAAATAGTAAAGAGGACATCAGAGCGCACAGGGTGAGCAGGTAGCCTACCAGGCAAGCTGCAGTTGGTGAAGTCCACATCATCAATAGCGATGTATCCGGGTATATCGAAGGTCCTGGAGGCCTCAAACAGGATGGTGAAGTCCTGAGGTATTCTGCCAATCGTTACTTCACCGTGTTGCCATGAATCTCCGTGGTTACCAGATAACCACCACAGCCTGGTGGTCCTGGATCCCTCCTTCAGTAGCACGTTCAGCTCTTCTGCATCTGTTGATTGATTGTTGCAAAGGTTGGAATAAATTTTTTGAATTGTATTATTTATTTATTTATTTATTTATTTATTTGCTGAAGACATAGATCCTATAAACATACCCTCCCCATACATGTTGTAGAAGAAGTGCAGTATGCAGGTGGTGCTGGCCTGTTTCATAAGGGGACTCTGGAGGGTAGCAGGGCTCATTTGATCACCCTGGTTAGGTTCCACTGCCATGTACCAACCTGGAAACATCAGATCAGAACCTACTTAAAACTGCTGATTGTCTACACTTATCTCAGTGTGAAACTGCATAAACACAAGTGTTGCTAAGACTTTCCAAATTGTACAAAAAGACAAAAGCCGGCTGAGATTGTAAGAAGAGTCCAGGTTTAGGAAAAGTAATCTGAGACAGTTTGATTTGACGCTTGGTGTAAATGTATTATTATATCTTTAGTGTGTGTATTTGGCCTTGCCTAGATTAGTGCCCAGAGTGTGGTCCACGGGTGGTCCTGTATTCCCAGTAACGTTCCTTCCTCTCATCCACCGACACTGGCCAACACTGATGTCCTCCCAGTTACATGTGCCATTCTCAAACGAGCAACCCGCAAACCCCAAATCTGTTTCATTAACTGTGTCAAAAAGAAAACAAAATATTTTGTGTAACTTGATTTACTAAGAAAAAAGGGAATGCAACAAAAAAAAAAGAATAGCTGTACCTTGACAGAGGCCTGGTGTGAGAAAAATGTCATCAATGGCAATGAATCCTCTGCTAGTCTCTGCCTCGATCAGCAGCTGTTTTTGAGAGAGCATGTAAATATGTATATAATATTCCTGGGTTCTAATGTAACAGCTAAATCTGTTTGCAATACCTGGAAAGGTTTGGATGTCTCTACAGACTGAGAGAACTTGCCCCAGCGGCTCTCACTGCTGTTACTGTGGAACATCAGATCCTCGTCTGACGGCCCTGAATGTATGAACACCTGCAAAGTCCCGGAGTCGCTGATAGACAACAGGAAAATTGTTTTAGTTGAGAGAAAAAAAAGAGAGATTCTTGTTAAAAACAAGAAATATACACTTTTCATTTCCAAAACTAATAATGGCATCTTTCTGCTACAGGGTTAAAAGGCTGCTGGTTTCACTGTTGGTAGTGCAACTCTTTTTGGAACAAACTGAACTCTGCCACAGAATATTCTCAGTCTTGCACAAAGTAAAGCAGGTGATTCACGAATACATGACATTTGTGCACACTTCTTGAGGAAGTCAGTGAGGAAACTACACAAGATAAACAGGATAAAGTGCAACCTGATTTTTTTTTGCTGACCTGTTGTCCATGTGGTACCATAAAGTGAGACAGGATGTGGTGTCTTTAAGTTGGATCCATTCAGACACTACCTGTGCAACACTGCTGTGACTTTGGTTTGGTGACGAGCTCAACAGGAACCGACCTCCATGCAAAAAGAAAACAAAATTCACACAATAAATAAATACAGTTAATATTTAATGCTGCTCCTTTTGCTGTTTTAACAATTCAAACTTGGGGTACACCAGCATAAACGTTAAAAGATTAAACATATTATTTTCTAATGATATTAATGCAGTTGTTAAGGTTTAGATATTTATAAATAGAGAGCATCTAGAATTTAGAAACATTACATCTAGTCAGGGAGGAGGTTAGGTCAGCAACAGGACATAAGTCAGGGATAAAAAAAAGAGAAGTATGTTTCAAGTAACTATGTTATGTCAGTTAAAAATTAACTTCAGTTCACATAGATCAGGTTGCAACATCAACAGGTTGCAACATCAGCAGTTTTTGATTATAATTAACTAAGTTTCAGATGATTCACACCATCTGTCACATTTTGAAACTTCAAACAAAGACAAAATGTTCACTGGGAACTGAAATCCACACCATTGGTTGACTTTCTGAGTGTTTAGCTTTAGCTATTTGTAAGGCAGATAAGAGCAGTAAGGGTGAGCTTAAACTGTAACGCTAGTGTCAGCTAGAAGACATTTAAGTAGTGCAGAGCTGATGGGAATCCCAAGAGTCACCACTTTAATATTATACATAAAATATGTAAGCAAATAAAAAATGTTGGTCAGTGCAGTTTTAAGGATTTAAATGTATTTTAAATAAGTCTGAATACTGTCTATGCCAATGCGGATATCAATGAAAAACTGAGCTGTCAGCCACTAGAGTTTGAACCAAAATAAATTCTTTCTAAACCAAGAGTGGTTTCTTGATTGTTTTATTCAATATGCACAAATATGCAAAATGTGCATGCAAATCTCCCTAAAAGGCTCAAAAAGCTGATATCATCAGACTAAAATGCAATGGAGGTCATATAAATCCTTGTAAGTCCTGTACCAAGTCTTGCAAGACGATGGAAAACCAACCCAACATGTAAGAATCTTTATCCAAATGTATCAAAGAGAACTGTTGGCTTATCTAGTTTTTTTTTCCCCTGTATATCACATTTTTGTGGCTAAAACCTTGACTCAGTAATCCTTGTTTAAGGCCATACCCTCCGGGGTTTGAGTGGTGTGGTCTGTTGGTGGACCGTGGAAGCCTCCTCTGGCCAGCACCCAGTCATGTCCGTCTTCTTGGAGGATGTTGACCCAGGTGCATTGTCCAGACTCAAAGTCACAGCTACCCAGAGGACTACAGGCTCCGTCCCTCACAGAAAAGTCATCAATTTTCACTGTGGTATTCGTGCCATGCACATGAACAGCCTTAAACACCACCTGATCAAGCAACACAGCTGTTTTAGGTAGAATTCCCACAGAAGATAAAGAAAAATACAAAATGAAACATACTGGAAGAATAAGACTGTCTGATTGTCAGAAAAGAAAACAAATGCTTTTACATTGAATTTTGTAGGTGATGACACCGTGACCTCTGCCACCTCCCAGCCTGCAGAGAGCCCTCCAGTCTGCTGCCAGAGGACATCACCAACTTCTGCGCTTTGTCTTATATGGATAGCGAGGTTGCTAGAGGAGTCTGTGGGTAACCAGTACCTAAAATAGTACATTTACATTAAATGTACAGTAATATGTGCACCAGTCTTCAACCTCCAATTGTAAATCTGTGATGGATCTTTGAACTCACCAGAAGCGCACACACATTTCTTTAGCTGAAGGTAAATCTGGTGTGAACAGCTCAGCGATCTCATCCTGTGTAGAATTTGATGTTACCATCATGTAGAAACCTATAAAAACAAAATTTGTTTTGTGACAAAAATGCAAAGACGACTGTTGACTGGGACATTTCTGAGAAACGATGACTAAAATCTGAGGCAGAGAACAATGCTGCTACTTTCAGACAATTTGTTGAACTTATGACTGATTGTGAAAATCAGCTTATGGCAATTTATAACATTCCTGCTTCAGTGGTAAAATATTGTATTGTATTATATTGTCTGTAACAGCCGTCTAAGCTTTAGCTGCCATCTAAAAGGTGTCAAACACTGCAGAGGATTAGCTAAAAGAAGAGCCTACACCTCGATAATCCTGCAGGCCTGTTAAGTAACAGAATCCTTTTTTTAAACAGAGTTGTATGAAATATTAGATATAACACATCAAATACAGATGATTGGATTGAGTAATAAAGCTATGCAGTATTTTCGCATTAAAACAATGTGTTACATTATGCAACATACTCCTTCTTGATAATTATTTTACAAGATGATGAGTCGCATTTTTATTGTGACTTATTATTGTAGAGCTCTGATCCACAAGTTGATATCAAGGGACAAACTTAGGACTTACAATATATTACCATTATAGTTACAGCATAAATATTGTCCTGTAGGAGTGAGACCATGACTGCTCAGCTCTGTTAATCCCACATTGTGCAGTGGCACTGTGGCACAGTTCAGCACTCACCATTCTCAGTTCCATATGTGTGATCCACATGATGCTTTGTTCCTTTTCTGCGAATCCAGCGACCCAAATGACTCACATCATTCTCAAAGCCACACAAGTCCGAGTCAAACCCACACACATCTAAATGGTGTTTAAAACAAAAAGGTTGCAAAGTTTTATTTTATTTATTTATTTGATATTGATTTGATGTTATTTGACGATAACTGGGAGTACTGAGTTAATGTTTACATACCGTGATTACTGCAGGCCCCCTCTTTAACTTTAACATCATCAATAGCAATGAATCCTTGACTGCTGGTGTCTCTTTGACCACTAAACACAATCTGTGAATTAAGGATGATGCAAAGTTTAATGCTGCCAAAGTGCTACATTAAATGTTTCTGAATTAGAGACATTTCTATTCAGAGTCAGAAGCTAAAAAATTACTTGAAAATTGACTGACATTTTTATGGCAAGGTGAGGTTTACCTGTACTATGTCATTCATGCTGAGGGTTACTTTCGCATTCATCCACTCTGGATTCTGCGTTCCCCGACGAGTCCAAACTAAGAGTTCAGATGATTGCTAGAAAAAATTATGTAAAGGAATGTGAAGAAATCTGAAGATGATATAAAGCACAGCCTGAAACTGAAGGTTCAGTTGTGTTAAAAAGGTTACATACTGTTTGAACCAGCAGATCCAGGTTTGACACTGAAGGCCCGAGCATGTGATACCAGAAATCAACACAGATTGGTGACGCACGAGTAATGACAGGAACAGAGATGACTGCTTTTTCACCATTCTTAGATCCAAATCCATTAATAAGTAGAAAGAAACCTTGATAGAGAGGGGAAAATGGATGAAGATGAGAATAAAAGGCCGGGCTGTTGTGAAAACAGGAGAATACTGTATAGGCAGGGTGGAGTGGATGGAGATGGGTGTCAGAGGTGACAGAAACATACCAACAAGAGAGAAAGGAAATCTTTACAAGTTGGTTGTGAGATGTATGATGTAATCATGTATGGTTTGAGATGGTGACCCTGACAAGAAGACAGGAGGCTGAGTTGAAGGTACCAAGATTTTCACTGGGAGTGATACACGAGATTAGAAATATGTACATCAGATGGACGGCTCAGGTTGATCAGCTTGGAGAAAAACCTAGAGAGGCAAGGCTGACATGATTTGGACATTTGCAGAACAGGGATAGTGGATATAGTGACCGAATGGTGTTGAATATGGAGCTTCTAAACAGGAGAATAACAGAAAGAGAAGTAGTGATGTAGTAAAGGATGACATGCAGAAGGTTGATGTGACAGGTGAGGATGGTAAGGACAGGGTGAGTTGAAGGCAGATGAGACACTGTTGTGACCTCTACAAGGAACAGCCAAAAAAAGAAGAAGAAGAAAGAAAGAAAGACTTTCTCTAGAAAAACAAGACAAAGGATAACTGGGTATCAAAGTTGTTCATTATTTTTCAGCTAAGGTGTATCACTAGACTTCTGTTATAAATGCACTGCCTCTGTGCTTATATTACTGTCAATAATGAATACCTTCATTATTCCCAACAGTATGATCATACTGAGGTCCATCCCATGGTTGCTCAACTGGAAGTCCAATACTGAGAGTCCAGTTCAAATCATGATTGGCCTCCTGGACCCAGTTACACAGACCTGTTTTTACAAGAGAGTATTCAAACACGATATAAGTACATGAGCAGGAAAGAAAAAATTGACATACTCAAATTGAGAAAAATGCATGTAGGAGTGGTTACACATTCATATCTATAATATTTTAAAATGTTATAGATAGATCATATATAGTTATAGTTATATAACTATATATGTTATAGATCATATATAGTGATGGATATAGCCAATGCATACTTAGCGAAGTCGTGTTATGAAGCCCGGTGTTTTGAACTGGGCATGAAGGAGATGGGATACCAATAATACCAACAAATATTGTAAATTCATTTATATTTCTTTATTGTTCATTGAGCTAAGTTGTGTCCATATATTTCAAAGTCACTGATGATTAAAAGAAAAACACAATGGCAATGATTATGAGCTTTTAGTTGTGGAAAAAGCTCTTAAAGGTAATTTTATGTCTAACATTTTCATTATCATGACCATGATTTGTAAGCTCTAATGCCAGTAATCATAAGAACTTGAATGGCATTTCATTTTGTAGCATACTATTAACAAATGAAGCTATTTCTGCTAAATTTCTGGTAAATTTTGCACTTTTACCTTCTTCAAAGGTGCAGTCCATGGCAGAGGCAGGAGCGCTGGTCATGGTGGTGGTTGGGTATGGTGTAGTGGTTGGAATGAGGTCATCACAAGACATGTTCCTGATTATGTGAACGTCATCCAGGGAAAAGCTGTCATCTGTTGAGGCGGGACACCTGGCTTGCAAAATAATCTGCGATAAAGAACAATAGAAGTTTAAAACTCTGCGCTGATTTATCATTGGTCAATATTTTCATGAGAAAATCAACATCAAAATGATGCAATTCTTACCTGGTGAGGGCCTGATGCGCTATAATCCACCCTGTCTCTGATCCAATTGTTATTAGAAAATCCACTTGTATTCCACACAGCACGCAGTCCAGCAGGCTCATTGACAAACACCGTCAGTGTAATGGCTGAAGGCCCTGGGTCATCAAGAGAATAATTAAGTGTTATTTCTTTGTTTATACTATGTTTGTTATTAGAGGTTCTCTGTTTGGTTCTTAGTTATGTTTACTATTTATGTATAAGTTATTTAAAGTTTTATTATTATTTTAGTATTTGGAGCCTTTATTTGTTTCTTAATTGTGGAGTTTATTAGTTCCCTTACTAGTTTCCCTTTGTTTCATTCTCCTGTGCTATCCCTTCTGTTGAGGAGATGCTTAACAGAGGAGTTATTTCTTTGTCTCTGCATTCATTACTGGTTATACTTTATTAATTAGTTAACTGGTTATACTTTATTAATTAGTTAACTCTTGTGCCTGGTTTTGGGTTTTGCTCCCTCCCCTGCTGTCTTGACTATTTGCAGCTGTGACTTGCTACTTTGGTATTTCCACCCCTTATGTGTATAAACAGTCTTTCCTCTCAGTTTTTTTTCTAGAGTTGGTTGAACAACTTCAGTGTGCTGTTTTTGACTTTAACTTCAGCCTCAATAAATGGCTCTGCCTCACTTGTCTGTATCGGATCCAAGCCTCAATAATCAACATGTGACAATTTATTTAGGGGTTTAAATAACGACAGCAATTTAATTTTCTAACACAAAGCACCACTAATGATAAGACTTTTGTTTGGGTCTTTTAATGAATGTAAGTGAAGGTTCAACTGCATGCTAATTTTCACACAAATGCTTTTGCTACTTCAATTTATAGCTGCTAGTAGTTACATTGATGCTATTATTTTGTATCCACATGTTACTACAGTAGATTCACTGATCTCTTGACAGGTTGAAATAAATTTTCCACTTACAATGTCAATTTTGATAACTGTACTAAGATCTGGATTGAGTTTTTTCATGACTGGCATTGGACTTAGCATGAAATTACTGTTACACTGTGTAATTAACACTAACATGGCATGACTGACATTAATGTTGGTAGTTTCTGTCTTTAAGTTATTGTAAAGTTGATAACTATTCATGTTTGACTGCAGAAAAGCAGACCTTATCTTGTTTACACCACATATTTGCAGATTGTTAATAAAACAAGATTAATATAAAGTAAAAAAAAACCAAACTGTACTCACTACTTGATAGCCATGTTCCAACATGGTGCCACATCTCCAGACAAGCTTGGTCAACAGCTGCCATTGATTCACTCTCCAGTTGGGCAATTTCTTCTTTATCAGAATCGGATGCCATGAAAAATGCAAAGTGGCCTGAAAAACATATTTATTTTTTAAAAAGTGGCATCTTCTGACATTGCCTAAGAATTTGAAGGATATCTTCACTTATAGAGCAAATGCTATAACAGTAATATTGAAGTGAGCCTGCCATTATAGTTAAAGTACATGTGTGACATGTAAATTACCTAAAGCAGATCCTGTGGTGTGGTCTCTGGGTGGAATCATTGAGCCATCACTTTTGCTAGAGAGCCAATCCCACTCAACTCCAAACTCTGGGGGAGGATTGTTGACCCAACCACAGAAGTCCCTCTCAAAGTCACAAAAACCTTCAAAGAAATACACAGACACATTATACAGCTGGATACACACAGTGTAATCAAATCAAATCAATCGAACAAATAAACACTACGATTAATTTGTTATCTAAAATCTACAGTGGCTACTTACCCGTCGGAGGGCATGCATCATTCAGGACTATGAGGTCGTCAATGGCTATATCTCTGCTTGGTTCATCCCCAACTATCGCCTCAAAAATCACCTCGAATTCAAAAGCACAAATGTCGTGTAATAGCTCTGTCTTTTACATGACATCCTTTAAAGTATAATTGCTAAAATGATGAAAGTAAGTGTTTTTTTAAGTGTTTCATTATCCTTGAAATATATAAAATGTTTGAACACAAGGCACAAGTAAAAAGCCATACAGGAGAAAACATAACTAAAAAAATCAGTTAATCGACAGTGGCAATCTTTATAGATATATATAGTATTAGATGAAGCGTAACAATATTGTGCCAGAGGAAAAAACCTCAAAACAGTATATATTTTATATTATATTATTAGACAAACTACAGAAAATATATAAAATGACATAAAAAACAAAAAACATTGTGTCTATGTGTACATACCTGATATGTGCTATGAGGACTGAGAAGTGTCACTCTTCCATGCCTCCAGTGCTTCCCCTGATCACCTGCTCTGGTCCAGAGCTGGACGGGATCTTCATGGCTGTCGGGGGTTTGAAGATACACATTTAGCTCTCCCACGCCACTTCCCTCCATGTAGTACCAGAACATTAGGCATTCCCCCTTTGAAGGGGTAGGCTCGAGCACCGCGCTCGTCATTGCACCTCTGGACCCCACAGGATGGCTCCACAATTGGGCGCTCAGGTAATAACCTACAAAATTTGTGGCGTTATCATACATTCTGCTTTATTTTGAGGAAATGCATAGTTATCTTTGTGCACAGGTTGCTTAGCTTGGAAAGGCACCGTGTTTATGAAATCACTAACTATATCATGTGTGACAATGCGTCATCCTCAAAAAAACATTGCAGGTACTTTCAAATAAGATCAAATATTTCTACTGAAAACGTATCATGTGCCAATAAACACAACACATGCACTGCATCTCTATTCCTGCCTTAAACTTCAAGATTGGAAAGGAAACAACAAATACTGACAATAAAGTGGACTTTGGCCTTGATAAAATGTAATTCATTCATACTCCCCAGAGGATGAATCATATCACTTCAACTGATCTACTGAGCTTTATTCCAACAACACAAAACATTTAATATATGTGTGGTTTTGAAAATCAACCGTATATCGTTATTCTAAACATTTGCATACCTTGATCTGTCCCCAGTGTGTGATCCACTCTGGGGCCTGAAGAGAGGGATGGTTGGGACTCTCCGGTGATCCGGTCCCAGCTGAAGTTTGCAGATTGGTGAGGCAGCAGACCACAAAGGGAGCCCTGGAAGGTGCACTCTCTCTCTGGTGGACAAGAACCATTTTTGCCACTGAACACCACTACGTCATCAATGGCTATGCTCCCTTGTTCACCTCCCGTAACAGCTTCTATAATAAACTGGAAAACAGGTATACATCAGATTTTGTTGCACAAAATATTTTTCCAGTAGTATTTCTTGAAAAAGATTTTGCCAACAGACAAACAAACAAGCTATAGCAATTACAAAAGCATCAGTTATACCTGTATTGGTTTGTTGCTGTTGAAGGTAAGATCAGCATAATGCCATTTGTTTCCTTGGGTGCCGCTTCTCATCCACATAACTGTCTCTGGCTCACCAGAATGCTTTGCAATAAACTTGAGTGAGCCTGATGATGAGAGAACAGCAATACATTAAATGTATCTCAATTCATTAAAATACATATTGTTATCTCTCTGTGCATTTAGATAAAATTTGCCTCCAAGTGCAGTTAGGGACAGCGGTTCACGTACCAATGCTGTTGCCAAATATGTGGTACCAGAAACTCACACAAAGCACTTGACCCGCAGGCTGAGGAAAGCTAATGAGTCTGGCTGCTGATGAGATGTTTAGGTTTCGTTTAGCTTCTATGAGCATGTAGTAGCCTGCAGAAGAAAAACAAAACACAACAGGAGATACACTCAGAGCAATCTCATAAACTTTGAAGTGATGAGTGAGATGCAAAAGTCAAGTTATACACTCACTTGAATTTACTGCAATTTGTAATAGATGATACATAAATCTTACACGTGAGCAGATATTTAAGATAATGACTGCGTTATTAATACTACAGAAGATCACATGACCTAAAAGACACATCAGAGGCCATGCATAGTACTCTGGATGGTTTTATAGTTTACTTAAACTGTGTTGCTACTGTATATAGTTTCATGATGGCTTTAATATTATTTATTAATCACAATATTTCAATCCATGTCACCCAGGAAGATCCAAAATATTAAACCTATATGTTAATGCTCAGTAGGCTACTCACCATTCCCAGTTGGGAGATCATATCCACCTTTACTCTTTTCCCACAAGAGACTGGCTCTGTAGTCATGGTACCATGCACAGGTATCCTTTTCAAAGTCACATGAAAGGTTGTCTATACCTCCAGCTGGGACTTCCCCTTCTTTACAGTATTCAAAGTTGATATCATCCAACATAACATCCAGTTTTTCCAAAAATGAAAGACTGAATAAAAACAGTAGCTGCAAAAAGAAAAAGACCTTTACTCTTCATTTGTTCTGAAAAGTCAGTATTAAATTCATAATCAAAAGTTAGAAAGTATTTTTTCACCCTTATAAGAGAAGATTACTGCATTTCTTTGAAGACACCCCCCCACAATCTCTTAGTTATGATTGCAGAGGGTCAGAAATGAAGAAATGGTTCCTTAAACTCTCTGTACTGTTTGTACACTGCTGCTTTTAAGTACAGTAGGAAATTACTGAAAACATGACACTTTCATCTTGCCATGAAAACACGGTTGAAACCCTGATGTGATCTACTGGGTTCCAGTATAGCTGAAAAAACTGACGGATGTTGACATTTTTTACAAGTAGAAAAGACGTCTATTGGGTCCATACATGACAAAATGAGAAGAATAGATTAGATTACTAAATTAAAAGAATTAAAGGCATATTTTTTAACAATGACAACTACTTTGGTCGATACGTCAGAACAAACAGCCATAAAATTAGTATTACTGTAATCTCTTTTTTTAATAACACTTTAGGTCACTGACATTCATGTACATCTAAATTTTGATACATTTGTTGCTTTGATTAATGGAAAGCATCCGGATTTTACCTGGTTGGCCTGTTTGCTTAAGTTCACCTGAAATTATGATGTGTATTTTAATTTACAAAAGCATCTTCATCATTCTGAGTGCTATGGTGTTGCATTTTTAGTGAAAAAAATGCTTTATTGTTGCCCCAGATGCAGAGGTGTTCCAGAAGAACATGAAACAGTTAAAGATCAGATAAAGATCAATATAATATGAGGGAGGAACTAAAAAGATATTAACCTTAATTAAATGTTTGCTGTTACTTTCTGTGTATTGGTTAAAGTCTACAGGATGCTTTGCTAACCTTGTATCCTCCTGGCTGATTCCCAATTAGCGCTGTGGCATTCTCCCAACCATCTGTTTCACCAGAAATCGTCAGTAAATCTGTTTCAGTGTGGTCTCTGATCACTTTTACTGTAAGAGCTGATCTTGATGGGAGCGATGATGATTCTTGATCATAAATATGGTACCAAAACCTGAAACATATTAACAGACAGATTACATAAAAACAGATAACTGCTGGCATGGGGCATACTGATATGCACTATCAATCAGGAACTCAGCTGTGATTAATTTTTAGTACCTAATCTGGCATCCCAGAGCAGCTCCCTGGTCAACAGAATATTCCAAATTAGCATCTGAAAAAACCCCACCTCCTTCCTTACCATCTATATGCATTACATGACCTGTGGCAATCAGAAAAAAAAATCCAGTGTTAACAGGCTAAATCTCATAATCAAATGAAAAATGGATCTCAGTAGTTTTTGCATCCACTTTAAAATGTGCCATCAACAATATGACAGGAAGTTATACTAATCACCCCATGCACTTCCTGTGGTATGGTCCTGTCCAGGTATTAAGGTAATGTTTGCCATCTGCCTTCTCCAGGAATAAGAGGTCTGACTAACATCTTTCCAACCACAGGAGTGATCCTCAAAGTCGCATGAGCCTTTTAGATGATATATCAAATTATGGATTTATCATTGAAAGCTACAAACTAAAAGTGCAAAGAAAAAGTTCTGATATCAAGCTTTTACATAGCATCTCACGACCAGTGTTTGTAAATTAATGAACAAATTTACTCATGTAAAAAGAAAAATAGTCACTTCAAAGTAGAACAGTAAGTAGAACACATGATCGCTTATATTTGTTTATTTGTGCTTTAATTGTGTTTACATTTCTCACAGACTGCAACAGGTCTGAAAATAATGATCATGATGTAGTCAAAGAGTTAAAAATCTTAACAGATGCACGAGTTACTCAACACATGTTAAACTGGCCGTGTGCATGAGACAAGGACATCACAATTTCTCCAGGTAAATTTTAAATAGCTGACACTAAAATATAAATTTAAGCTTCAGCTTAACTTGTGTAGAACGACCACATACCACAAAATTCTTCATCAGAGCCGTCGCCACAATTCTTTGAAATCACAGTTGAGGCCAGCAGGAACACATTCACCAGAATTACTGTTAAATTCCTCATCAGGACGAGACGAGACGATGACTAACAGTACTGTGAAGACAGTTTCATTACAAGAAGATATCAAGGAGACATGTTTATTGGTGCATATTTATTTATATTACTCTTATTCATACATTTTAAAGCGTCTACAGCAAACATTGCACAATTTGTCAGAGGTTACACAAGTCATGAGTGCTCTCCCTCACTGTTATACCCCTTATTTCCTCAGGATGTACAAAAAATATATTGCAAGCAATTTCAGATTAGAGAAACATACCTGAAAGCAGAGCAAATATTTGTTTCACATCTAAACAAAGATGACAAGAGAAACGTGAGGAGTCCAAATAAAGAGAAACATCTCAACATCATAACCAGGTTACAGTGTAAGTCCAGTATTTCAGTTTGTACCTGAAATACTGGACATCAGCTTTTATTACCACAGCTGAGCTGAGACTGTGAAACCTTATCAAACACCAAAGTCCAGGGTGTGCTCAATGAGCGACACTGCATTTCTATCATTTGCTTGTAAATCATAACTCGTAATGCATGGCTAACTTATATTTTGTAGATTATAAAAGCATTTAATGGCTTGAGAACATGGTTTATGGTCAAGCATTTAAGTGTTTTTTTTCTTTTGGTCTTACTAATGTGTCTCGTTGTTATTAAAATTGATATAAATATACAAAAGTGGAGACCTCTCACTTTTTTTGTGAAGTAAACTTCCTGTTTAAAAGATGTAATGGTCAAGCCTGTTGGGTCTGATCTGACCTTCTAACTGGGTCGGCTCCAGGAAAATTTGGACAAACTAATATAAGGATATAAGGATTGTTTTTTATACTTGGATAGCAATTGAAATAACACACCTTTTACCCTTGTACATCACATGTAATTATTCCCTAATAATGCTCTGCCAGGCCTTTAAAGCAGCCACCATTAGTTGCTGCTTGCTTGTGAGAAGCATGCTCTGTTGGGTTTAGATCAGCTGACTGACTTGGTTATTTAAGAACATCTTAAATAACCAACAGCTTTACTTTATCCATTTGTGAAGCTCTGTCCGATCAGTTTTCCAGGATTTGGCTAAATCTGAGCAGAGAGTTCATCCGGATGCTTCTATCATCAATAGCATTAATATCATCAATAAACACCAGTGACCCAGTCCCACTGGTAGCCAAACATGCTGATACCATAACACTGCCTTCACCATGTTTGTCGGATAATTTTTCGGATCGTTAATGTTTTTCTCTTTCTTTGCATTTTTCTTTTCCCATCATCCAAATTTATCTTACTTTCATTTCTCCAAAGATTTTTTTTTCAGAACTGTGCACTCTATTTTAGATATTTTTGTGTCTAATCTGGGCTTTTTGTGTAAACAATAGTTTGCACCTTGTTGCAAAGCATTTGTGTTTATATTCTTGAAGGTATTTCTTTTGATTTACCCTACAATAATAGTTTTGTTTCTAAATATGTTGAAAAAAGTATAATTTTATTTTTTGCTTAACAAAAGCTCGAGCTTTATTAGTGTAGCAGCTTCATCCAGGCATCATAAAAACATCATCGTGGTAACAAAGGTTCATACTTCAGCACAATGTGCCACCACAAAAAGGAGAATAACCAAAGGGGAAGTGAAAATACAAAATGCAGTGATAGATATTAAGGAAGAACTGGAAACAAAACACAACAAACCAAACAAAAAGAAAAACATCTGAATGCCTACTCCGTAAAGCAGGACATTATGTTACTACACTCAGGATGCACACAGCCCCCCCCCCCGGATCTGTCATAACATCATGAATTATAGCATTGGTAGCATCAGTCACCTCAGCTTCATTGGGTGAGACACAGGGTAACCATTCACTTGCACACATTTGCACCTACAGCCAATTTAGAATCACAAGATAAGCTAACATGCCATTGGGTACGTTACTTGTTGGCTTAAAAGCCAGAAAACCTGGAGAGACTCCACGCAGCCTTGCAGTGAACATGCAAACTCTACACAGAAAATTCATTATGAATTTAATATATGTGTACAAATAAATAGAAGCACATTTCCTGCCTTTGCCTCTTCAGAGCAATATTCTTAATTCGTAACAAATATATCACTGAGTGTGATAGTAGACAATTTTGGGCTGTGTAGAATATTGCTGAATGCCTTTATCCTGATAACATTGTTACAGTATTATGGTACTGTAGTACTGTGAGGAACTTTGTGATTCTGACCCTTACTTAATCATAAGGAAGATGTCAAAGGCAACACTATAAATCCATATGTACTGCATCAAAGCTTGTGAATTACTGTTTCTCTGGATCACTAATGCTGATTCATGAAACATGTTTAGCAAATTGTCTTACACATTTCATTCTTCCTATGGAGGGGAAGTGAATGGGACAGCTTTTTGCCGTGTCTGGAGTCTAACAGAAAGAGTGTGTGTTTGTGTGCTTTTGTGTATGTTGCCCTTCCTTCCTTCCTGTCCACCCACGTACCAGTAGCAAAATGTTGAAATGTGCCAATGTGAAACATGAGACTTTCTCAATGAAGGGGGGGAAACAAAGTCATGTCAGAGATATTAAGGTTGCCTCCTTTTCATGTTCAGGCACATAAGTCCTCTGCTTGCAATGCATGGACATTGTCTGCTGCTCTGAGACTGATTGGAGGAATGATGCTCCCAAGAATATCTCTAGCAGTCTTTGGCCTCTTCATCACAACATGCCAATGCTCAACAACAAATGGTACAGTATAAGCTCAAACATTTGATTTAACGATTTGTCATGACCAAGCCTTGAGAAACCCCACAATTGTTTGGGAAATATATTTATATATTAGGATGTTTATTGATTCAAACACGGCTTTCATTAAAGGCTTGTTTGAATCCATACTGGAATAAACTTTGTGCAACAGGCTGATCTTTTTTTTTAACTTTCCCCTTTGCAGATTCCCCGTTTTCACTCATGAACAAAGCCACTGGTTTTTGTTTGCTGAAAAGGGTTAGCCGCTGCCTTGACCTACGCTGGACGACTGATGACCGGCTTTATGTTACCACAACTAAAAAATGCCTGGGAGCTCAGGGCAAAAGTATAGGAAGTGAAGTGAGCCTGTATGACTGTGATGACAAGAGCGACCTGCAAAAGTGGGAATGCAGGAATGGAACTCTGCTTGCCCTCAAAAATAATAATTTATTCATTGAGATGAAAGCTGATGAAACAATTGCTCTCTCAAAAACAACAGGACCAAATAACCAGTTCACAATTACAGGGACCTCAAGCGGTGCTTGTACAAGAACATACAGAGGTATAGTATAAAACATATGCTTTTATGTGTAAGTGTGCATTTGTCTATAGCCACTTGACCCAACCTGAAGCCTTTTCTTTTCACCTCCAGAGTTATTTACCATTGAGGGAAATGCATTAGGAAAGATCTGCATGTTTCCCTTCCTTTACAAAGACCGGTGGTATGGAGACTGCACTACATTTGACTCCTCAACAAAGCGACCATGGTGTGCAGTTGAAACAAAATTTGAACGTGAACAGTGGGGATACTGCCCAACCACTTGTGAGTTTGTCAAATTTCAACATCACTGGAGTGAAAATGTAAGAATTATTTGAATTAATTTTTTTTCTGTCAAAATACAGCCACAGATCACTGGAGAAAAAATCTCATAACAGGAGCATATTACCAGCTGAACATACAGTCATCTCTGACTTGGGGACAAGCTGATACCAGCTGTAAACAGCAGGCTGCCTCCTTGGTCAGTATTGTGGAGCCCAGTGAGCAAGCTTTGATCTCAGGTGAGGTGCCACCTGGTGGATATTTGCCAGAGCTCAAACAGATGCAGCTTTTTGAATTTTAAATGAAATAATCAAGATTTTGGATTACAAATACTTTTGATGTTGCATGAACCTGCACTATATTTTAGTATTTATCTGTGTTATTCCTACCAACTGACTTTTGTAAAGCTGATATTTTAATTCAGGAAAGAAAAATAAGTGCTTTTCTTTTTTCGTCCCGCTGTCTCGTAAACACTTGAACACACAGCATTATTGGGAGCAGGGAGAAAAAAACTTTGGATTGGGTTAGTTTTGGACCCAGAACATGGTTGGCAGTGGACTGATGGCAAACCTTTCCGTTATCTGCGATGGGATTCTGGTAAGTCCTCCCTGCAAGGACGAAGTTCCTTTCAGCAATAATCCTCAAAACATCTGAGCGATCTGGAAATTAACTGAAAAGTTGCAGAAAATTACAGTGTTAAGCAAATATAATCTGTTAGCCTAACTCCTGTGACAACTAGACTCTTAGGGTAAAAGGTTTTTCAAGAATTCATGTACGTAAGAAGTACAACAGTCTAAACCTAAAAAAACCAACAACTAAATATTCATTCATGTCTCCAAGTTTCGGCTAATTATTACACATTTTTATCTTTTTAACAACTAATACAGTATTTTCATTTTCTATCCGTCTTTTGTTAGTTTTTCTAAATGCTAAATACTACCAATATTGTTACAAATTACTCAAAGATTTAAAGTACTCCTAAAATTCTTATTGTGCATGATTGGGTAATGTGTGAGTGTTAACCATCATCATTATTATCTTGATTTAGGGAATCCACTTCCTAATCCAGGACACAACTGTGCAATTCTTGACACTGCTGGAGAGCACTCTTGGCAAAGTTCATCCTGTACCAAGAAAATGGGCTACATCTGCTACAAAGATGGGGTCCCACCAGCACCTCCACAAAGTATATAAAAAAATTCGATTCTGTTTTACCGCGATTTGAATATTTCTCTAGATTGCAGTAGTTTCTTGGGGGACATCAGAAGTGAAGTTCTTATATATTTGTTCTTTTCATCATCAGTTGAACAAGGATTTTGCTCAACACCTTGGATTCCCTACAATGGCCACTGTTTTCATCTTCAGCGTAATGCTCAAACATGGTCTGGCGCTCAGAAAGCTTGTCGTGCAGAAGGCGGCGACTTAGCGACCGTCCGAAATGTGGAGGATCAAAGCTTTGTGATCTCTCAGCTTGGATACGGTATGTGGCAATCATATCTCCAAGAAATAATGTTAATATAAAACAGATTCCCAACAGCAAATATATTTCATACATTTGACAAGGTGCACATGTGCTGAGATTGAACACATCAGTTTCCAGTTTGTAATTCACTAATAGCATCATTAAACTCTTTATTGTTGTGGCAGGATATGGTAAACTTTAGGGATATTTTGTGGTTTAAAAAAAGTACACAGGCTAGGTCACAACATTTTTATTTGCATTTAATTTAAATCGTGTTTTTTTAAACTCTAACTAAACTGTCTATCTCACCTAAACCTAATCAAAATGTGTATTCCACCTAATCCAGTTTCTATTTACACCTACTGAGTTTATTCAAGTTTGTCTTTAATTAAAACCAAAATGTTTACTAATACATAAACAGCCAGTGATATATGAATAACAATATATGAATAACAGTTTCACTTTGTAATATCACTGAGAGAGTGCTGTATTCATCCCTATATCATAATTGTTTTTACTCTGGCAAATAATAAAAAAATACTGAATTTTGTATAAAAGACTAATTATTAAGAAAGCCTTAACAGATGAGAATGACATGCACACTTTACACATAATAACTGGCAGCATGACTGTACATTTAGGAGTGACAATAGAGATCATGTCATTCATTCAGCTCTAGCTTGCTGCGAGTCTATGTCAAATATTTCCACGCATGTGTGAGCTGTTGATTTTTTCATATGTTAAAGTACGATTTAGACAATGCCTGTCGCTCTTTACCAGTCTATGAACTGTACAAGTAATTTTCAGTGCAATGGGGAAATTTGAGCTTCTGGCTGATATTTGGTCCATTATTTTTCTGTAGCATCCACTGATGAGCTTTGGATTGGACTGAATGACATTAGGACAGAGGGACTGTTTGATTGGAGTGACCAGTCTCATGTGTCCTTCACCAGCTGGGAATATGGAAAACCAGGACTCTCCACTGATGGAGATGACTGTGTTCTCATCAGGGGAGAGGTAAGACCTTGTGCATATTTATTCATCTATATGTGTTTAGCTAGACAAATCATGCATGGAGGAAGCATAATCCACTACCCTTGATGTATTGATCTTCAAGAAAAAGTTTTGCAAGAAATATTAAACTGTATTTTTTGTGCTGTTTCTAGAGTACATGTTTTACAATACTGATATTTTACATATTTTTCTACCGTTTTAACTTAGTTGTGAGCTGCAGAATATTTTCTTCCGACATTTTTCTTCATAGTTTCCACACTGGTTTACAAAGTTGAATGTTATGAAATCAGTATCTTAGGTGTGGTAGACTGGTAAAGTAGATTCACTGTGAGAGAAAACACGACAAGACTCCTTTAGAATTAGAAGGCAATGCATTTACTTCTATAGCCATGTGTCATTCTTACGAAATATCTAAACTTTAAAACCTTTCATGATTTAAAGGTTTTGGGCAAGTTACAGGCTTTTTGGATGTGATAGTGTTTTACTGCAAATATAAGCACTTTGAGTGCTTAGCATTCTGAGAAATATACCAAAGAACCTTGGAGTAACTGTAATTACAGTGCTTTAAATATTTGAATTTTATTGATTCAGCAATCCAGCCCACAAATCTGCAAGTGTTTACAATGCTTTTGTTCTTGCAGAACGGGAACTGGGCAGATCGGTCATGTGATGAGCAACATGGCTTTATCTGTATGAAGCAAAGTTCCACTGAAAGCACTGGAAATGAACCAGATATAGACATCGGATGTAAAGCCGTGAGTAATAACAAAGCATGATTAAGGTTCAAATTTCACTTTGTGAAATCAGTAGTACATTCTAAAAAACAGATTAACAATAGATAAATGAAATTTTAATGTACTCCTCAGTTGTGATGTATTTACTCTCCTATAGGGATGGAAAAAACATGGCTCCTACTGCTACTTTGTAGGCACTGAGACAAAGACTTTCAGTCAAGCTAGTGAAGACTGCAAGAGTTCAAACTCATACTTAGCTGATGTTTCAAATGGGTAAGAAAACAACCAGTTCATCTTTGTTATAAATCACATAACGACTTCTTTGGGAAATCCACAAACATGCATGCAGATGCATGTGCTGCACGGTATATTAAAAATGACAAGAAATCCATGAATTGTATACATTTTTGCAGGGTGGATAATGCCTTCCTTGTCAGCTTGGTGGGGTTGAGACCAGAGAAACACTTTTGGATAGGGCTCTCAAATCAAAAGAATATTGATGTTTTTGAGTGGACCAACTCACCCACAGTAAGGTTCACTCACTGGAATAGTCAAATGCCAGGTATGGAAGCATCTGAATTTCTGTACTTAAATATCAGGAATAAACTGCAGCCCAATAAGTTGCACATGACTATTGCTTTCCTCAATGCCCCAAGGTTACCAGCATGGTTGTGTTGCCATGACAACTGGGGTTTTGGCTGGACTTTGGGACCTGCTTCCCTGCACCAACAAAGAAAAATATATCTGCAAGTACATGGCAGAGGGGATGGTTCCAACTGCTCCACCACCAACTGTAGCTCCTCCTAAATGTCCAGAGGGTTGGACTCGAGTGGGAACGAGAGCTATGTGCGCTAAGGTACAACCTTCGGTCAGCCTTGAGTGAACTCAAAGAAACTTTGTCTATTGTGGAGTATTTAGCACTGGCACTTTACAGCAATGCGATGTCAGCCAAAATATGCTATAAGTGTGAATGTGAGTGTAACTGGGTCTCTGTGTGTTAGTCCTATGATACACTAGCAACCTGTCAGTTTTAAGAATCTCTTCATTCATCACGATAGGGACTTGTTCTTCGTGTTTTGCATTCTATTTCTCCTTATTCCTCAGGACTCCATTCAGTGTTGTGCTCACAAAATTAAATTAAATTCAATTACCTTCAATTGCATGAACTATCTGCGGTTGAGAAATTTACAGAGTTGTTGTCTTGCGTTTGAAGTTTTTTACAGGTCCTCGCTCAGAAGAAAAGACTTGGTTTGAGGCCAGGGATTACTGCAGGGCCATTGGAGGAGATCTGCTTAGCATCCACAGTTCTGCTGAGCTACGACTGTTCAGGTACAGCATGACTTAGTCTACAATAACAACTACTGTTTATAATATCTTCTGTCAATTATTTTCCAGTCTAAATCATACAACCATTAGTTTATCCTAACATAAGATCAAACTCTAGACAATGATCATCTATGTGAAATAATCCTGTTTAAAAATATTCAGCATGCTGGCAAATATGTTTCACATTCACACAACACACCATGTTGGTGTTTTAACCTACTGAAAAAAAGCATTCATATAGTAGTACATTTCACACCTACTTATCTGACCTGTGTTCTATGCCAGCGGTCCCCAACCATTTTTGCGCTACGGACCGGTTTATGCCCGACAATATTTTCACGGACCGGCAAATACAACAAAATACAACTAGTACCGGTACCGAAAAAAAGAAGATTTATTCATAACACACGTGAAAAGACCCAGGAAAACTGAGTTAACGATAAAAACGATAACAAAATAACGCTGAAAACCATACATTTCACACCTGAGCCTCAACTCTCACGGACCGGTACCGGTCCGAGGCCCGGGGGTTGGGGACTGCTGTTCTATGCAGTAGCAAATTCAGATGCACCATATTTTCGACTTTCATCACCTGAAGTACCACATCTTGCCTGTAGGGTGAAAACATATGGACATGTTTTAGCGTCTCTGATGAGACTGACACCATCAGCTAACTGCAAATGTAGCTAAAATGTTTGTTTTAGTACTTTAGAAGACAGTGAGAGTGTCGTTTCCTTTTTTGTACAGCAGAGGTGGAAAAGCCTGGATTGGACTTCACATTCCTGAAACAACCACTGGTTATGCCTGGACTGATGGAAGCCCAGTAAGTTAATGGCATTCTGTTCTTGTTGTTCTTTTGTTTTTGGTCATTAAATCATTAAATGTTATTTTAATAAAATATTTACAATAACTCAACATAATATTGTTGTTTCTTATTGTTAACAGCTAGATTTCCAGCACTGGCAGGAAGGAGAACCAAACAATTTCAACAATGCAGAATCTTGTGCTGAGTTTGTGATACATAACTGGGATGAAGAAGGTTCCTGGAATGATTTGAACTGTGACAGTTACAATGACTGGTTGTGTCAGATCCGTGCAGGTATAGTTGACTGAATGCTGACCAGTCTCACTGCTGGAACATTTTTTAACTAACTTTCATATGCATGTTCTTTTCTGTCTTCAGGGGTGAAGAGATTATTGTTAATATTCACAATATTATGTAATCTCTTCTTGCCATGATTTCAGTGTATATGATTGGAGAAATTGTCACTATTGTTGAAACACATTTCGGACTAAAAATAATGACTGCATTACAGTATACCGCAGTGTAGACTACAGAGTGCCACCACATGTTTACTGTTGCTTTCCTTTCCTTTGAATAAAATGGACTTCTGTCTGTGTTCTTGCAGGAGTGACTCCAAAACTACCTTCGAATAATACTGTGGTGGGTAAGTTCACATGAATTAACCTTGAACATAACCTGGGTGAATAACACATATGCACTACAAAACCTGGATTGCGGATTTGCCCGAGTACAGCTTCATCCTTTTTGGTGGTTTTGCATTGTAGCTCAAACTTGCAATTTCCCAAAGCAGTCTGATAAATCATTTTCATTGTTACCTTTCAAATAAACAAACTTATACTATAAATTATAAACAGTATTTTTTATAGAGCATGAGACCAATATAGAAAAAAACTAAGGAGGAAAAAGAGAGGTTATATTTAAAGATAAGGACTGCTTAGTGACACCTCATAAACTGATTGCATGTAATCATCAGCATTTTTACATATTGGATTTGTATATGATGTGTTTTGATAATTTCTATCCATTTTCATATTGTGGTGCTCATGATCAGTGTTATGTAAATGTAGTATATTAATTTGCATTTAAGCATGTGATGCTTAGATTAAGCATCCACCTTTTTACCATCTTTAAAGGTCTAGTATAAGGACAATATACAGTATACTGTTAGTATAGCTGTGAAACATCTGCATACATCATGTTGAATTCAGTTTTGTAAATCCACAAAGTGATGAAGTGATCAAACCCTGCACATTAAGAAAATCTACTGGAGAACACATTAAAAATTATTTGGTGGCGGTGTGGAGGCAAAGTCACGCTCTACGATGTGGACAACTGAAAATGGTTATTTTAAAAAATGTTTTTTAACTACTTGTGTCCTACATAAAAGATTTAAGCAAAGTTCATTCATTAGGTTTAGATTTAGATTGGAATAACATTTGTGTTCTCATGTAATAATAATATTATTTTAGAATGACATTAATACAGGACAAGGTTCAGTTACCTTTGCATAAAAAATAGGTGGTAGAATTGAGTGAGTGTGTAATGAACTTGAATTAGTATTGAATTAGTACTTTTTTTAATTAAACAAATATATCTGTACTTCTACTTGGGTAAAGAATGCTTGTACTTTACTTGCTCCACCTCTGATAATGACATCACTGAAGAAATTAATGAATAAAAATAAATTTTAGTTGAAAAATATTTGGGATGATCTGAATATCAATGGGATAGATTTTACATTTTATACCTTTTTATTCATTGTGTACCTTCAGCCCTCTTCAAAAGTCTGATGTGGCCACCAGGTGTTTTAGTTGCTCTTTTTTAAGGTTGGGTCTCCTTGGACAAACGGATCTGACCAAAAGATACGGTAGAACACTGACAAGTCTATCAATGTATTTCTAAACTTTTACAGAATTCAATACCACTTCGGATGGTTGGCTGGAGCGGAGAGGGAATCAGTATTATATTAACAGAATGTCAATGCCCATGGAAGATGCTCGTCACTTCTGTCAGCAGAGGCACAGTGACCTAGTATCTATAACCAGTAAAGAGGAAAATGTTTTCTTATGGAAACAGGTAAATATCTATGTATTTAATTTGTACTTTTTTGTTTTGTTTTATTAATACATTAGAGCAGGCTGAAAACATTAGAATGTGACACACACTAGAGATAATTGTGCATATTTATGTGTGTGTCTACAGATATCCAGAAGCTATGGGCGTTATTATATAGGTTTGTCTGTGGATCTTGATGGGTCAGCTTGGTGAGTAATCATTAATGCCATAAGGGGAAAAGGGAGCTTTTAGGCCAACTCATGATCATTGATAAGAAGTGCATTTCCTATTAGATTTGTAATGAGGTACATTTCCTTTTTTTTACTGGTTAAGTTTCAGATATCAGTTCAAAAGACCTGTCATTTGATCTAAAGAAGATTTTTCTTTTTTAGCCATCAGTGAACTAAATCCATGTGGTCACATGTTTGTTTATTTATTATGGAATAGAAATAGTGACACCATAATACAAAAAAGTCTAACATCAAATGATGAATATTTTCATATGATACAATTAAAAATTTAACCATAATTCTCTACATTAAGGTGGATGGATGGTACTCCAGTGTCATTTCGAAGATGGGATGAAGATCAACCCAGCACTAGTGGCTTTGATCAAAACTGTGTTTTTATGTCTTATCACATGGGTGAGTAAAAATGCGCTGAACGCTTGAATTGAAAAATGATCAAATCTAGACACGATGTCTGGATTAAAATAATTGATTAATGGATTAGGATAATGTTCCTAATGAATTCTTTGTTGATCTTATAGGCTTCTGGAGGACTTCTAATTGTGGAAGAGAGCTTTCATTTATTTGCAAGCGAGGAAGGATGTTGCCAACCAACACCACTGCAGCCCCAACAGTTGCTCCAACAGGTGGCTGCCCAAAAAGATGGATGAAATTTGGCACAAAGGTCAGACTTTTAAACCTTTATTTCAGAGAAGTTTTTAAAATGACAACATTACAGCAGAGGCCCACCATCAAATTTTACATTGAGCCTTTATTTGGCTTCAAATGTCAAGTTGATTCTTTAAAATGTAATAAATAACTAAATAAAACACGAATGAAGGAGAATGAAGGAAGCAGAAAGAAGTTTGTCGAATGTGGAGTGGCATTAAAAAAAGTCAGCAAATTTTGACCCCTCCATCTGTGTACTTCATTCAGTACTAATTATAAATGAGATCATCTAAAATACACAGGTTTCAGTGGTGAAATGTTTCACCTAAGTCTTATCATAATAATAATTACATTTCTTTTCTGCAGTGTTACAACATCTTTAACGAAAGGCAGATCACCTGGGAATATGCACGGTCAAAATGCACTGAGGTGGGAGGCAATTTAGTCTCTATACCTACAAGAAGTGTGCAAGGTGAGTTCTAATTGTGTTTTATTCAGATTTGGATTTAAACTTTAACTCTTTCCCCCTTAAATACCTACTAGGTGTATCCCTCGTTTCTCTTTTCTGGACTCAATGGTTTCTGTTATATTTTAGGTCTGCTTCCAGAACAAAATTACTGGGTGTGCTTCTGAAGTTAGTGTGGTTGATCTCTGTCTGTACTTAGCGCTACATATTTCTAGGGCTAAGTTTGGAAAAACCTAAAGCCCATTCAAATGGTTGTCAAACCACATTTTTATTGGTGTATATTAAGGTTTCAAAACTCCTCATTAAGGGCACAGGGGAGGTCATTATGGAGGAAAGAGTTAAACATATCATACAGCTTATGAAGATGTGAATACTTTACCAAAAATGGAAAAGAAACCAGAAACCTACATTTAATATCTTGTGTCTGTATCTTCAATTTTCAGCATTTTTGATCACCAGAATGGTTCATACAGCATCTACAGACCTGTGGATTGGTTTGAATGCTATAAGCCAAGAGGGATTTTTCTGGACCGATGGGAAAAAAAGGCAATACACCAACTGGGGCTATTCTGTGAGTTCATTCAATCTCATACAGGTGTAATGTGAAGCTAATCCTTTGTACAACTATCAGTAGCTGTATTGTCATTTTACAGCTTGCTTTTGTATCATGATTTCACATTTTCAATTAAATTAAATTAAATTTCATTTATATAGCACCAAATCACAGCAGCAGTCGCCAATGCGCATTTCTTGTCGAGTTACAGATATATATTCAGTGATGCTATGATTTAATTGAACTACACAGAATTTAGTGTCAAGCTTTGACCAGCTTTTGAGTTTTCACTGACATTTTAAAGAAATATTTACACTAGCAAATTTTGATTTTAGAGACGTGAACAACCTTTTGGGATGGTGTATCCGAGATGGAATGAGGTAAACATAGTTTGAGCTATGCGTTGTGATTTGACAGGTAGGTGTGGTTAGAGATGTGTCCAGTGATGCTGGGCTTGGTCAGAGGTCAATGTCAAACTCCAACCAAAAGTTTTTCTTCTCCCAGGAATAGAAATGTTAATGAAATATTAATAATGATCATTTTGATTGCAGAGACTTCATCGTCATCCTGGCAGCTTTTATAAAAGATGGAATGAGGTAATGATTTTCCATATTAATTTAAGCATGTCACCACTGTTTGTATGCAACAAGTAATCTTAATTAATTGCGCATTTTAAAAAAATAGATTTTAAAATCATGTTCACTTACCATTCTTACCCAGGATGAATGTGTTGTAATGAATGGAAATCCTGTTTTTGGGATTGGTAAATGGACAACAAGGTCTTGCAATGACACCAATGGATATATATGTCAACAGAATCTTGGTGAGTTCATCTCTTTGGAGTAGACATTTTCAGAGGCTAAACATAGTTCATAAAATATTTTGTTCTCCTGCAGTCTCACCATTTAGGGGTAGTGTTAAGTAGCATTTGATCCAAATTCAAAAAGAGCTTCATTTCAAACATAAGCCTTAATTCTATTATTATATTTACATTTGAGCAAACAGGTGAAAATGTTATAGAGAGGTTGATGTAAACCCAGCTCTAACCCATAATGAGGTCGTTGGAGATCTGGTGGATGTTAAGAAGTTAAATTGTTGTTGTACAACTGCATTCCAGTGGTAGTTCACTCATATCAATGTGTTTGGCCTGCTATGGGGAACAAATTTGCAAATAATGCACAACAAAATAAATAAAAAGTCCTGTTGACAGTTATAATGTTTGCAGTGGTGCAAAAAATGTGAATTAATCTCATGTCTAATTTTATTTTTGCTCTTAACAGATCCAAACATTAAAGCACCACCTGAAACCATAGATTATAATATCTATGAGACTCTGGGAAATGACAGCATCAAGATTAATACTCAAAATCTGACCTGGGATGATGCCCAGAAACGTTGTAACGCTGAGAAAGCCAACTTGGCCAGCCTGCGAAATGACTGGACACAGGCATATGTTGAGTTACTGGCTATAAAACTCAATAGTCCTCTTTGGATTGGACTTAACAAACAGCAGGTACAAGGCTGCAACTATCCAAAATTACTATAAAAACTATAAAAAGTACTATAAAATGATTAAACATACAGGACACCTGAAAATAAGAGTTATACAGGGTTCTTGGTTATGTATGAAATAAGATGTGATAAAGTTATTAAATGACTTATTTTGGAAAATCATGACAAATGGCATATGACCCAAGATTGCTGACTTCTTAATAAAATCAAAATTTGTAATCTATATAACACATATTGGCAGAAGCAGTTTTAACAAGGTATGACAGACAGAAAACATCCCCCACAAAACTATTGATTTGACAACATCTGATCCATGTTTATTTTCAGACTGGAGGTTATTTTAAATATATTGATGGTTGGCATCTGAACAATGCCGGCTGGGCTGAATTTGAACCAAGCAGGGACAAACCTTGTGTGTATGTAGATGTGGATGGAAAATGGAGGACCGCTTTCTGCAATGTGACCATAAAAAGTGCCTGTATGCAGTCTACAGGTATGTTTTAACAAGTTAATGATTTTTCCTACATCTTTGGCATCTTGATTATACGTCTTAACGTCTATATTAGATATCACTAAATTGGCAACTGCTAGGTAACTGGCCAATGTCAAGCAATCTCTGCTTATTAATGTCTTTAGAAGGATGTAGTTAAAAGTAAGAGGCAGGATTTTCAGTGCTCTGTGTTCTGATCATGTGAGAGTAACGAGAACAGAACTTTGATGGCCTGTGAGTGTTTGAGACCCATTACTGTCCATTAAATAAGAGCTATTTCAGAGGGCCTTTTTTCCTTAGCTGGCTGTTGGTCAGCTCAAGTGTTCTTCTTTTATTATTTACATTAATTTACAGTAACAGACATCGCAGAACATTTTGATCCCAGGAGATAACCGTTTCACCAAGTCACAGTAAAACATTTTGTGATTCATTGAGCATTATTGCTTCTATTCTTCACAGAAGTGGCACCAACTGAGTCTACAATATTTCCTGGAAATTGTCCTGAAGATACAGATCTAGAGTACCAACAGAGCTACACATGGCTGCCGTATAGGGGTTATTGTTATTTGTTTATCCAAGATGAAATTGAATGGGCAGATGCAGCTAGCAGCTGTGTAAGGCATGGTAAGATACATGCTGAATAATTTTAGAATCACTATACAGTAAATATGTGGTGTTAAGATTAAGCCTAATATGTGTTTTCAACATTGTCACAACCAGTCGATTTTTGTTTTTAAGGTGGAGTGTTGGCTAGCATTGAAGATCCCTCCGAGCAAGAATTCATCAAAGGCTTTGTGACAAATTTCAAAGACAGACACAACTCTTTCTGGATTGGTCTGTTTAAAACTCATAAAGGTATGGCCACAATAAGTGTAATCTTTTAGTGTTTATAGAAAAACTATTTAATGAAACCATATTAACAATTTATTGACTTAATTGAAGAAACAAACTATAACCTCAAATCACCACTAAATCAGTACTATTTATCATGTCTTTCTTGTCAGCAACTGTGTAGCCACATTCAGTGGGGTATTGGTAAGTTAGCAAAGTGAAAAAAGGAATACATTTCTGTTTGTCTCTAGGGACATGGCTTTGGTTGGATAGAACTATTTTGGACTTCACTAACTGGGCTCCAGATGAGCCGGATTCTGATTTTGGAGCAATCCAAACCTCAGATGGGACTTGGAACTCGGGTCGCAGATGGCACGACAGACCATATATCTGTAAAACAGCCAAAGGTAAAATAATTGTGTCAATGTGAAGTAATTATATCCAATTATTTATTGAAGGAAAATGTTAACAAATGCACAACTATAATAATTTATAATTAATAATACTCATTACATGTGTTACTAAGCAGCTTGTTAGTACACCACACAGATGCCATCTACCATTGGATATCTTACATCTTACTTTACATTAATGCTAAAGTTTTATGGTTTACAGGAAAGAGAGAGCTAATAAACCTATATGTTTGCATTTTTACCATTTCTTTCTTTCTTTTCCTTTGTTTTTTTGCCACTAGTGATGCCTCAAACTTCAGGATCAAAAGATGGTAAGTTCTGTCTTTATATGGCTCTGTGTTGTTTAATTATATAACAATACTACTACTAATAATGTGAAAAATTTAGTGAAAATTTGTGAAAATTTAAATCATGTTTTAAAATCTGAACTTACTTGCTTAAACCTGCAGGATCTAATGGAGATCAAGCTCATCAAACTCGTGTCCACACTACTGTGGTAGTTGTACTGGTGATTACGATCACTTCCACACTGGTAGTCATTGCATTTTTCCTCTACAAGAAGTCTCCTGGTCCCTTCCCCACATTTGAAAATCCACTGTACTTCAATGGTGAACGATCGCAACCTGATGTGCTTGACACCAATAAACTAATAGAGAATGCAGAAAACCCTGAACCAGTTTTAACTTTGTGATTTTAGGTAGGGTCTATTAGGATATAAACTTTACTGTGTTCCAAACTGATGCATTACACTTTGATGATTTATTATTTGGTTGTTTACTATATGCAGTAAATACATGCAATTATTTAACAGTAAGTCACTAACTGTGAGTTTCAGTGGAGGTGGCAACCTCATTACAGACCAATTTAAGCTCTAGGATGTCTGTATGAATAGGATTATTATTTGATTTGTGTCAAGGATATCAACAATTATCAAACACTCAGGTGAAGAAACAACACTTAGACACTTGGAGAGATTTTTAACGTGCACGGGTGAGAGCTCAACAGAGAGACTCACACCGAGTCGCAGGCGTTTCCTTTATTTAACAAGCATAGCAGTTCCTGTTTTTCATGTTCGTGTGTGGGTGTTGTTTGTGAGTCAAATTCTGCAAAACTCAGCTTTGTGTGTTAATCTCATGTGGTCTTATCATATGGCTTATATGGCTTACAGTTTACTGTTTAGAAGCTGGGCTGCACAGTGTAAAATATGAACACTATTATTATGAAGCGAAGCATAAAAACATTTCCCCATAACAATTTGTTTTTCTTTATCCCTGTGATTGAATGTATATAATTATTACATGTGGTGCTTAGATCCACTAGTAGCTGTTCATTGCTTGTAGTCTTGAAATACATAAATGTACTGCCTGTTGGTATTGAATAAACATTAAACTTGGCAATAAACAATTAATGTGTATTTAGTATGTTTAGTTGCTATCTTTCTAGTTTTCAAAAGCAAAATTTGTGTTAGCGTTACCGTGTAATTTGTTTTTTCTCAGGCACACTTTGGACTAACAGATTTGATCTACATATGAAACAGCATGGTGTTGGTGATTAGTACTTAGTACCTCTTGCCTCTTGCAAGTAGTTCATGGGTGTAAAGTCAGGGCTTTCTGTGTGGTGTTCGCATGTGTCTGAGAGGTTTCCTCCCACAACCCAAAGGCATGCATGAAGTTAGGTTAACTGGTGATTCTAAACTGACAGTAGGTGTGAATGTTAGCATTGGATGACAGTGGGGTACAGATTGGACAGGTTATTGGAAAAACAGACAAACACACACACAATAAACTAATGCTTTTGTGCCTGACATTGAATAAGACCAAATGCAGACTAAATCCCAAATTTTGTGCCTAACCTGTCAAGTAAATTCGGATTTAAAATTACAGTCGAAAAACCTGCAAAAATAACTGTCTGTGTCACGGTCCTGGGTCTCCTGACCCAGCGTTTTTAGTTCTTTGTGATTTTCGTATTATTGTACTTGTGTGTGATTTTATTTTATGGCTTCTAGTTTTGATCCCTTGCCCTTCATGTCTCCCTGTGTGCCCCTCTGTGTATCTGTGAGCCCTCGTCTCTCCTTATGTTTTATTCCATGCTTCCCCTGCCCATTATGTCTAAGTTCTCCCCGTGCTCTCTCTTCCCCCTGTGTGCCCTCTATGTATTTATGAGCCCTCGTCCCCTTTCGTGTTTATTCCGTGTCTCCCCTGCCCGTTACGTTGGTGTTCTACTCGTGCTCTCTCTCCTCTGTACTTCCTGTTTCACCTCTCCCGTCAGTGTTCAGTTCACCCCGCCTGTCTCGTTATGATTATCAGTGTCACCTGTGTTCCCCGTGTGTTCCCACTCCCCTCGTTAACCCTCTGTGTATTTCTGTCTGCGTCTCCCTCTGTTCAGCGTGACGTCGTCCCTCATGTTGTGTGGATCTCCCTGTGTCTCTGCGTATGTTAGTTTTTCCCCAGTCTAGTTTTGTATCGCCTACCATCTTCTGTTACGCAATAAAGCTGCCTTTTGAGTTTATTCCCTCGTGCCTGTGAGTCCTGCATTTTGGGTCCTACTCCTGCCTGCCGCACAGCGTTCCATGACAGTACGACGTCACCAGTAATGGACCCAGCAACTCACAACCCCTCCGCTGAGCTCCGGGAGGATTTGATCTATACGGTGGAGTACCACTGTCAGGAGTGGGAGGCGCTGCCAGGAGACGAACACCGGGAGGTCGTAGCCGCCCGTCTACAGCGGATGGTGTCCGGACTCCCGTGGCTGTTCGGCGCGCTGCACCCCCACATCCGGGACTTCCTTGTTTCCACCGTAGGCGTCCGCCCGGAGCTGCCTCTCCAGTGTGAGGGGTCGGAGGACGTTCAGCCCGGTCCGCTGGAGGATTCGCGGCCCGGCTCATCTCCTCCCCCCTCTCGGCGAAAACGGCGCTCACGCCGCCGCCGCCCTAACGTTTCTGAGCAAACTCCGGTGGTGAGTGACACTAACTGTTTCTTCCATGCCACTTCCAAGTCGGACCAACTCGGACAATATTCTGCTCCTGAGTCCGCTGTTTTTCAGAAGCCGCCTGTAGCCCAGACACCAACTCCACCACCACCATTTTCGCCCGAAGCTCTGTTAGCCGCCCGGCCCGAAGCTCTGTCAGCCGCCCGGCCCGAAGCTCTGTCAGCCGCCCGGCCCGAAGCTCTGTCAGCCGCCCGGCCCGAAGCTCAGTCGCCACCTCCACCACATTCAGCCTCGCTTCCCATAGCACAGTCACATCCACAGCCTGACTTACTACAAACCTTATTTCAATCCTTAGCCCAGTCAATAGCTCAGTTGGTAGAGGAATCATCGGCCTTATCGACAGCTCAGTTAGCTCCCTCGCAGCCCTTCATAGCTCAGTTAGCTCCCTCGCAGCCACCCTCAGTGCAGTCTCCAGTGCAGTCTCCAGTGCAGTCTCCAGTGCAGTCTCCAGTGCAGTCTCCAGTGCAGTCTCCAGTGCAGTCTCCCACTCAACCACCAGCACCACAACCATCACTACCTCTAGTTCATTCCCCTGTGAAGTCATTAACTCCACCACCTACTCCACTCTCACCACCACCGTTACTACAGACATCAGTTCAGTCCCCTGTGCCAGTGCAGACGCCCTCAGTTCAGTTCCCCGTGCAGTTATCTACTTCACCACCATCAGTAGCTCAGCTCCCACTCTCATCCGCCCCCCCAGTAGCTCAGCTCGCACCTGAACCATTGGCCCAGTCCCCGATAGCAATACGGTCTTCTGTTCGGCTTAACATTCAGCCAGGGGTCCCAAACCTCTCTGGCTCTACATCAGCTCCTGCTGGAAGCTCGGATGAGCTCATCCAGGACTCCGTGGCTCCCACGCCGCCATCTGCCTCATCCGCTGGGGGTTCCAGTGAGCCCGGCCAGCACCTCCTCGTCCCCGCTGGAGGGTCCGAGAGGCCCGTTCAGCCTCCTGTCTCCGCTGGAGGGTCCGAGAGGCCCGTTCAGCCTCCTGTCTCCGCTGGAGGGTCCGAGGGGCCCGTTCAGCCTCCTGTCTCCGCTGGAGGGTCCGAGGGGCCCGTTCAGCCTCCTGTCTCCGCTGGAGGGTCCGAGGGGCCCGTTCAGCCTCCTGTCTCCGCTGGAGGGTCCGAGGGGCCCGTTCAGCCTCCTGTCTCCGCTGGAGGGTCCGAGGGGCCCGTTCAGCCTCCTGTCTCCGCTGGAGGGTCCGAGGGGCCCGTTCAGCCTCACGCCGCATCAGCTGGAGGGCCCGAGGAGCCTGTCCAGCCGCCATCTGCGACCGCTTCGTCATCGCCTGGGCCAGCCTCTGCAGCTCCGCCTGGTCCGGCCTCAGCCTCTGCAGCTCCGCCTGGTCCGGCCTCAGCCTCTGCAGCTCCGCCTGGTCCGGCCTCAGCCTCTGCAGCTCCGCCTGGCCCGGCCTCAGAGTCTTCGTCTGCTGCAGCCTCCTCAGAGTCTTCGTCTGCTGCAGCCTCCTCAGAGTCTTCGTCTGCTGCAGCCTCCTCAGAGTCTTCGTCTGCTGCAGCCTCCTCAGCCTGTGCTTCGCCTGGTCCTGTGCCCTCCGGGCCTCGGCCGGTGCGCCTGACACTGGAGAGCCGCCGCCGCTGCCTTCCGCGCGGCCGGCCCCCTGAACTGCACCGTCATCGCCTGAGTGGCCGCCGTCGCCTTCCGCACGGCCGGCCCCCGGACCAGCGCTGTCATCGTCGCCGCCGCCTCCCGCGCGGTCGGCCTCCTGAACTGCTCCGTCGTCTCCTTCGCCGCCGCCGTTGCCTTGCGCACGGCCGGCCTCCTGAACTGTTTTCACGTCTCCGCCGTTGCCTTGCGCACGGCCGGCCTCCTGAACTGTTTTCACGTCTCCGCCGTTGCCTTGCGCATGGTCGGCCCCCTGAACTGCTCTGTGTTTGAGTTATTTTCTTGGGCTCCGGTGTTTGCTGTGCTCTTCTTTTGTTTTCTGTTCCGAGCCCTCCGTCCTGGGCCCCCGCCGCCCGCCCTGGGTTGTTTTCTGTTTGGTTTTGTTTTTCTGTGTTTGGGCTGTCTGGAGCCAGCCCTTGAGGGGGGGGTACTGTCACGGTCCTGGGTCTCCTGACCCAGCGTTTTTAGTTCTTTGTGATTTTCGTATTATTGTACTTGTGTGTGATTTTATTTTATGGCTTCTAGTTTTGATCCCTTGCCCTTCATGTCTCCCTGTGTGCCCCTCTGTGTATCTGTGAGCCCTCGTCTCTCCTTATGTTTTATTCCATGCTTCCCCTGCCCATTATGTCTAAGTTCTCCCCGTGCTCTCTCTTCCCCCTGTGTGCCCTCTATGTATTTATGAGCCCTCGTCCCCTTTCGTGTTTATTCCGTGTCTCCCCTGCCCGTTACGTTGGTGTTCTACTCGTGCTCTCTCTCCTCTGTACTTCCTGTTTCACCTCTCCCGTCAGTGTTCAGTTCACCCCGCCTGTCTCGTTATGATTATCAGTGTCACCTGTGTTCCCCGTGTGTTCCCACTCCCCTCGTTAACCCTCTGTGTATTTCTGTCTGCGTCTCCCTCTGTTCAGCGTGACGTCGTCCCTCATGTTGTGTGGATCTCCCTGTGTCTCTGCGTATGTTAGTTTTTCCCCAGTCTAGTTTTGTATCGCCTACCATCTTCTGTTACGCAATAAAGCTGCCTTTTGAGTTTATTCCCTCGTGCCTGTGAGTCCTGCATTTTGGGTCCTACTCCTGCCTGCCGCACAGCGTTCCATGACAGTCTGTGCCTTTCAGTCATTGTAGAACATCTGACTAATATTGTTCGTTAATGCCGCTTTCATATACCTGTTCCGAGTAGTACGCTGCGCACGCATGCAGCGATACAGCGCGAAGGTGAGACCCCCCCCCCAGTGTTACCAACTTAGCGACTTTTTTTCTAAAAAGCGACTAGCGACAAATCTGGTGACTTTTTCTGGTGTTATTGGAGACTTATTTATGACGACGCAGGGTTGGAATTGTGACATTAAAAAAAACAATAATTGCTAATAGAAATTTAATTTGTAGTTCTAAATAAACTCTAAATGCATTTAGGATGTCTTTTACTCACTTTATGTCTCTTCCACGATGTTATTTCTCTCTCCAACAACGTAGGTTACAATTACATTAGCATAACCAAGTATGCAAATTAGGCGATGACATCATTTAGCGACTTCTAGCGACTTTTAGGACAACCAATAGTGATTTTCCTACCCCCCCCCCCCCCCCCCCCCCCCCGCCCCGGGTGTGGAGTTGCTTACATGTAATGTCTGCTCAGTTACGTAGTAAAACAAAGCTTGCTAGTAATCACGAATCGAATCCAGAGTCATTGCTGAACATCAAACATGGTGTCAGAAGTTGTGGTTTGGTCGTGTGCTACAGCCCTGCTGACAGAGTGGTAAGGCCAAAGTTTTCTCAGCACTTTGCAGATGAAGCAAGCAAGTAACCAGCTAGCGTTGCTCGGCTATCGCAGGAAAGGCTATCCGGTTGTTCAGTCTGACGTCACTAGCCGTGTCTGGGTCTAAACTCCGCAGGTCCATATATCAAACGATCATATGGCATTACTGAGAGTTGAAAAACTGTCTAAAGTCTTTCATCTTTAATAAAATGATCAGCGTTCTGCTCAGGTGTAACAATTGAGTTTAACATCCAGGCATCCATGAAAACGGAATTTATGACATTTAAAGGAGTTAGAAGTTAGCAGGGAGTTAGCTCGCTAGCTTCTATCTAAATACAATATAGCATGTCCTGACTGCGGGGTTTTGGAAACAAATTAAAACGTACAGCTCTGTTATCACTTCCAGCATAAATGAAGACAGAAAACTAAACAGCAGTGACGTTTGTAGGGTTACTGAAGTTGGGCTAGCTGGTATATAATGATGTGCTGCGTGACCGCTAGCGACACAGCTACGTTAGCATAATATAAACAAGCTAACTTTTTTTCCACTCGATAAAAGTTACCGTGAGTGTTCTCGGTGGTCAGGAACAAATGTAATCGCATGGCAGGATGCTGTAAAAGGACCAAACTTCAGCCAGGAGAACAACTGAGATAATCCATCCACAATACGAGGTTAGTCATTCATATACTGCTGCATGGGCTGGGCTGTAGTTACATCCTAAGGTTTTAAAAACTGAGCTTAAATAAATGATTAGCGGTAATAAAAGCCGAGAGAGGTCAACAGTGATCACTGACTGTTTTAGGAGCTTTTTGAGATCAAATAGAAGAAAATACATAACATTAAACATGTTAACAACACAAAAGCCATATTAAACGCAGACTACTTTAGACCCGGAAGTAGGATCCGTCGCGTCATCACTGAACAACCGGATTAAGCATCAATGACCATGTCAGACGGATTCCGTAGACCAGAACCATTGGTGTTCAGTGGAAACATCGCCGAGAAGTGGCGTGTTTTCGAGCAGGAATACGACATATTCATAGCATAAGGATGCTCGAACTAGAGCGTTCATCCTGCTAAACCTGGCCAGCTCTGAAGCCATCGAGCGGGAGCGCGCCTTCGTTTATGCACCCGCTGTGCACGCGGGGGAAGGAGAACAAGGACAATTGGTGAGAGAAGCAGAATCGAGAGAAGACCCGGAATGTCTCAAGCGCAAATTTCTCAAGCGCAAATTTCGGAAACTGTGCAAAAAGAGACAAATGCCCAGCATAATAATTTCAACATGTTGTCGCTTCTTGGCCAGGACTCCCTTGAAAAAGAGGTTCTTAATCTCAATGGGACTTTTCCTGGTTAAATAAAGGTTAATAATAATAAATATGGCCAGCAATGCCATAAGTGCCAAAAATGGAATCACTTCCAGAAATACTGCAAGTCATCACACACACGGCAATTCAAAAAGAGACCCATTAACCACACTGAGATGCAAGCGCCTAGCAGCGATGAGGAAATGTTCTATGTGATTGGAATTAATATAGACACTATAAATCCCTGCTTTCCATACAAGAATGAAATTTTCACCACAGTGTATATTAATGGAAAACCCATAGAGCTCAAGGTGGACACTGGCGCCAAATGTAATGTCATGCCAGCTGACCTTTTTGAACATCTGAGACAAGATGAAAAACTCCTGCCATCACAGAAAACTAAACTGGTGGCATATGGAGGTGAGGAAATCAAACCGCTGGCACAGCAACACTCTCATGCCACTCTGCAGGCAAGGAATACCCTCTGCAGTTCTTCGTAGTGAAATGGGACGTACAACCCCTACTTGGCTTACCAGGCTCACTCCGCTTACAATTAATCACATTGAACAAAGAAGTCCACCATGTAGCCATGGATGTGGAAAGCACCTTTTCAGAAAAGATCTTCTTAGAGTATTCAGATCTCTTCGAAGATAAACTTAGTAAGCTTCTGGTTACCTATTCCATGAAAATAGACCGAGAAGTCACACCAGTAGTAAAGCCTGCACGTAAAATACCAGTTCCAATGCAAGACAAGGTTAAAGCAGAATTAACCCGCATGGTCAAGTTGGGTGTGATCACCCCTGTCACCGAGCCAACAGAATGGGTGTTGTCTATGGTGGCAACCCACCAAAAAAAATTCAGATGACATCAGACTCTGCATCGATCCAAGAGATCTAAACAAAGCGCTGAAATGCCCGCATCACCCTATGCATACTATAGAGGAGGTAGCCGCCCAAATGGCTAACTCCAAAGTCTTTTCTGTCCCGGATGCAAAATGCTCCTTTTGGCAGGTAATGCTTGAACACAAATCATCCATGCTCATGACTTTAAGCTCTCCATTTGGCAGATTCCGCTTTCTCAGAATGCCGTATGGAATAAACTCAGCCAGCGAAGTGTTCCAGCGTGCAATGGAGCAGATCTTTGCTGGATACCCCTGTGCTGTCATCGTCGACGACATAATCATCGGCGGAAGAGATATGAAAGAGCATGAACAGAATCTCAGAAAGGTACTTGACTGTGCAAGGGAAGTCAAGCTGAGACTCAACCCCCTAAAGTGCAAATTCCTTCTCAAAGAAGTCTGTTATGTTGGTCATGTCTTCACAAGCAAGGGCTTAAAGCCTGACCCAGCAAAGACTAAAGCAATTAAGGAGATGCTCACACCTGAAAATGTCACAGGTCTCCAACGCTTCTTAGGGATGATTAATTACCTAGGAATGTTCATTCCTAATTTCAGTGAGCTCTCAGCCCCACTTCGGGAGCTAACGTGAAAAGACATTCAGTGGTGCTGGCTGAAGCAGCATCAGGATGCATTCGATGCTTTAAAACAGAGCCTAACCAGTCCACCCACTCTCAGCTACTACAACGTCCAGAAACCCGTCACGCTAACGTGTGATGCCTCGGAGTATGGACTCGGGGCTGCATGCCTCCAGGAAGGCGCCCCAATCGCCTACTCCTCTCGTACTCTGACACAGACCGAAATGCGCTATGCGCAGATCGAGAAGGAACTTCTTGCAGTTGTATTTGCATGTTCCAAGTTCAATGATTACATCTATGGAAAGCAAATCCAAATCGAAACCGATCACCAGCCGTTAGTCACTATCCTGAACAAGCCCATACACTCAGCTCCAGCCAAACTGCAGCGCATGATGCTCAGACTGCTCAGACTGATGCTCAGACTTTCATACTGCATGTATGAAAGTACAACTTTCAGATGGTGTACAAAAAAGGCTCACAGATGTACCTCGCCGACACTTTGTCCCGTGCTCCCACAACCTTGACAGGTCAGCACAGTGATGAAACAGCAGACTACGAGATCATGTCGATCCAACAAATCTCTTCTTCTAGGCTGACCCAGCTGAAGGAACACACTGCCTCTGATCCAGAGCTACAGAAACTGAGAAATGTCACAATGAGTGGCCTTGCAGACAAACTCAGCTGCCCACAGAAATTCGTCAATACCACCCATATCGAGATGAACTCACCCTAGAAGATGGCATTGTCATGAAAGGCCCGAAGACAGTGATCCCAAAGTCTTTGCAAAAGGGCCCGTGGTATCGTGTTTTGGCCCACAATGACTGAAGATATAGAGCAAGAAACAACTGTGTGTCCAGTGTGCAACAGCACCAGGCCACATCAACAGAAGGAGCCACTCAAGCTACATCCAGTGCCGGAGTTACCCTGGTCAACCGTCGCCACTGACATCTTTGAGTGGAATGGTCAACATCACCTGGTTGTAGTTGACTCTTACTCAGGTTGGTTCGAGGTAGGGCTGGGCCATATTATACCGTTCACGGTAATACCGCTACAATGTTAGGCAACGATAAGAAAATGAAATATCGCAATAGAATATGGGTAAAACGCGCATGTGCAGTGCCTTTGTTTTCATACGCACATGGCCAAACAAGCATGGCGGCAACGGAGAATGAGAAGGGAGAAAGCAGATCGTTGAGTGAAGCGGATGAACCAGCATTAGTTTGTAAAAATGGTGCCACTTCAGTGATGTGGAACTGGTTTGGTGTTTCCCCGTCAGATACACTACAAAGCAAATTTTTTGTAGAACATGCAAGCGGGCCGTCATTATTGCCGTATTTGTTGGACTAAGGCGCTCATAAATCTGGGAGTAATCTGGGTCCTAAACTCAGTCCACTTAAAGTCAAACCAACACTGCAGCATCACTGATTAGGTGGAAACTAACAAGCTAACTTCCTGCTAACTTCGAACTCCATTAAATTTAATAAATTCTGTTTTCATGGATGCCTGGATGTTAAACTTAATTGTTACACCTGGTGAAGCAGCAACGGTGATCCTTTTATTAAAGATGAAAGAATTTAGGCAGATTTTAAGTCTAAGTGATGCCGCAGTGTTTGTTTGACTTTGGGACCTTAAGCAGAGTTTGAACTCTGTTTACTCCGCAAAGCTTCTGACAACGGTAGCCATAATGCTCCGACAATCCATCAAGCGGTGCAGCTTCGTAGCTCACCAAAGTTGTACTAAAACATTTTTTGAGAGATTTTTGAGCACCGTGTACCACACAAAATCAGTTCGAGGTCAGTAAGCACAACCAGAATTGATACATACGGTGTGTAACCGATGTGTTCCTGCGTTGTGTCTGACAAAGAAAGGTAAAAGAAAGAAAGACCTCCAAGTAAATAACTTGCCTGCTCCAGCTCCTATGACCAAATACAACAGTGGGGGAGAGGGTTAGCTCAACCCATCACAACTTCCAAGCTAGCCAGAATTATATATTAATGCTAGTGTTAACGGCGCCTAAAACACATTTATGACACACACATACTACACATTTATAGCATCTAACAAAAACAGGCACAATGATGACAATAATTGAACTAAAATCACAATCAGAAGCATCAGGGTGGATAAATATACATTATATGATCGCTTTACAGTGTTGGGAAAGAAATTACACCAACCTCTCCCACGGGGGAATTGTAGAAAACGGGAGAGGCCAAAGGGGTACACTGGGGGTGTCTAAATTCATGGAATGCATCCTCCTGAGGCCGCATTTGTAGGCCGATTACATCACAGTGACGCGACAAAGGCTGTCCAAATTCGTAGACTCCTCTAAATGCAGCCAACAAATGTATCTGTCACGGTTTGCCGCTGCAAGCCGTGTGGAGTTGGAGAAAGGACCCAAAAGGCGGCAGCTCTGGTGCAGGTGAGTATTTATTTACAGGAGTGGGTACAAACAGCAATGGTGGGTGAACATGAAACCGGAAACCTAAACTGGGTAAAACTAGCAAAACAAGCCAGAAACGAAGATGCAGGGAGGTCCGAGGAAATACATACGGAGAGACGCAGGGAGACGAGGGGAAACAACACAGACAAACCAGCAACTACTATGACAGAAGACACAACTTAAATACACTCAGAGAACACAGGGAGATTACACACGGAGATTACACACAGGTGGGGAACACAGCTGGGAGTGATTAACGTGACGAGACTAGGGAGGCAAACTGAAAACACTCACATAGGACGCAGACCTTCACAATAAAACAGGAAACACATACACGCAATGACATAACACACCAACTTAACACAGACTGGGGGACACAGAACATAGGAACATGAACCATGAAACAGAAGAGTACAAACACCCAAGGTAACCAAAACCACAGAATACTAATAAACTAAACATAAACACGGAGTCACAGACTCCGGACCATGACAGTATCCTCCTTTTCCTTTTCCATCATTTGAAGGATGGGTCGTGTATATCCTTCATGGCTCACCATGTCCCAGAATTCATAGCAAGGCCCAGCCAATTCCAGTTTTCAACAATGGCGGCCGCTACTAAGCTTTTAATATTACTCTTATTACTCTTTCCAGGTCACAAAACAAACTTTTAGCATATTTTCAGGCGAGAATGTAGCTGTGTAAACTTCAAATATCTGCTTGGTTTATCAAGCTCTCACATATTTGCAAAAGTGCTCCGACGTATTCGGAGACGTCCGTTATCCACCAGCTTGATAGCTAGCCAGGAGCTCGAGGGTTACTAGAGCCGCTGAGAATGGCACAACTCCAGGCACGTCATTTTCAGATCACTGCAGTCTTTCGCTACTCAGGTTAAACGTAATATATGTCACTTAGATAAACTAAAATTGTCATTGTTTGGCTTTTTTCAGTGTTTTATTTCATTTGTGAGTAAATCGGTTTGGCTGAGATTAAAGTTATTAGATTAGATTAGATAAAATAAAACTTTATTAATCCCCCAGGTGGGTTCCTCCTTGGTTTTCACTCAGCTGAGTAAACGTCAAACAGAAAACTGATTAAACAGAAGTGTGAGATGGTCGAGAATTTACACCAGTGTCCTGTTATATTTTAGATAGCAAGGAGCAGACGGCTGAGTTTATTAAACTCCCTCGAGACAGTGGTGACGCTAATCAGAAGGCTAGACTGTCCAATTTCACAGCCATTTACTTCCGGCCTACCCGACCTTCTGAGGACCCGGCTCACGTAGACCGCGCAGGCCGGGTCTTCAGGAGGATGCAGCCCAAGAATTTGAACACGACAACTGTATTTATACGGTTGCACCAAAGAAGAAGAAGAAAAAATGAGGAGATGCTCTAACTGATAATGAATATAACTACAAGGCTTGGAGAAGAACACATTTTGTGTAATTATAACAATATGTAATCTATGACCGGGTTACGTTAAGGTGCACTGTCGATTTTTGAGAATACTAAAGTGTGCCTTATAGTCCAGAAAATACGGTAGTTTCTAAATGCCGAAACCCTGTTTGTGCTGTTAAAACCATTGCTTAATCTGGGTATTTGAGAAAGGGAATAGATGCCAGAAAAGAGATACATGAAAAGATGTTTTTATGAACTCTGATATATTTGAGATTTGAAAAACTGCAGTGATTGTTCCAATTATATATATATATCAGGGGTTTTCTTACTGTGGTAGCAAAGCTTCATATATTATCACAATGTTGTGCTAGAAAGATTGATAGCAAAACAGGAACTGAAAATGCTATGACAGACGTTTGGGAAGAATTTAAGAGCAAACATCTGACTGTTTCCATCCCTAAACAGGATATTGTGTTGCTTCATTCAAGATGGACACAGTGTTCTAACTTGCCACAGCATTCTTTTCTCTCAATCTCACAAGAGATCTTTGCCTACTTCTGTTCATGACAGTGTTACTAGTTTAATGTATTTGTTTCTTTTATTTATTTTTAATATGTCTTTGCCATGCCATGTCATGTCACAGATGGCTTAGTTTTTGATTAATTCTATTTATAATATAACATAATATAATATAATATAGAGGCAGCACGGTGGCACGGTGGTTAGCACTGTTGCCGCACAGCAAGAAGGTCCTGAGTTCAATTCCACCATCAGGCCGGGGTCTTTCTGTGTGGAGTTTGCATGTTCTCCCCGTGTTTGCGTGGGTTCTCTCCGGGTACTCCGGCTTCCTCCCACCGTCCAAAGACATGCAGCTTGTGGGGATAGGTTAATTGGATAATCCAAATTGCCACTAGGTGTGAATGTGCGAGTGAATGTGAGTGTGAATGGTTGTCTGTCCCTGTGTGTTGGCCCTGCGACAGACTGGCGACCTGTCCAGGGTGTACCCCGCCTTTCGCCCTATGACAGCTGGGATAGGCTCCAGCGCCCCCCGCGACCCTGAAAAGGATAAGCGGAAGCGAATGGATGGATAATATAATATAATATAATTGGCCTAATCATTTGATTCAGGTGTGTTGACCCAGGGTGAGATCTAAAGGCCCTCAAGGCCGGAGTTGCCCACCCCTGCTCTAGGCTCTCATGCTTCTGCCAACCTGGTTTCCACTTCTCATTTATCGTTGGATTTTGTTAGTCTTTGTCTGTCAGTATACCTTAAAGGAAATAGTTACAGTCACTGTACAAAACTGAACAAAACATTTCACCACCAGTTTCATGAGAAAGCATTAGTGTAGCTGCCCTTTAGTTAAAAAAAAAAAAAAAAAAAGCAAGAATACATGCTCCTCATGAATTCTCCCTCTTTTTTTCACGTATGCGCTTTGTGTATTCTTTACAGAGCGAACAAAGGCTCAGGTTCTATTGTGTAAGCCTTCCTACCCGCCATGGGTACAGGTCCTACTATTTGTCATTGTTTTGAAGAGGCTGGGACTCATTCTTCACGTGTATGTGAATGTCAGCTTCAACTTGAACATCTATCTTATCTTTGTAAAAAAAATTTAAAAACAAATTCATCCAAGCACTAATTTTTCCTTAATTTTTGAATTTTATCTGTGAAGTAATGATTGACAACAAGTCAATGATATGTACAATGTAAATTAAATGATGAACGCTATTTTGGTTCAAAATCAGTCATTATGCTCCATGCTGCTGTTATTTAGAGTTGTGATTTCTCCTTTTTTCTCCTTACACAACTTGCATGTTGAGCTCGCAAGAGACAGCTGAAGTGAGATATTAAATGTAATTAATGAAAAATGTTTCATTAAATGTTCATTAACCAGATGCTAATGAATGAGACACACCCAGAACAGCTAACTGAAGGCCAAATGGGCCTGATCCCCAAGGATTCCACAGAAGGGACCTATCCCATCCAACTATCAACCAATAACCTCCCTCAGTACCACATGGACGATGCTGTCACGCCTGTACATGGATCAATACATGAGTGGGGTAGATAAGGAAAAGGCAAAAACACCAGAGGGGCAAAATACCAGCTACAGGTAAAAAGATCACTCGCTTGAGACTGTAAGACCCGTGCACCACCTGAATTGACTACAAGAAATTGAATTGAAGTGAATTGCCTCACGCATGGATCCTGGAATGCCTAAAACTATATAAGATCAACAGGGATATGGTGAACAACACTGGCCAACTTCAAGCCTATAGCACAAGTCATCATGCAGGATTTACCAAGGAGATGCTTTGTCCACCACTCTGGGACTGTATGCCAAGCCGGAGGAAGGAGCATACATTCATTGTTATTGCATGCATTGTGTTTTAATCCTGCAGCTTATCACACATTTGATTTCCATGTATGAAAACTGCAAGTGTCCAGATTCAGGACAGACTCAGAAAAACAGTGCTGCAGATCATCTGTGATCATCTCTGACGGAGAGCTGATGGGACGGAGGCTGTCCACCCCTGATAATACACCAGGACAAACTCAGCAGTGTGTAAGGAAGAGGAGGTCATGGTCCGTGGGAGCAATCATGCGGGGAGTGTTTCGGGATCGCTCTTTGGCTACGCCCTGGGCCAGGGCCACCAGCGTCACACCTGAATTCCATCGACAGGCAATCACAGGAGGAATACTTCAGGCAGCATGGTCTGCTGCTCAACGCCAGTCTGTTCAGTCACTCTTAGTGGTAACTAACTGCTCTGTACCCATTTTGGTTTTTTGCTCGGGTTTAATTCTACTCCCTTGTGCTCAGGTCTCCGTCCTGCTCGCTGGAAATACTACCTGCCTGTTCACCTGCCTGTCCTCCTGCCTGCCCTGCATGCTGGATAACACTCTCTGTCAGTTCATCCCTCTAGATTCTCCCACAGTTAAGTAATTGTTTCCTCTTCTGTTGCAGTTTTCCCACAGTCCCAATCATGGCTTCTCTCGGCACTGACCTCCATATTTGCTCCGTTTCCTCTGGCCTGAATTTAAATTTCACTTTCATAGTTTGCTATTGTTTTCTCATACAAGAAACACCAGGGGCCTGGGCCCTGTGGCTTTTAAACCCCAAAACATGCTGCGCCAAAAATTGGTCCACCCCAAGGATCGGGTCCCCGACACAAACAGAGTAACATAGTGTGCGCTGTTAAGTGCCAGGAGGATTGCCAGGATTTATACATCGGGGAAACCAAACAACCTCTGGCGAAGCGGATGGCACAACACAGAAGAGCTACCTCGTCAGGCCAGGACTCTGCAGTCTATTTACACCTACAGGCCAGTGGACACTCTTTCAATGATGAGGATGTACACATCCTGGACAGGGAGGAACGCTGGTTTGAGCATGGAGTCAAGGAGGCCATTTACGTGGAAAGGGAAAGACCATCTCTGAATCGAGGAGGGGGCCTAAGGGTACATCTTTCGCCATCTTACAATGCTGTGATTGCAGCCATTCCCCAACTCTCTGTGAATGGTACTCATGGTCTTTGATCAGTGGGTTTTGGTCAGTGGTTGTTGATCAATGGTCATGAGAATTTGCATAATTATAATTAAGGAACTGACCTCCCAGTCCATTGTTCCTTCAGTGGTGCTAGTTTCAGTCATTATGCAAATGTACTGTTTATAAGATTGGGGAAACCTGCAGTCAGCTGAGACTGAAGAAGTCACTTGGATGATGACGAAACGTTTCTCCCACAAAACGCTACGTCCAGATGAACAGAATCAACTTTTGGAGACATACATGAACTAAACTTTGTATATAGTTTGCTGCTTAATTTGTTTTGAGTCTGTTTCTGGGTCCAGTAATTGTGAGAACATCGGCTCATGACACAGTATCAGTCAGAAATAAGAGCTTCCTCTTTTTGAAGAACAATTAATCAGTGCAGCAAGTCATTCTATTTACAGTCAACTCTGACATGATCAAATGCATAGTACGTCACTTCTGATCATGAGAGTAGGGTTGCTAAACAGGAAAAAAAAGGTAAAAGAACTGTGCACTGTAAAAGAAAATCCTAATATAAAAGTATTTTACTGTGTATTTTACAGTTTTGTACTGTTCTTCTAGAATATCATTAAATTTACATCAATAGACTGTGATTTCACATTTCAAATGTAAATTAAGGTAAAATCACTGTAATGTAATAAAACATAATTTTCTTGTTTTTTAAATGTATTTGTCTGTACATATGCATATTTAGATTGTTAAAATACATTCACAAATGTATCATAATTTCACAAATATTTTTCCGTTATTTGAAAGGTTGAACTGTTAAATTCAAATGTAAAAAATGTGGAAAAATATAAAAAATGAGTCTTATAAACTTTTTTTACATCAAATAATAATAATAATTATTGCTATTTAGGGCGATCGTGGCTCAAGAGTTGGCAGTTTGCCTTGTAATCAGCAGGTTGCCGGTTCGAGCCCCGGCTCGGACAGTCTCGGTCGTTGTGTCCTTGGGCAAGGCACTTCACCTACCACCTACAGGTGATGGCCAGAGGGGAATTATAAAGTGGAATTGTAAAGCACTTTGAGGGTCTCAAAAAGTGCAATATGAATGCAATCCATTATTATTTAAACCAACTGTTAACTGTACATTTAAGTATTATTATTCATATTGCCGCATTCATTGACCTTGTTTATAGGTAATTTCATTGTTTAATCACATTAAATTGTTCCTAATTTAATGTTTAAAAGCACTTGAAAAAGGCAAAATCCCATGTAAAATTAGGGCAACAAATTGTATTTTCATTACTGGAAAAAACCATATTTTTATGAGTTATTTTCTGTTATTTTACGGTATTATTTTGGCGCCCCAGCTGCTGGAATATTACTGTTTTTTTAAGATGTTTTTTCTAACAGTGTGAGCAGAGGATTTTCTAACAATTTCACAGTGTTTTTACATACAGTAGTTCACCCATTTAAACTTATCGTCATACGGGTGCCTTATAAGGCATAGGAGAAAAAGACCTAATTGAAAGTCTAAATCCAGGCAGTTTCACATCCTTACATGACAAACTATTTGCAGCTGAAGAGATTCATATATCATATATCTTTTTTTACGTGTGTTTTATTATCATGCTCATTCAAGCCATTTTGATTTTTTTTTATTGCATCATTATGCATCATTATGCATCATTAGTCTTGACATTACATACAGTTGTGGTTATTACAACAGAAAACCAGAGCTGTTTTGAAACTTCCTATGTGTGTCATCCTTTGTTGGCCTCTATACTTCTTATGCATGTAGATTCAGGGAAACGTAGGACTATATAAAAAATATAGCTAGCTCAAAGGGTTTTCTATTATCAGACATTTTAAATGTTGAAACAGTTTTATTAAGCAGGTATTTTGATAACTGCATTAAACATATAAGCCTTAACATCACCAATGCAGAACTTGGTGATCAGAGCTTGTGGCGAATTCAGTGAAAAAACTAAGTACGAACATAAATTCTAGATTAAACAAACAAACAAACAAACAAACAAACAAACAAACAAACAAACAAACAAACAAACAAACAAACAAACAAACAAACATAATTTAGAGTGATATTTTAAAAAAAAAACTTCATAATTTTCCACTTTAACAAATTCTGACCGTCAGAATAATGAAAGCTTAATTTTTGCAATTATTACCCTATGCTTGGAGTTGCCAATCATAGCAGCTGTGGATCATGTTTTGCTGTGCTTAAATCACAATTTGAATCCCTGTATCCTTCTAACACAATTGGTAAATCACAATGTTGAATTAAATCAAAGCGCTAAATCAAGGTCCTGAAGAGTCAGCTGAATGGGGAAAAACAAGATCTGAGGATAAGCACAACTGGATCATAAGATGCACTTATGAGTGGAAATCCCAATCTTCTTGATTCCTTACTCTAGCATGGCAAAAATTAGCAGAGAAAAAAACAAAAAATACAAAACCAAAGGTTCACAGTCTGAGCAGTGGCTCATTCCGCTGGTACTAAATATGATCCCTTTTAATCCAGCTATACAGCTATATATGAATACTTTATTTTACTCCCCCACCCCCCCTTTAAAACTCTGTTTGCTAACAACAATTAACTTAATTCAACTTCTTTTTACTAAATCATACATTTTTTTGAGTTAAATCTCCCTCCGTCCTACTTCTCTTGACTACAGGGAAAATGTCTACATTTTTGTTTCTTTGGATAAGCTAGAAAATCAGTATACAAGTCAGTGAGGCAAAATTCACAGTAACCCTCCCCTCCTTTTTCTTGTAAAACATCACTCATCATGATGACCCAAGACAGGATGATATAAAGAGTCATGGTTGACAATCATTCACACCCTGTGTTTTGCTTCTGTGCAACTAGCTTATATGAAAATATAAGATACAGGAATGGGAATACTAACAATGAGGATAACTTCTACAGTCTTTGTGCTTCTCATCCAAACATTTCTTTGTTTGGCTTCAGATGGTAATCAACTATTTCTTGTATTTTTTGCTAAGGCTTTTAACAGACTATCGTGCGTCCTGCCTGTCTGCACTAAATGTAAGATTGTTGTGTCCTCCATCATTTCCTGTATTTATGTTTGGTTTTTTTTACAATTCTACAATGAGTTATTCGTGATTTTATCATAAAAACTGTTCTTTAAGTAAACTTTCCGCAATTATAAATATAAAAATCAGTTGAAGCAAGTATGATAAATGGATGAAGATTTTCTTTGTTTTTTTACATCTCCAACAGTACTGTTTTTCAATATTTTTTTCTCTACAGATTCCCAATTTCAACTAATTAACAGGGCCACTGGTTTTTGTTTGGTAAAATTAAATAACCACTGCAATGACATTCGCTGGACATCTGGGGATCGACTTTTGGTTCAGAATAAGAACAAGTGCCTGGGTGTTCAGGGAAAAACTGTGGGCAGTGAAGTAAACCTGTATGATTGTGATGAAACCAGTGAGCTCCAAAAGTGGGAATGCATGAATGAAACTGTGATCGCTCTCAAAGGCCAAGAACTTTACATTGACCTCACTGCCGATAACACAGCCGTGCTCTCAAATAAAGTTGTACCCAGTAGCCACCTTACAATTTCTGGGACTTCCAGTGGTGCTTGCACAAGAACATATACAGGTAAGTGAAAACAAAAAAACAAATACATTGTAAAGTAATTCATAATAACTTTTATGGAAATAATATTAGTGGCATAATAAATTTGTAGATTTTCATATTTAGTTCCAAAACAGTTGTAATGCAAAGATAGTGTGTCAAATGATTACAAGATGTTGATAAATGATAAAAGTATCATTTTGCTTAAACTATTCAAGCTATTCTTTGTTCTTTTCTTATATGTTTTCCTTATTTTGGTCCTTCAGAACTTTACACCATTGAAGGAAATGCAGCTGGGAGGCCGTGCATGTTTCCTTTCTTTTACAAAAGCAATTGGTATTCGGAGTGCACTGCATTTGAGTCTCCAGGGAACCGTAAATGGTGTGCGGTTGAAACAAAATATGATCATGAACTCTGGGGTTACTGCCCAACTAACTGTAAGTACACAACAAATTCTAATACAGGTTTTCAGAGTAATAAGCAGAACCTGGACATCCAAATTTAAATGTTGAGGAACGCCATCTTGAGGTACAAGTTCAGTGTAACACTATAATACCTTAACTGTGTTTGTGTCACAGCCAAAGAAACCTGGAACAAAGACCCTACAACAGGAGCATCTTATCAGCTGAACACACAGTCAGCGCTGACCTGGGATCAGGCTGATGCCAGCTGCAAACAGCAGAGTGCCTCCCTGCTCAGTATCAGCAATCCTCATGAGCAGGCTTATATTTCAGGTAAGGAGAAAAGTCTCCACACTACACTGAATATATTGAAAACAAAACAATTCATTTAAGCTGAGAGAGTTTTACAAATAGCTAAAACTTGAAACATTAAAGTTGTTGTGGTCTGTAGACTGTAGACACTGCTCCAGCTGATGATTATGTTTTGAGTATTATACTTGTAAACTTTTGTTTTCTCTGTCTCTTTTGTCTGTTAAACTCTACTGACAGCACTATTAGGGACAAATTGGGGACAGGAGTACAAGCTCTGGGTTGGACTGATCTTCCAGCATTTAGATTATGTGTGGAAGTGGTCTAATGGGAATCCTTATGCATATCTGAATTGGGACTCAGGTAAGTTTTCTTTCAAGTTTCAGGAGCTTGTGTTACCATTCTGATGATAATTTACATTACTGTTGTTAAAATATTTCAGCAAGTCATCTTGATCATGTTTGTCATCTTTTTTTATTGATATAAGAAATGTTATCTGTCAGCAAGTCAATATTTTTTTCCCTATTTTTTATAAAATGTCTTCCACGCAGGCGTGCCAGTCACACTGCAGATATAGCAATAATCAGAGAACCTCTTATTGTTCAGCAATTTCAACAACCGCTAAATTATTGTGGTGGCGTTGTGTGTCACATAACCTTATCACTCTTGGGTAGAAATCATAGGCTTCTATTTTATTTCCACGAAAACTAAAATGCTCATACACAATACACACCATGCTTCTAAATATCTTGAGAATCCTGTGAATTGAAAGTTGCCGAGTCTCATCTCATAAGTGACAAGTTTCATTTACCATCACTGCTCCGTAGGACATCCAGTTTCTAATCCAGGATATAAGTGTGGAATTATTGATGGCGCTGTTCAGCTTTCTTGGCAAAGTTCAAAATGCAACAAGAAACTGGGATACATCTGCTACAGTGAAGGACCTTTGGATGCACCTACTGAAGGTATAGAAAAAAATCCCTTCTCTACCCTTCTCTTAAAAAACTTGATTGACTCTATTTCTTTGATCTTCTTCTTTTGTTCTTTTGGTTCATAGCTCCCGAGAGTGGATTTTGTACAGCACCCTGGATCCCCTACAATGGCCACTGCTTTTACCTTTATCGTAATGAAACAAAAAAATGGTCTGATGCTCAGAAAGCTTGCCGTAAAGAAGGAGGAGACCTAGTAACTATTCGTAATGTAGAGGACCAAAGCTTCATCATCTCTCAACTTGGATATGGTATGGCAATAAAAACTTCTGAGCACCATTTGCATTCCTTTAACATAATCTTCACCCTACACTTTTCATATTTATGCAATTTTTATGCAATTGCTGGTGAGTAACTGAAATATTTTTGAGGCACGATCTAATATGATTGTGTTGGTATGTTCCTGGATCAACAAAAGTAATGTTTGTCCAGTTTCAACATTGCAAGTTATCAATCACATTGCAGTGATGTCATAATGTTGTGATGTGGAAACACCATCACACCACACACCAAACCCTAACCCTACACCCCAAACCTTAACAATGATCACATACCAATGCCGAACGCAAGTTTTTTCCAAGTTGCAAAGTTGTGAAATCATAACAATGTTATTTGTCATATACAGTGTGAATCCTAGACAAACAAACATGTTGATCTAAGAAAAAGACCAACAATTTAGTTTTATGTAATTTATATACCGCAAATCACAGCAACAGTTACCTCTCTGAACCATAGTCGAGGGGGCTTGGAAGCTGAATGAAGTTTAACTTTACTGTAGGAGCCACAAGTAAGCCAGCAGGCTGAGAGCGAAGTGCTCTAATAGGGTGATAAGGTCAGTAAGACAAGATGGTGCCAGATTATTCAAGACCTGGTACATAATGAGAAGGATTTTAAATTCAATTCTATTTTCGATTTAACATGATTATATCAGATAGTCCATTTCTGAGAACACATTTAACCTCATAAAACTAAAGTCACAAGAAGTCAGGTGATTGAATATTGAACAAATTTATGCTCCTTTATACTTCAGCCCTAAATTCACTTCAGTCCATTTAACTGAAAGATGCAAATCCCACATAAATATCAAGTTAACTGTTAAAGTTACAGGAAGTGTTCAGCTTGTAATTAAGTCATTAGAAGTTGTCTCTCCTTAATTGTTAAAATGTCTAATTTGAACATCACACTGAAAAGTTAAAAACACACTCAAACACAGATATTAATGAATATCTTATTTTATAGCTACACACATAATACAATTGTGAGCAATCTATTCTTGGAAATGTATAGCCGTCCACCACCTTCAGAAAATCCAGGGCTCTCACCACAGCTAACAGTCACTTCAGACCTACCATGCAGACTACCTCTTTAGAATAATGACCGTTCATTAGTCGGTCACTTTGGGAATCCTGCTATTTTGGACACAAAACTAGGTTTTTGATTTTGTCACTTCATAAGCATTCAGTCACTTTCTGTTGACTGATCCCTGTATCACTGCACATCTCACATATGATGAAGTTTGTTTACAAGTCCAGCAATTCTGGCAGACGATTAGCAGCAGTCTAAAACTTAAGTGCAAAAGTAACATCTAAAGAGTAGCAAATGAGCAGAATTTATCAAGAAGATTATACAACAATTAATGTTATTTTCTGTCTGCAGCATCCACTGATGAACTCTGGATTGGACTAAACGATAGGAACAGAGAGAGGCTGTTTGTTTGGAGTGATCATTCTCCTGTGAGTTACACTAGCTGGGACTCTCGGGAACCAACTGTCACCTCTGAACAAGAAGACTGTGTTCTGATCAGAGGGGAGGTAAGGTGCACAGTGTGGGAGAGATTATTAATGAATGTGACACGCCAGCTTTTTTCTGTAAAACTATGCAGTTCTGTTAAAGAACACTGGATGCCAGGAAGGTTCATTAATATCCAGGAAAATTAGGTCTTTGTTTTATGATATGCACCGTAGCCTGTCTATCTCTTGTTAATTTCAGTTTCCACATATATTTTGCTCTTTTCATTCTTGCAGAATGGAAACTGGGCTGACCGTGTGTGTGATGAGAAACATGGCTTTATCTGCATGAAGACAAGTGACTCTGAACCCTCTGGAGATGAAGTGGAGCTGAACGCAGGCTGCAAAACTGTATGTGAACCTTTCATATATTTTCCAAAGAATGTCTGCATCTGGTTGGTCGAATGCACACATTCTGTTATCTGTTTCTGTTTTGTAAAGGCTGTTGTATATTTCAAATGGCACAATGTCTAAATTTAATTTTGTGTCTGTGGTCCATGAAATATCTAGGAAAGCAGCATACACATAAGGTATGATGCCTAATGAAACATTGTATTTGGGTGCTGTTTATAGTAAAAAGATTAAGAGAACATCTTATTTAGTCATTGCATTTTTAGGAAAAAAAAACATTCCTGTAGAGTAAACAAGTAGTCACACTGATGCAGTGTGATTCTGCATTCTGGTGTTTTACTCCTTGCTATCACAAAAAGACAGAAAGACAACATTTAACGACAGGCTTGAATAGTTCTCCAACTTGTTTCTCTGCAATGCAGGGTTGGAAAAGACATGGATCCTACTGCTACTTTCTAGGGACTGAGACAAAGACGTTTCATGAAGCCAACGATGACTGCAAGAGCTCAAACTCTTACTTAGCTGACGTTTCAACTGGGTAAAATAGTTTTCATAAAAAAAAAAGTATATGTAATTTTGCATCAGGCAGCCTCTAATGTGACTTGTGTAAATATTTCCAGGGTGGATAATGCTTTCCTTGTAAGCTTGGTGGGGCTGAGGCCAGAGAAACACTTCTGGATAGGTCTCTCAAACCTGAAAAACAGAGAATATTTTATGTGGACCAACAATGCCTATGCAAGATATACTCACTGGAACACTCATATGCCAGGTAATGCAAAATGTGAATCGCTATGTAAACTATAGTTGGGAGATGACTTCACAAATGACAGCTAACAATTTCTTTTATAACACAAGGTAACGTGCAGGGTTGTGTTGCTATGGCAACTGGGCATTCTGCTGGCCTTTGGGATGTGTTGCCCTGTACCAATAAGGAAAAATACATCTGTAAACACCTGGCAGAGGGGGAAGCTTTAACCCCAGCTCCACCAACCACTGCCACGCCTAACTGCACAGATGGATGGATTAAGATGCAATCCAGAGGCATCTGTTATAAGGTACTGTGGCTGCCACAGTGGTACATGACTTAAGTATTCTGCAGTCTCTATTTTTCACAAGCCCTTTACAAACAGTAGAGTTACCAAGAGCAGCAGTATAGTAGCACTATAAACAAGTAAGTTACCCTGAGCTCCTCCTGATTCAAGGCAGTAGCAGAGGACCAATATTAACTGGTTTTGTTAAAAGAATAAACGGGTAAAGACATGTCCGATGTTATTTTACTCCGAAAAATTATTGAAACCAGAATGCATTGTGCTGCTATAAGCCCCAAAAAACCAAACAAATAAAGAAAAGCCTCACAACCTTGTGATCAGTTTTATGTAGGAAAGATTTCATTCCAACCAAACTACACTTGTCATTTGCATCATTTATGCAAAAGAAAGTATGCATTGACACATGACAAGAGGCTTCTACTTGTGATAACATCCCAGAATGTAAATATAGATGGTATTCCTCTTAGCTTAGCTGCAACATCACCGTTTGGATTGCAGAGCTAACTTCAAAACTGGCCAAAAAAAAAAAAAACAACCAAAAAACTCTTGCTGAATAAGCAGAGGAAAAACATGTTAATTTTGTTTTGAGTGTGTGTCCCATCAATTTCATAATATCTGTGACAGTTGTGACTTTTTGCCAACAACTTGACTTTCCTTTTTGTTAGTGATTTCTGATCATTTCTGCACATGGGTTTCTGTCACTTCCATACTCATAATCCTTTCTGTTGTAGAAGGATATGATTATTCTGTTGATCTTATTCATAACAAGGATGACATAAAAACAGAGATGACGGCCCATGTTTAGCATGTAGTTCTGAATGTACAAATATTATTAAGCTTCAGATCACAACTCAGTTTCTTATATTTTGTTTATAGATCTTTCCAGAGGCTTCAGAAAAGAGAAAGACCTGGTACGAGGCTAGAGATTACTGCAGAGCCATTGGAGGAGACCTAGTCAGCATTCACAGCAGTGCTGATTTACTACCAAGGCAATTTTCATGGTATGGTGTTATCTGGTCTACAATCAGAGCTACATAAGATAAAAATCTTTCGTAAAGTACACCTCCAGCCTAAGTCACACATTAGTGGCAGTCATAGATTCTTATCATTTTCAAGCAATGAGTTGCGTATTAGCATAATCACTGATAGAAAAAAGGAAACATGTTTTTACAAAATATTTACACAAAATAAGTAAATAAAAGGTCTTTGAGCAAGAAAAAGAAATTACACAAGTATAAACATTTGGAACATACATTTGTCCATTATAGGCATAATCAATACTGGATTGGACTTAGTGCTCCTGACCCAGACACAGGTTATGTATGGAGCGATGGATCCCCGGTGAGTTTACAGTTTTTAACTCTCTACAATGGTTTATGTAGCCTAAATGATGATAACGATCAAGATGATGATTATTAATATTACTGATGTTACAGCTGCTATTACTACTGCTACAAATACTACTACTACTATTCATAATTATCTTATTTTTGTATAAAGGTAAACTTTCAAGAGTGGAGTGATGGAGAGCCAAACAATGAAAATAACGCCGAATCATGTGCTGAAATAAAACCCAATTATTGGGAGAAAACTTTGTTTTGGAGTGATGTGCACTGTGAGAAGTACAATAACTGGATTTGTCAGATCCACGCAGGTACAGCATGGTCACAGTTATACAATTCTTTTGTAGCATTTTTTTTTGGACCAGAAGATTATTGTATGTATTCTCACAATGTCAAGCTGGTCACTAGTAACTCAACACTATTCTGTTTTTATTCCTTCACAGGAGTCACCCCAAAGCCGGCTCCAGACCCTGTCACCCCTGGTAAGTGCACCAGTGCGTTGAGGAATTTGACCATACTGCCATACAGCATCTTTACATGACTGTTGACTTTCTATTGGGATTACCAGGCTGAGACCATTATTCATACTATGCTGACAGGGAAACTGATGTCTCATGGATGCTGATTTTCTTCGTGGCAAATATTTGAAACTAGTATAATATAATAAGTATAATAATAATAGGCTGAATAATATTATTGTGTTTTGTTTTGTTTTTACCACTAAGCTGTTAAAGGCTGATGGGGTACTGCTGTGACCCCCACTGGGCAGGCAGATGGGATGGATGGGTGTTGTGTTTGTGAATGCGATAACTCAAGAAAACACTTTTGATTTTTGAAATTGATACCATAGCTGTGTCTGCTAGGACACATGTACAATGAATATATGAATGTATGAATGTTTATGAACTCATATGAAATGCGTTTTTTATATAAAGTGCTATACAAATACAGGCCGTTTACCATTCATAATCCAACAACAAATCCAAAATATGTTACAGAACCTAGACTTGCTCTTCTGAAATCTCAAAAGATAATGGAATAATGATTTCAAAAAACAAAACAAGATAAAAACCTGTGAGAATAGTAATAGTAAATAGAAAGTCAGTTCTATGAGTGTGTGAAGCCCATTGAAAGGATTTAATGGCTGACCATCCTTTATTTTTCTCTGTATCTGACGGTGCAAGGATCAGTTGAATTAGACTGAACTGTTTTTTCATAGTTGAACTGTTTATTTGTTTATCAATTCAATTTTATTTATACAGCACCAAATCACAACAATAGTTGCCTCACGGTGCTTTATATTGTAAGGTTGACCCTACAATAATACATACAGAGAAAAACCCAGCAATCATATGAGGCCCTATGAGCAAGCACTTTGGCGACAGTGGGAAGGAAAAACTCCCTTTTAACAGGAAGAAACCTCCGGCAGCACCAGGCTCAGGGAGGCGGGGCCATCTGCCACAACCAGATCTCATTGATACTGTATGAGCATAAACCTCACAGTGAAGAAAGGAAGATTGGATTGTGTAGTTTGAGGAAAAGATGGAAAACATGCAGTTGTTGTTCATAATTTTAAAGCCTCACTGTGAACAGCTGGAAAAACATGAGCTTGTCATGAAAAAAGTTATTTTTTTAAGACTTGCTTATCTAACACATTTACAGCAGTTTCCAAACATGTTTTTATAACGTTTTCTTTGAAATTTTTGAAAAAGAGGGTCATACTATTTGCACATTTACTGAAATAGATTGCGCATTTCTTATCTATTCTCAGAATATAACACGACATCTGATGGGTGGCTAGAATGGAATGGGGCTCAGTATTACATTAACAAAAAGGCGATGGCCATGGAGGACGCTCGTATGTTCTGCAGACAGAGGCATGGTGACCTGGTATCTATCAACAGTGAAGCAGAAAGGATATTTTTATGGAAACAGGTGAGCAATGGCATTTGTAAAACATTTACCAAGGCAATGGGTATTTAAGTTATAATTGCAAAAACTTAAACATCCAGACACCGACAGTTTTTTCCTATGTATCCATGTTTTTGTGCAGATTTCAACAGGTTATCAGAATTCTTGGATTGGCCTATCTGTAGATCTTGATGGAACATTTCAGTGAGTATGAATTTAGTGACAAAAACGTAAATGCAATTTACAATTAACTTAAATTTATGTAACAGCAAGTTAAAAAGTACTTAGTGCAAGGCAGCATGTCAGATAAGTATACCAGTTTTAATTTCAGTCAGTCATATCTTGAGTGTTTGATTTAAAATCTACTGTTCTGATACACAAAGGGGAAATTAAATGTGTCTTATTGTCCAAATACTTTAAGCTCTAACTGCAAATGCAGATCTATTTGCATTTCTATTTGCGAAGCTTTGTCTGTATTTGTAAAATTTTGGAGTTTCCTGTTTGTAATCTTTCCCACCAATTTTACTCAGTTATTACAGCTAAAAACAACAAAAGTGTGACCAAAAAGAAGAAGGATAAGAGTATCTTTAATGAACCCAGTATGCCACTGTCTTGGTATTATTGTCACAAATCTTTTACAGATATATTTAAACAAATTTATTTTTTGTGTTACATTAAGGTGGATGGATGGTTCTCAGTTGTTGTTTCAAAGTTGGCAGGAAAATCAACCTGACTTCAAGAACTTTGATGAGAACTGTGCTTTCATGACATATCACAATGGTGAGTGTACCGAAATACGATTCAGTTTCACTGAAATACATACAAGTGGTATCACCCAGTGATAGCACTCAGGCCATCCTGTCACAACTATCCCTTCAGTTTTACTGGCACCCTAGTTTTATCACAGTAATACGTATCCTTTACAGCCCATACACACATATCAAAGAACAGCAAAAGTACAGACATCCTAGAAATACTACTATTAGAAAATATAAGTTGAGTTGAAGTAAACATTCAACTTCGTACTCAAGTAAAAGTTAAAAAAAAGTGAAATGTAGTCACAGTCACACACTGTTTTACTTTAAATTCATCACAGCAGCTGGACCTTTAGCTTGCAACACACTGTGTAAAAAACTGCACACAAACAGTTTGTGTGTTTGCTGATGTTTGCTGAGCTGATAGAAACATTTGAAATTTGAAATTACCTGCCACTTAAAAAAAAGTCACTCCCATTATGCTCATTCCTCTATTGTAGCACTAGCTATGATGCTAAAGTACCTAAACCGCAACGTACGGACACCTGCAGTTGTTGTGGTGTTATGACAAAAAAAAAAAGAAAAACACCATCCCGCCTTTAACCCCTGACTTTGGCACACGTCATCTCTTTTTACGAGTCATCCTCTGGTGATAAACACATGAACAGGATTGACTTCTGCTTCAAATCGGTTTGATGTTTTGAGGCTCGCAGGGACAAAATAATAACTTGACCCTAAAGCGTTAAAGCAATAGTAATGAGTCTGTTTTGAAAATGTAAGAAGTAGAATACAGATATTTGTTTAAGAATGTAGGGAGTAAAAGTAAAAAGTATGTAGAAAAAGAAACTACTCAAGACGACATGCTACAAAAGATAAAATGAGTGTGTGATATCAAAATTGATTGAAGTTGATTTTTTTAATTATTCATTCAAGTCAATAATGTTATTAATTTAATCTGCTGACCTGGCCTGCAGGATTCTGGCATGACTCCAGCTGTGGGCTTGAGTATGCGTCCATTTGTAAGCGCAGCAGCTCAACACCTGCAAACACCACCGCCGCAGTGCCTACAGTGTCCCCAAAAGGTGGATGTCCACACCCCTGGAAAAAATGTAACTCTAAGGTCAGATGTCTTTTCATGTCTTTTAATCTTTCTATTATTTACTGTTGAAGCAATATGTTCTTAGTGCTTGGAACACTATATTGATCTTTTTCATCTTTCAATTTTAGTGTTACAGCATCATTGACAATCAGAATTTAACATGGCATGATGCAAGGGAAAAATGCAAACAAAAGGGTGGAAACTTGGTGTCTATTACTTCAAGACAGGTGGAAGGTTTGTTTCATTTTCTTTTCACTCAAATAAGTATTTCGATTTTGTTACCTTCTCGTCTTTTGCGGTCCATTTATGATACTACCACTGAATTTCTTTTGTTGTGCAGTTTTGGCATACCCACAAGTTAGAGCTGATACCACGGTGCACTTTTATTTGCAAGAAAATATCTTAACCATAAATCTTTGTCTACATTTTCAGTGTTTCTACTGTCTCAAATGGCTGATGCGCCTACTACAGACTTGTGGATTGGTTTATTTCAGTCACAGTGGAGAACTTACTGGACTGATGGACAACCAAAGTCATACATCAATTTGGGTAATGATGTAAGTGGGAAAATAATAATCTGTTCTCAGTGAGTAAAAAAAATCATGCTGAAAATCTGTAGCTATATAGACTGGGTAATGTGTCAGGAACGAACAGATGCCACCTGGCTTGACAAAAATGAAAATGGTCAACCTAGAGAGTGGCCAAATTCAAATGGGGTGATACAGTACCATAGGTCATTAACCTAAGATGGGGGCTCATTATTTAAGACCTTGTATGTGATGAGAAAGATTTTAAATTCAATTCTGGATTTAGAAGGGAGCCAGTGAAGAGAACCAAATATAAAAGAAATGTGCTTTCTCTTTGTAGTCCCTGTCAGTATTCATGCTTCAGCATTTTGGACCAACTGAATGTTTTTCAGGGAGTTTTTAGGACATCCTGACAATAAAAAAACTACAGTAGTCAAGCCTAGGAGTAATAAATGCATGAACTAGTTTTTCAGTGGAGAGTCCCAGAAAGCAGTCTTACATATCTGTTTAATATCCTGGTCAAAACAACTCTTAAGATTCATCACAGTGTCTCTGGAGGCCAAGGTAATGCTATCCAGAGTAAGCATGTGGTTAGATACCATATTTCTAATATTTTTACCAGTATCACACTAAGATCTAGGAGGAAAAGAACAGAGATGACTCAGTAGCTTGTATGGCCCCCGCATGTTTGTATACATGCTTGATGATATTGGGGCATGTTTCTAATGACACGACTGATAGTGTTTCAGGTGTCTCCCACCAGATTTGAGACATCAGAACATTAAGTGAGTAAAAAACACCCTAAATGCATTTAGAATATATTTAGAACTACACATTCAATTCTTTTAGTAATTATAGTTTTTTTTTGGTCACAATTCCAGCCCACCTACTTTATCTGGGCTTGGAACTGGCAAAAGTGACCTGAAATACGCACTCTGGTGGAGTTATTTTGTGTGTGTGTGTGTGTGTGTGTGTGTTTTTAAGTAGTTTTAAACCTTGTGATCCACAAAAAGTAAAAGTAAAAGAAGAACTGACTGTGTTACAGTCAGGGCTGGAGCAGTGGCTTCGCTCATGCGCGATTCATTGCAGTTTGGACGCGTAGGGGTTAACATCTGCTCTGACACCAGCTGGGGGACACTGCTGTGTGAGGATGATCTGCTGCCTGTGAGCGCTTTGGCACGGGCGAGGTGCCCATGGCAGCACCCGCTGCTTGTTGAGAGTAAGAGCGATACGTGCTTTCACGTCACAAAGTGGTCATAAGTCTTCCTAAAAACACCAGCAAAAGTCGCCAGATTTGTCACTAGTCGCTTTTTAGAAAAGAGGGTCTGAAAACTCGCTAAATATATCGCCAAAGTCGCCAAGTTGGCAACACTGGTGCCATTGCCAAACCTATAAAAGTCTTTGCATCCTGCCATGGATATGCCTCTCCAGACTGTCACAGAGCCACAACCAAACTAGTCATGCTGAACGATTTAACATTATGGTATTTTATGGCAAATACCAATCAAATTCAATGAAGTTGGACAGTGAGCACAGGCCACCCTACATGATGTAGTGATCTCAGGCTACTCTTACGAATTCTGCTTCTGATTGTTTGGTCAGAGACATTTACACCAGTGCCCTGCTGGAGATGACTTGCTGGGCTCTGACAGTGCTCATCCTGTTCCTCCTTGAACAAAGGAGCAGATACTGGTCCTGCTGATGAGTTCAGGACCTTCTACAGGCCTGTCCAGCTCTTCCAGAGTAACTTCCGGTCTCCTGGAATCTCTTCTATGCTCTTGAGACTGTGCTGGGAAACACAGCAAACCTTCTGGCAATGGTACATATTGATGTGCCATCCTGGAGGAGCTGGATTACCTGTGCAACATCTGTAGGATCCAGGTATGGCCTCATGCTACCAGCAGTGACACTAACTCTAGCCAAAGGCCAAACTAGTGAAGAAACACTCGGAAAAGAGGAGCAGGGGGAAAATGTCAGTGTCCTCCACCTGTAAAACCATTCCTGTTTTGGAGGTTGTCTCACTTTTGCCCCTCTAGTGCACCTGTTGATAATTTCATTAACCCCAAAGTTGCTGACACTGATTAACAACCTGCTCTGCTATCCCAGAACTTTAGCTGACTCGATGCTATACTTTGGTTAAAAAGTGTTCCATTAATTTTTTGAGCAGTGAACTTGCACCATGTAGATACAGTCTATATTACCTATTGTGGAGGGTCAGACACATTGAAATAATCCATAACTTTATATTTTTGTATTTACAAATAATTAAAATCTTTGTGTTTACGTTGCAGCATTGGTATTGGTATTATAAACAAAAGGTAAGTCAATTTTAAAGATCCAAGAATGCCCCGTGTTCCCTGACACAGTTCCCTGTATCATCACGTATCATTATTCTCTGTTGACCCAACTCTGTTTCCACAGAAAAACTGTTTTGTGATCAATACCAAGCCTTTAATTGGTATTGGGAAATGGATTCAAAAGTCATGCAATGACACCAATGGATTTATCTGTCATCGAAATCTTGGTGAGTCCATTTCTAACCCCAGGCCTGTTGCCACCCAACTTCAGCTGCAGCTCCATCACACTCTCTCTAGCTTTTCTAAAACAACTAAAAATTTGCTTTGACATTTCATTCCTGTAATTAATATCTATATATAATATATAATAACAATAATATCTATGATCAAGGGTATGATTCATCACTGGAAATAGCTATAATAACTTTTTAAGAATGATTCAGAGGGTTTTATTATGTAAAAAAAATAAAATAGTTTCTATTCTCATCCTAAACAGACACATCTCAACCAGATTCTCCAGAACCAACAATTTCTACTAACTACATCAAAATACTCAATGACTCCATTAAGGTTGTTCCTCAACAAATGAATTGGGATAAAGCTGCAGAGTACTGTAAAAATGACGATGCCCTCCTAGCTAGCCTGAGGAATGAGTGGACGCAAGCTTATGTTGAGCTCCTGGCGCTGAATCTCAAGGCTCCTCTTTGGTTTGGATTACACAAAGCGCAGGTAAACTTTTGAAGACATATAAAAAGTTCATAACTCAATAATAGGGCCAACCACTTCGAAACTTCTGACTGCAAATTCAATCAAAAATCTACTTATGTGCACAAAAAATTATTTCAACAAAGATTTTATCTAACGAAATAATCTGTAATTATGAAAATGAAATCTTCGTTGATGGATAAATATACTGGCCTAGTTATTTATCCAATCATTCGGTTATTTGTGAACTGAGATTAATCATCCATCCATTTCAGTTAAATCTAGCTATTGCTTTTCATAATACGTCTGCCAGCACCACGTAAACACATTTGAAGTTGCTGTGTAGCACTTGCTAACTTGATTACAAAGATGCCAATAAAGGTCATATAAAGAAGCAGTTGCACATTATGCTGCATTAAAAATAAACACTTTTAAATGCAGCAGTCATTAAATAAGCATTGTGGAAAGTTTCACTGTTTTACTAAAGTGCCTACCTTACCCAGGGCATGATCAGTGCAGCCTCCCTAATCCAGCAGGGAGATGCTCTGTGTGAGGAAGGCATGTTGAGCAGCAGCACTTCTTATGTAAACTCTTAAACTGTTACTTTAAACTCCATCATTTTACCTAGCTCCGGCTGTCTTAGCTAAAGGAGCAGATACTGATCCTGCTGATGAGTTAAGGACCTTCTAAAGACCTGTCCACCTCTTCCAGAGTAACTGTCTCCTGGAATCTCTTCAATGCTCTTGAGACTCTGCTGGGAGACACAGCAAACCTTCTGGCAATGGTACATTTTGATTTGCCATCCTGGAGGAGCTGGACTACCTGTTTTTTGAGCAGTATAGATTATCATGTTAGTTTGAGTCAACTCCGTTCAACTGTTATATCCTCTGTGCAGCTATGCTTACTAAGGGAAATATTCCTAAAAGCCGAATAAAATAGATAAAAACAGGTGTGGGTCACAATCAGCCAAGGTTTCCGGTGAACCCACTGTTAGATCTTACGCCACCCTATCATTTGAGTTACTCAGATCAAATGACCCAAGATGTGAGAGGGCGTTAAGGCGTGTGGGAAGGGATCTCAAAACTGGATTACAGATGAGAGGGTTCCTATGGTTCTGCTAGTTTTCTTGATTGGTAACTGCTGTCTCATTAATCTTTTCTTTCAGATCAATGGCTCTTTCCGCTATGTTGATGGATGGCATTTAATATTCAGTCGATGGGGTAAAAATGAACCAAGCAAGGACAGAAGTTGTGTATACATGGATGTGGATGGAAAATGGAAAACCACTCACTGTAATGAGACACTAATGAGTGTTTGCATGAAGTCGACAGGTACGACCAAACACTGGCTAATAGATACCCTATAACCCTGTAATGACTGGCATGTCTGTTTCATTTAAACTTGAATCACTGTTGAGAAGCTTAAATTACAGATCACAGGTACTGATGTCCGTAAAATTTCTCTCTCTCTCTCTCTCTCTCTCTCTCTCTCTCTCTCTCTCACACACACACACACACACACACACACACACACACACACACACACACACACACGTTTGTTGTCAAAACAATACATTTAAGAGTTTTAAAAGATGTAATTCATTGATCTCATTGACATCATTGTCTCATTCACAGATGTGCTGCCAACAGAGTCAACTCTTTTTCCAGGAGTTTGTCCTCTAGACCCAGAGGCAACAATAGAAAACAAGAACTATATCTGGGTACCATTCAGGGGTTATTGTTATATTTTTATTACAGAGCAAAAGCGCTGGCAAGAAGCATCTACCAGCTGTGTAGCACATGGTAGGCGACTTATCTGAAAGATACTTTTATGCAATAAATTGCTGTAGTTTCATTAACAACTGATTTGTTTTGTTAAGGTGGAATGCTTGCCAGCATTGAAGATTCCTCTGAGCAAAAATTTCTAGAAATTAACCTGAGAACTTTTCAAGATGGCTACACATCTTTCTGGATTGGCCTGTTTAAAAAACAACACAAAGGTGAGTCATTATTTATTTTTATGGTAAATAATAATAATAATAACAATAGTAACATATTTTTTGATCATTTGTTTTTAAACCAAATTTTCAGTTCAAAATAAATATTTTTTTTAAATGATGTACACTGTTGTTTTTGTCTATTTGCCTGCAGAGGAATGGCTCTGGTTGGATAAAACAGTCATTAGTTACACTAACTGGGCTGAAGGTCAACCTGTTAATGGCAGCAGATTACCCCGCAGAGGAGAGATTAGTACATCAGATGGGACATGGACAGATATTGGCATGTGGGTTCAAAGACCTTACATCTGCAAGATACAAAAAGGTAAAATAATCTTTATTTATAAAAGTGTTTTCTCTTTTTCTTTTCTGTAATGATATGAATCTCTAGTAAGATGTTCACAACAGACATGACACAGTCATATGAATCCAAAAGGAATAACTCTTGTTACCGTGTTACAAATGCAAATACCTGTTTACGCCATAGCAATTTACTTTTATTTTTAAATGAAGTAGAGTTACTTTGTGATAAAGTGTCTTATTTGATTGTTCTTTTTTTCCCTTTTGTAGTATCGCTACCAAAGCCATCACCATCATCGAGTAAGAAACACCTCTTTTAACTATTTATTTTACATATCTTGTTTCAAATTATTACAAATGTTTTTTAGCTGATTACCATCTACTTTTTCACTCTGTACAGAAACTGGATTACCTCATCATCAGCGTGTCTATATAACCACTGCAGTTGTGTTAGTCATTACTGGGATTGCAGTGGTGGCAGTCACTGCTGTCTTCTTCTTCAAGAAATTTGGTCATCAGTTACCCGCCCCTAACACTTTCGATAACCCGCTCTTCTTCAGTAGTAGGGTGTCACAGCCTGAGCAAGCTGACACCAGTATACTGGCAGAGAATGCAGCAGAAGAGAACACTGGAGATTTAATCAGTATGTAATTTAAATATTTTGGGCTCATTTGCATGGCCCATGTGATTCCTAGTATGTTATGAAAATTTGAGCTGAGGTGGCAGTAAATGGCTAAAAGCATATTTGAAACAACACAGGAGAATGTTTAACCAAATATGTATGTTATGACTGTGAAAATTGATTAAATTTGCTTTTGTTACGAAATCAGTTTTACCCCGGTTCTTTTTATTCCTCGAGCATCCAGAGACGGCACCGGACTCAGTAGTCATTTCACAAAACCTTTATTCATCTTTTACTCATCTTTACTCATCTTCTTTACTCATCTTTTACTCATCTTTACTCATCTTCATTTAAGCATGCATCTTCTAGAAGGGAAGACGAGGCCGGTGTGTCCCTCTCCAAATCTTCACTCCTTTGTCTGTGAAACACAGTTTTGTAGGGGCGACCCTATCATAAAACCCCCCACGGTGTGCTGCAAACTCTGTCTGTGTCTATGTGCACAAGCACATGAATGCCTACATGTGCGCGTTCCCGCGTGTCTATGTGAGTGCTCGTGTGTGACTGTGTACGCATACCTGTGTGTATGTGTGTGCACATGAGTGAGTGTGCGTGTGGATGTGTGTATGCACATGAGTGAGTGTGCGTGACAGTTAAAACACTGTGGGTGTAGGTGACTCCCTAGGTCATAAAACCCATCTCCCTTCCAGACCACAGTTATCCAGTTACAAATGTTGAGACCCCCACCCAAACATCCTCTGGGGAATTTCCACTCAGCATTAACTCCTCTCTGTTTTACTTTCACAGTTCAAGTGGGGGAGGGGTCTCCTACAATCTACTCCTAAGTTCACAACACAATGAGGCCTTTATTATATTAAGGTCAGTGTCTCTACAATAGTTCTACATTCTATGTTAACACATTTCTAAACTCTAAATCAGCTAAACATTCCTACACTTTATTTTCTGAATGTAAATATTTAAAACATTGTATATGGACGGTGGCACAGTTTCCTCACAGTATGAAGGTCCTGAGTTCCATCCTTTCTCCCATAGTCCAAAGACAAGCAGTTAGTGGGGTTAGGTTAATTGGTAAATCTAAATTGCCCATTGGTGTGAACGTGAGTTTGAATGGTTGTCTCTGTGTCTATAGAACCTGTTCTAATCCGGTCTTTAAGTCTGACGTCATTAGCCATGTTTGCAGTATTGCCAACTTAGCGACTTTGTCGCTATATTTAGCGAGTTTTCAGACCCCTTAGTGACTTTTCTTCTAAAAAAAAGTCGCTAAAAAAAGACGTGAAAGTGCGTATCGCTTTTACTCTCAACAAGCAGCGGGTGCTGTAACGCAGTCAGTTCTTCTTTTACTCTTTTACTCTTATGCTGTTTTGTGGACCACAAGGTTTAAAACTACTTATAAAGACACACACACACACAAAGTAACTCCACCAGAGTGCCTATTTCGGGTCACTTTTGCCGGTCCAAGCCCGGGTAAAGGAGCAGGGTTGGAATTGTGACATTAAAAAAACAGCAATTGCTAAAAGAAATTTAATTTGTAGTTCTAAATAAACTCTAAATGCATTTAGGACATTTTTTACTCACTTTATGTCTCTTCCACGATGTTATTTCGCTCTCCAACAACATAGGTTACAATTAGATTAGCATGACCAATTATGCAAATTAGGCGATGACGTCATTTAGCGACTTCTAGCGACTTTTAGGACAACCAATAGCGATTTTCCTTACTGAGGAGTTGGCAACACTGCGTGTCTGGGCCCAAACTCCGCTGCAGGTCCATAAGTCAAGCAATCACTGTGGAAAACTGAGAGTTAAAAACTGTCTAAATCATGCCTATTCAACTACGAAGTTAGTTGGGCCAGATTTTCAAACCGAGGACTTTATCTGGGCCAGATATTTTTTTTGCAGCCAGTAAGCAGCAGATCATGATCAATTTCAAACCCACACAACTGTACTGAAAAACAAGTATTTTTTTTATTCCTTTTCCCCTGTAAATCTGGTGGTGACCTCTCACAAATGCACACCAAAAGGTCCATTTAAAAAAAAGGGAGCTATAACTAAACTATTTTTTGCACATTTGAAATAATAATAATAATAACAAAAAACATTTTGATAATTTCCTTTCAAATTAAAATAAATATTTCGCTGACCACTCACTTTTCCTGCCATGGATGGAGCCCCATCGGTCACAAGTATACAGACACGCTTCATATCCAGACCATTTTCCTCAAAAAGAGCTTAAATCTTCTCAAACATCATTTCGCCAGCTGTGTGTCCCTCTAACGGTAGTAAACCGAGCAATTTCCCATCCAAAAAACGGACATATACGCACAACTGTGCATTATCAGTTCTGTCTGTGATCTCCTGCTATAGACATTACATCAGTTTTCTTCAGGTCATCTAACAGCATTTCAAACTCGTCTGACGCCAGAACTTCAATTCTAAGAATATTTGAACTGTCCTACAGGGGTACGTTTTTAATAGCAGATGTCACACTCACTTTTCACCGCATCCACCACGGCCAGCATGCAGTCTTTCATTGTTTCAGAATCTGTGAAAGGCCTTTTCTTCTTCGCCAAGAAGCAAACACGAAGGGAAGATGCTGCAGCTCTATCTTGGGCTGTACAGGACCCTCACCATGGTAGTACAACTCCGGTTGTAAGATTATTAAACTCGGTAAAATGAATAAGTATTTGTCAGTCCAGGCAGGGTTAAACCGACAGTTTTCATTGTCAATTTTGCGCTTCTGGAGTGAGAAAGACATGCTGTTGTCGCATCATATATTACGATGATTGTTTAATATGTTTACATCACGGTGCATTGTGGGTTAAATATTGCTAGGCTACTAGGAGTGTTGCATTCATGGTCTACACTACGCTGTAGGAATTTTTAATTTTTTAAAATTAATTAATGAATTAATTTTTTGCGTTTTCTCTGTGTTTCTGCCAGGACCACAGGCAGGGCCACTTGCAGGTTGCTTCTGGGCCGCATTTGGCCCGCGGGCCGCCATTTGAATAGGCTTGGTCTAAATCCTTTCATTTGTTATAAAATGATCAGTGTGGCTGTTCTACCAGGTGTAACAATTAAGTTTAACATCCAGGCATCCATGAAAACGGAATTTTCATGACATTTTGACATTTAATGGAGTTAGAAGTTAGCAGGGAGTTAGCACGGTAGCTTCCATCTAAATACAATATAGCATGTCCTGACTGAGGGATTTCAGAAACTTTTAAAATGTACAGCTATCACTTCCGACATTCAGTGGGGCAAAAAAGTATTTAGTCAGCCACCGATTGTGCAAGTTCCCCCATTTAAAATGATGACAGAGGTCAGTAATTTGCACCAGAGGTACACTTCAACTGTGAGAGACAGAATGTGAAAAAAAATCCATGAATTCACATGGTAGGATTTGTAAAGAATTTATTCGTAAATCAGGGTGGAAAATAAGTATTTGGTCACCTCAAACAAGGAAAATCTCTGGCTCTCACAGACCTGTAACGTCTTCTGTAAGAAGCTTTTCTGTCCCCCACTCGTTACCTGTATGAATGGCACCTGTTTGAACTCATCATCTGTATAAAAGACACCTGTCCACAGCCTCAAACAGTCAGACTCCAAACTCCGCCATGGCCAAGACCAAAGAGCTTTCGAAGGACACCAGGAAAAGTATTGTATACCTGCACCAGACTGGGACGAGTGAATCTACAATAGGCAAGCAGCTTGGTGTGAAAAAATCAACTGTGGGAGCAATCATCAGAAAATGGAAGACATACAAGACCACTGATAATCTCCCTCGATCTAGGGCTCCACGCAAGATCTCATCCCGTGGGGTCAAAATGATCATGAGAACGGTGAGCAAAGATCCCAGAACCACACGGGGGGACCTGGTGAATGACCTGCAGAGAGCTGGGACCAAAGTAACAAAGGTCACCATCAGTAACACACTACAATGGCAGGGAATCAAATCCCGCAGTGCCAGACGTGTTCCGCTGCTGAAGCCAGTGCATGTCCAGGCCCGTCTGAAGTTTGCCAGAGAGCACATGGATGATACAGCAGAGGATTGGGAGAATGTCATGTGGTCAGATGAAACCAAAGTAGAACTTTTTGGTATAAACTCAACTCGTCGCGTTTGGAGGAAGAAGAATACTGAGTTGCATCCCAAAAACACCATATCTACTGTGAAGCATGGGGGTGGAAACATCATGCTATGGGGCTGTTTTTCTGCCAAGGGGACAGGACGACTGATCCGTGTTAAGGACAGAATGAATGGGGCCATGTATCGTGAGATTTTGAGCCAAAACCTCCTTCCATCAGTGAGAACTTTGAAGATGAAACGAGGCTGGGTCTTCCAACATGACAATGATCCAAAACACACCGCCCGGGCAACAAAGGAGTGGCTCCGTAAGAAGCATTTGAAAGTCCTGGAGTGGCCTAGCCAGTCTCCAGACCTCAACCCCATAGAAAATCTGTGGCGGGAGTTGAAAGTCCGTGTTGCTCGGCGACAGCCCCAAAACATCACTGCTCTCGAGAAGATCTGCATGCAGGAATGGGCCAAAATACCAGCTACTGTGTGTGCAAACCTGGTAAAGACCTATAGTAAACATTTGACCTCTGTTATTGCCAACAAAGGTTATGTTACAAAGTATTGAGTTGTATTTTTGTTATTGACCGAATACTTATTTTCCACCCTAATTTACGAATAAATTCTTTACAAATCCTACCATGTGGATTCATGGATTTTTTTTTCACATTCTGTCTCTCACAGTTGAAGTGTACCTCTGGTGCAAATTACTGACCTCTGTCATCATTTTAGGTGGGGGAACTTGCACAATTGGTGGCTGACTAAATACTTTTTTGCCACACTGTAAATGAAGACAGAAAACTAAACAACAGTGACGTTTGTAGGGTTACTGAAGTTTGGCTAGCTGGTATATAACGATGTTCTTTGTGATCACTAGCGACACAGCTATGTTAGCATATTATAAACAGTGAAGCTGGAGGATGAACGCTAACTTTTTCCCACTCAATAAAAGTTAACGTGTGGATTCTCGGTGGTCAGGGACCAGAGTTGGGACTAACGCCTTATTAAGTAACGCGTTACAGTAACTACGTTATTATTGTGGTAACGAGCACGGTAACTAGTTATTATGCCAAAATCAGGAACGCGTTACTCGTTACTGGGATTTAGATAGGCTCGTTATTCGTTACTTCTTGCGGTGGCTATCGCGGAGCTTCCACAGATTCAATAACATTAGCAAGTGGTGGAGGCCAGCAGGTGGATGAAAGAAAGGGGAGGCAAGAGGAGAGACCCGAAGCGGGCGCTGGTCCGAGAGTATCAGGTGAACTGAACTTCAGGTAAGAAGTTATGACCTGCAGTCCATCTGGGTCAGATATAAACCAAGTTTAGTTGGAGTTTATTTTCGTTGTGCTGACTTTTTCGTACTGCATGCTAGCTAGCATGACAGAGTTTCTATACAGCTGGGTGGGTGCTATAATGTTACTGATGTTGAACTTTATTTTGTTCATAAGGTTAATTATTAGAGTTGCCAACCGTCCCGTAAAAAACAGAATCGTCTCGTATTCAGAGAAAATATTACGTGTTTCGTATTGAGGTGAAAAGGAACAGTTTGTCCCGGACTTCAGCTACAATGAAAAAGACACAAAGCTGGATTTATTCTGTGTTTACGCTGCACAGCTGCCTCTTATTCTCTCATTCTCTCCTCTCCTGTTTCTACTTCAATCATAAAACTGATCAGTGATCAGCGTATCGGCTTTTCTCTCTTGTCTGTTTATCGCCCACTTTGCGCCAGAAAGAGGAAACCGCGCTAAACAACAGCAGCACATTTAAGCTTGATCAGCTGATGTTAGAATTTATTTAATATTAATTTCTAGTACAGCTGATGTTTGCTGGAGCCACAGCTGTAAAGCTGCTGGTCATGATATGGTTTGGTTATCTGGTGAGACGGAAACATGAAGATGAAACCAGGAGATGTCCTTACTGAATCATCAGAGCTGAACAGGTGATGGAGAAACAGGTTTACCTTTTAGGTGACATGAATGAGTTGAAGGGAAGTTATGAACTGTTTCTGAGAGACAAATAACACCAGGATCCTTTTCTATGTAGCTGACATCTGGTAACGGTGCAGGGGCGGATCTAGCAAAGTGTTGCCAGGGGTCCATGTAGGGCATTAACAGGGAAAGGGGGGCACAAGGAAATACTTTTCTTTCTTATTCTCATTTAAAATGTCTAGCTTTTAAAAAAAATAATTATCTGAGTCTTACATCAAACGATTGATAGATTGCTACATATATACATATATACCATCAGAATAGTGAACATCACTGTCACAACAGCGTTTGTTTTCATTCAAAGGCTTTATGATTTTTCCTATAATGGTGGGCCGGTCTCTAGTCATATTCCCCTGGACGATTTTTTTTTGTTCCAGTCCAGCCCTATAAGCAGCTCATCTGCAGTCTGGTGTTACCTACATCTTCCTATTCAGAAGGCAGAATTTCCGAGTTCTGAGTACAATCGAAAGCACCTCAACTGCAGTTTTTGTGTTGGATGTAAAAAACAGGCTAGAATCATGCGGCGGTCAAAGACGGTCCAGGCGTGGGATTTCTCTTGTGGAAATGTGCACATTATTTTTTTCCTTTCTATTGGTAGGTGGCACAATGCACTTGTGGCAAGTAAGCAAGCTAGAAGACTGGCAAACTTGCTGGGTATCCAGTTACGGAACCAACACATTAACAAGAGAATTCTGAGTAAAACCAAAGTTACTTTCCCTAGTAACTAGTTACTCTGAAAGCAACGAGTAACTTGAAGTAACTGAGTTACTTTTGATAGAAGTAACTAGTAATGTAACTAAGTTACTAATTTAAAGTAACTTACCCAACACTGCTTATCATCTTTGTCCTTTATCTTTGGTTCCTACATTGGCCTCTACATAACTGCATGCATTGGTGAAATGGAAATCTGGAGAATGTGCAAACAAAATGGGGAAGTTATAAAAGGAAAAAGTGAAGTGTAAGGACAGGAAATTCAAAGCAATATGGGTTGAAAATAGGAAAAAAACATGAAACATGCTTGACATTGTAGTTTCAGATTGGATATTACTTTTTATTACTAGGTTATGATTTCATTTTGATCTTTTAGTTATTGAGTTTTTCCTGTCTTCCTATTTTCCGAATGCCTAGTCTCGCAATAGTCCAACTGTCACGGTTCTGGGTCCGTTGGACCCAGTATTTTGAGTTTATTATGTTTTGGTTTATTTCTGCTTCATGGATTGTTTTCTTCTCGTAGTGATGATGATGATGATTATTTCTTGTTTCTGTTTATCTGTGCTTAAGGATTTGTTCTCAGTTATATCTCACGTTTAGTTTAGTTCAGATTCCATGTGTCATTCTGTCTGTCTCTCAGTGTAAAGTCTGCATGCTTGTTTTGTAATTCATGTTTCCTGTTTTATTGTGAAAGTCTTTGTCTTATGTTAGTGTGTGCAGCTTAGCTCCCCCGTCTCGTTAGCCCTGATCTCTCCCAGCTGTGTCTCCCTCCTGTTGCCGATTCCCCCGTTACTACCCTGTGTATATAAGCCCTGTGTTTTCCCATGCTCAGTGTCGCGTCGTACCCTCAGAATTATGCCTGTGTGTCCTTGGTCTCAGTGTTCCATCCTCACTCCATGTTTGTTTTTCTGCCAGCAATAAAGCTGAGGTTTTTTGAGTTTCAATTCTGTGTTTGAGTCCTGCATTTGGATCCTCATCTCTGCCTGCCCGCACACAGAGCCCTGACAGAACGACGCGACCAGTAATGGATCCAGCGGACTCACCGTGGAAGCGCAGCTCCCGTTTTGACGGGACTCGGCTAGCGCTTGGAGGGCCTCCGTGCTGCCGTTCCTCGCTGGCAGCCTACCCTTCGGCCCACTCGTCTGCTTCCTCCCCGCGGACGCCCAGGTCTCGCAGAAAACGCTCCAGCCGGTCCCGGGAGGATTACTACGAGCCTGCAAGCAATCAGCTCACGCCTGCACAAGCCTTTTACAAGATGTTAGGGATTATTATCGTGCCGCCTGACTCACCCAGCATTTCCACATCACAGCAGGAGCAGCCACAGCAGAGTCCTCCCTCGTCACATTCCGCCAGCGCCGCTCCCTCTTCAACAGGGAGGCAGCAAACACGCAGCCAGCACTCACAGCTCCAGCAGGAGCCTGGGATTCAGCTCAAACAACCGCCTAGGGTGAGTGACAGAGTCTCCCTTCATTCGCCTTTTTTGTCAAGGGATAGACAGACTGTTTCCCCCAAAGCTGCGAACGCCAGCTACATGAACACTACAGCTCGTGTTTCTCCGGTTCGGGAAAATAAGAGTTTTCGTTTTAAGAATGACTATTTTCCCATTGGTTCAGAAGACTGTGCGCCTGATGTTTTTTCAGATCCAGGAGTTAAGACTGTTCCGTCTGGATCTGTTTATTCTGGAGCTATGTTTATTCAGTCAGCTGCCCGTCCGCTTTCAGCTCAGTCCCCTGCTCAGCAGCCGTCTGTAGCTCAGTCTCCAGTGTCACCTGCTCAGCAGCCACCTGTAGCTCAGTGTCCTGTGTTTCCTGCTCAGAAGCCGCCTGTAGCCCAGACACCAACTCCACCACCACCATTTTCGCCTCAAGCTCAGTTAGCCGCCCGGCCTCAAGCTCAGTTAGCCGCCCGGCCTCAAGCTCAGTTAGCCGCCCGGCCTCAAGCTCAGTTAGCCGCCCGGCCTCAAGCTCAGTTAGCCGCCCGGCCTCAAGCTCAGTCTCCAATTCCACCACCGTCGTCATCCCAACCATTGTTTCAGTCACCCTCAGTTCAGCCTCCTGTTCAGCAGCCACTAGCCCTGCACCCTGTGTCACTTGCTACCCCGGTACAACAAGCTCAGTCAAATCAATCTAAAAGGAACTGTGTTTCATCAGTTTGTTCTAAGCAGAGCAACAAACCTCATGATAATGTAATCATTCCTAAAAAGCTGGCCAGTTCAGAGACTGTGACGCGCTCCAGGGCCTCCCCAGAGGCTGAGTTTCAGCCCTCAGCCTACTCTGGACCCCTGGAGGCTAGGAACCCAGCTGAGGACTGCACCCGGCTGTCACTGCCTGAGCAGAGTCAATGCCCGAGGAGCCCGTCCAGCCTCCTCCCTCGTCAGCTGGGGGGCCCGAGGAGCCCGTCCAGCCTTCTGCCTCGTCAGCTGGGGGGCCCGAGGAGCCCGTCCAGCCTTCAGCTGCGGTCTCATCATCCTCGCCCGCTGCGGTCTCATCATCAGCATCATCATCAGCATCATCATCTTCGTCTGGTCCAGCCTCCGTGTCAGCATCCTCATCACCTGCTTCGCCTGGCCCAGCTTCCGTGTCAGCATCCTCATCAGCTGCTTCGCCTGGCCCAGCTTCAGCATCCTCATCAGCTGCTTCGTCTGGTCCAGCCACTGCTTCGTCTGGTCCAGCCTCCGCTTCATCCTCGTGTGGTCCAGCCTCCGTGTCTCCATCCTCGTCTGGTCCAGCCTCCGTGTCTCCATCCACGCCAGCTGCAGCCTCCGTGTCTCCATCCACGCCAGCTGCAGCCTCCGTGTCTCCATCCACGCCAGCTGCAGCCTCCGTGTCTCCATCCACGCCAGCTGCAGCCTCCGTGTCTCCACCCATCACCCACGCCTGGTCCGGCTCCGGCTTCAGCTTCGCCTGGTCCGGCTTCGCCTTCAGCTTCGCCTTCGCATCCGCTTCAGCGTCGTCTGGTCCAGCTCCCGCGTCCTCATCGTCGTCTGGTCCAGCTCCCGCGTCCTCATCCTCGTCTGGTCCAGCTCCCGCATCACCAGCTTCGTTTGGCCCCGCCTCTGCATCAGCCTCACCTGGTTCAGCCTCCGCATTCGCTTCAGCGTCGCCTGGCCCAGCTTCGGCTTCAGCCTCTGCCTCATCTGATCCAACCTCCGCTTCGCCTGGGGCTGCAGGGGCCACGCAGCCTTCGGGTCCCCTCCTACCACCTCCACATTGTCGGTCATCTGCCAGGCCGCTTGTTGGGCATCATCACCACCGTGGCCGCCCTCCGGACTTCTGTTGCCGCCACTGCCTTCCGCGTGGCCGGCCTCCAGGCTTGCATTCCCACCGCCGTTGCCATCCGCACGGTCGGCCCCCAGAACTGCTTCCTCGCCGCCGTTGCCATCCGCACGGTCGGCCCCCAGAACTGCTTCCTCGCCGCCGTTGCCGTCCGCACGGTCGACCCCCAGAACTGCTTCCTCGCCGCCGTTGCCGTCCGCACGGTCGGCCTCCAGAACTGTTCGCACGTCGCCACCGTTGCCGTGTGCACGGTCGGCCCCCTGGACTTTTTTGTAGACTCTTGGTGAGCTCTGGTTTCGTTTTGTTTTTGATATGCTTTCCTGCGTTTTTTTGGACTCTGGTGCTCCTTGTTTTTTTTTGCTTGGGCCTGTCCCTCCATCCTGGACCCCCTCCGCCTGCCCTGGCCTGGTGCTTTGTTGTGCTTTTTTTTGTTTGGGGCTGTCGGGAGCCAGCCCTTAGAGGGGGGGTACTGTCACGGTTCTGGGTCCGTTGGACCCAGTATTTTGAGTTTATTATGTTTTGGTTTATTTCTGCTTCATGGATTGTTTTCTTCTCGTAGTGATGATGATGATGATTATTTCTTGTTTCTGTTTATCCGTGCTTAAGGATTTGTTCTCAGTTATATCTCACGTTTAGTTTAGTTCAGATTCCATGTGTCATTCTGTCTGTCTCTCAGTGTAAAGTCTGCATGCTTGTTTTGTAATTCATGTTTCCTGTTTTATTGTGAAAGTCTTTGTCTTATGTTAGTGTGTGCAGCTTAGCTCCCCCGTCTCGTTAGCCCTGATCTCTCCCAGCTGTGTCTCCCTCCTGTTGCCGATTCCTCCGTTACTACCCTGTGTATATAAGCCCTGTGTTTTCCCATGCTCAGTGTCGCGTCTTACCCTCAGAATTATGCCTGTGTGTCCTTGGTCTCAGTGTTCCATCCTCACTCCATGTTTGTTTTTCTGCCAGCAATAAAGCTGAGGTTTTTTGAGTTTCAATTCTGTGTTTGAGTCCTGCATTTGGATCCTCATCTCTGCCTGCCCGCACACAGAGCCCTGACACCATCTGAGAGATGATAAATTAATGGTTAACAGTTTTTAAGACCTTTAATGATATAATTTGCTTTAATTTAGCAAAGGTTCTTTTTTGGTAAAAACTGACCTTTACAATATTTTGCCATTAAATAAAGTTTTGATGTATGTTCCTAAACAATTAAGTTCTTTGGAGAGGATATTTGTGGAGCTTGGATTCCAAATAATGTGACTTCCATTATGCTATTTGGATAGTACAGATTATTAGTTTGACAGTAGTGTCTTGAAAGTTTTTTTTCCACAGTATCATTTAAAAATAGGAACTTCCCCTTTTTGAATAAGTATTAATCACTGGGCCAAGTCATTCTATTTGACGGTAACTCTGACATGTCTGAGGGCACAAGTACATCACTTGTGATCAGAAGAGGGTAGAGTTGCTACAGAGGGGGGGGGGAGGTAAAATAGCCATTATCTTGCACTCCATAACATTTGAAACAATCCGGAAGTGTTTTTACAAGCAGTAGTTCACCAATTTAAACTTATAATGACACAAGTCACAGAAGACAAAGATCTAATTGAAAGTCTAAATCCAGACAGCTTTCACTTACTTACACATCAAACACTATTTGTAGATGAAGAGTTTCATATGTCAAGGATCTATTTGTAACATGTTTTATTTTAGTACTCATTAGAACTGTTTTTATCTTTGAGTGCATTATCAGCAATCTTAATAGTCTTGACATGTATACACAATAGTGTTTATTACAACAGAAAACCAGAGATGTTGTTTTGAAACTTGGGAGTAAAAATTACCGCTATTGAAGCTCAATGGGACATGTTAGCTTCAGCCTCGCCACCTCTGATGCAGAGATTCGAGGAAACATGCAATGGGTCCACATAGAACATACAACTAGCTCAAAGTCTTCTCTTTATCAGACTGTTAAATGTTCAAAACCATTTTATTGAGCAAGTATTTGCTAACTTCATTAAACTTACAAGCATCACTGATACAGAGATTGTTGAGTACAAATCACAGCTTGTGGTTATCTGCACTGTTGTTTGAAATCTGAAACTACAAATTCTAAACCCAATAAGGAAGTAGCAGATATAAATTGAGAAAGTTTGATACTGTTTACTGAGAATTTTACGTCCTTCCCTATTCCTGACAATGTTCTGACTCACAACAGGAAGCTTTTATGCTGGGCTGTGAGACCGCTGTAGAGGACACTGGCACTTATATCATTTAGATATGTGTGTAATCTCCCTGTGTTCTCTGAGTGTATTTAAGTTGTATTTTCTGTCTTAGTAATTGCTGGTTCGTCTGTGTTGTTTCCCCTTGGTCTCCCTGCGTCTTCCCATATGTATTTCTCCGGACCTCCCTGCATCCTCGTTCTGGTTTGTCTTATTAGTTTACCCAGTTTAGGTTTCCAGTTTCATGTTTTGTCGCCACCGCTGTTTGTACTTACCCACCCCTGTTAATAAACACTCACCTGCACCAGAGCTGCTGCCTTTTGGGTCCTTCCTACATTCCACACGGCTTGCCCTGGCAATCCGTGACATAAAGGGTCTTTGTCTGGTTTTAGCAGGAGACTAATGTTGGCAGAATACATATTTGGTGGTAGTCTGCCATTTTTCTTGATTTCCTGCAACATTCTGTGGAATACTGGTGCCAAAATTGTCCAGAATTCTTTGTAGAATTCTGCAGGATAGCCATCTGGACCTGGAGCCTTATTATTGGGCATACTTAGCGCTTCCTGGAGTTCACCTGGTGTCAGTGGCGAATCCAGTGCCATTGCTTGACTGTCTAGTAATTTTGGAAGAGTAGACAAAGAGTAGACAGTAGCGAAATAAAAACAACAAAACAACTCTTTGTAATTGCACATTTATTAAAGTGTGTTCTTAAGAATTATCTTCTTGATAACACAAGTTATCCCATGTCTTCTGGCCTGCAAGGCGGTGACTTTCCCCTGCAGGCCCATCTTCTCCAGAATTGTCCTGATCACACACAACAAATAGGAGAAGAGAGGAAACCATGGCAACTATGTTAATCCCTAAATCCAAAAGTTTGCACAGGATAACATAAGACAAATACCGTCTGGACATCACAGGTTCTGTACAGCAAATAAAGTTGTACCCAGTAGCCACCTTACAATTTCTGGGCCGATACCAAGTCGTTTGGTATCGGGCCGTGAGAGTTGAGGCTCGGTTGTGAAATTGATGGTTTTCAGGGTTTTTATTGTTAATTCGGTTTCCCTGGGTCTTTTCCCGTGTTGTAGTTGTGTCTCTTATTTCGAAAGAAATATTTACACGTTACCATAGCGACCAGAGAGCGTTAAAGGGCAGAGAGGAAGATGTTACTCTCAATGTTGTTCGTGCATTTTCAGGAGGATGCTGCTAATAAAGTTGCGCAATTACACAGTGAATTCACATTTATTGTTATATTTACAAAATACCACAGTTTTTGTCTTGGTCCTATCATTTTATTTTGTTGTTTTTTTCCACGACACCTTAAAGGCCGCTCCGTGTCTGACATTAAACCGGTCCATGGCACAAAAATGGTTGGGGACCGCTGCTATATAGCATGAGGGTTAATAAAACTGTACTCATATGAATATGATGTGTAAATTGATTTATTCTTGTACCTCCATGCCACAGTGGCTGAATTCTTCACCCCAGTGAAGAGGTGATCATTTTCTCCTTGTTTTAATAAAATGAGCCCTTTGGTCTTTGTTCCCTACAACATATCACAAAAAGGTTAATTTGCAAAAATCAAAATTGGCTGTATGGAAGCAGTAATATAGGATAAACTGTGGGACCCACCTTACAAGCTAGTTTGCGATTATTTTAATTAAAAAAAAAAACACGTCTATGCAGATGCCCACTGCTTAACAATACAACCACTATAACAATTTAACTTTTGTACCACCAGATGCTTCATTTTAAATCATGCTTTTTATTGGTTTTTGTTTTTTATTGTCTCTGTAAAGCACTTTGAATCACCTTGTTGTTGAATTGTGCTATTTAAATAAACTTGCCTTGCCTTGAATTTGGACACAGCCTGTGGCTGTATCTCAATTCAGGGTCTGCAGCCTTAAAGTACGCAGCCTCAATGATCCTCAAGGGCCGCGTACGTCCTTAAAATTCAGGGAAATTAAGGACGCATTTGAGGGCCGCATTTCGAGCAGCCTTCGAATTGGGACAGCCTTCGTTGCGTCGCGGTGACATAATCGGCCTTAAAATGCAGCCTTTAAGGCTGCAGACCCTGAATTGGGATACAGCCAACGTCTCTAGCCTTGTCTCCCCTTAGTCTCGTCAAGTGTGATAAGTCCCAGCTGTGCTCTCCTCCTGTGTCTCATTCCCTTGTTATCCCTCAGTGTATTTTAGCCCTGTGTTTCTCTCTGTCAGTGTTGTGTCGCCCCCTCATGCTGTGTGTGTGTTTCCCTCTGTGCTCCTAGTCTCTTGTCTCCAGGTTTCTTAGAGTTTAGTTTTAGTTTCTAGTTTTAGCTTGTTTTTTGCAAGTTTATTGTTTTCGGAGTTTTGTCCTATAACTGCAATAAAGCAGCCTCTTAGAGTTTACTCCTCTGTCTGAGTGTCCTGCATTTTGGGTCTTACATCTTGCCTGCCCCAGCTGTTTCATGACAATTACCCTATGCTTGTAATTATCAGTAATAGCTGCTCTCCGGAACAGATGTGAATCATGTTTGGCTATGCTTATGTTATGTACGGCCCAAAATGGCTTAAGTACCAGAACGTGGTAAGCTCTAATATCGACCAGTAAGGGACCACCACACTCACACTGCAATGGGGTACACAAGATTTATTTTTTCCCTCAGAGTCAAACTACTGGCTGAAGACACAACTCTGGCCGCAACTGTTGCAACTCCGCAACACTTAAATCACAATCTGAGTCCCTGTATCTTTCTAACACAACTGATGAATCACTCAGATGATGAAAACCTATCCTAGCTTCATGTCGATATCTACTCAGATGACTACATGACAAACTATTCTGTATTTTTATTGTTAGTGTTTTCTTTAGGGAAAATACTGTACACCACAAATTTATGTTGAGTTTTTGAGTTTGTATCTATCATAGTTGGAGAGTTCACTTACATGTATCTATAAAGTGAAGTTTTAACTTTAATTAATATTTTACTTTTACTATTTCAACCAAAGAGTTTCAAGGTTATTTATCTACACTGTTTGCTCAGTTGTCCTTAGCAAAATTCACAGTAACTTTCCCTCCCTTCTTCTTGTGAAACATCACTCATCATGATGAGGCAAGACAGGATATATAAAGACTCATGGTCGACAATCATTGCACAGGACCTAATCATATGTTTAGGTCCTGTGCAAGTAGCTCATATAAAAATATAAGACATAGGAATGGGAATACTAACAATGAGGATAACTTCTACAGCTTTTGTACTTCTCATCCAAACATTTGTCTGTTTGGCTTCAAATGGTACTGTAATCCAACTATTAATTTTATTTTTTTTCCTAAGCCTTTTACAGAGTATCGTGCATAATTAATGTCCTGCCTATCTGTACTATATGTAAGATTGTTATGTCCTCTATTTCTCTATAATCCTGTATAACCTATTCTTTATTTTTTACATCTCCAACAGTACTGTTTTTCAATATTTTTTTCTCTACAGATTCCCAATTTCAACTAATTAACAGGGCCACTGGTTTTTGTTTGGTAAAATTAAATAACCACTGCAATGACATTCGCTGGACATCTGGGGATCGACTTTTGGTTCAGAATAAGAACAAGTGCCTGGGTGTTCAGGGAAAAACTGTGGGCAGTGAAGTAAACCTGTATGATTGTGATGAAACCAGTGAGCTCCAAAAGTGGGAATGCATGAATGAAACTGTGATCGCTCTCAAAGGCCAAGAACTTTACATTGACCTCACTGCCGATAACACAGCCGTGCTCTCAAATAAAGTTGTGCCCAATAGCCACCTTACAATTTCTGGGACTTCCAGCGGTGCTTGCACAAGAACATATACAGGTAAATGAAATAAATAAAAATACATTGTAAAGTAATTCATGATAACTTTTATGGAAATAATATTAGTGGCATAATAAATTTGTAGATTTTCATATTTAGTTCCAAAATAATTGTAATGCAAAGATAGTGTGTCAAATGATTACAAGATGTTGATAAATGATAAGTATCATTTTGCTTAAACTATTCAAGCTATTCTTTGTTCTTTTCTTATATGTTTTCCTTATTTTGGTCCTTCAGAACTTTACACCATCAAAGGAAATGCAGCTGGGAGGCCGTGCATGTTTCCTTTCTTTTACAAAAGCAATTGGTATTCGGAGTGCACTGCATTTGACTCTCCAGGGAACCGTAAATGGTGTGCGGTTGAAACAAAATATGATCATGAACTCTGGGGTTACTGCCCAACTAACTGTAAGTACACAACAAATTCTAATACAGGTTTTCAGAGTAATAAGCAGAACCTGGACATCCAAATTTAAATGTTGAGGAACGCCATCTTGAGGTACAAGTTCAGTGTAACACTATAATACCTTAACTGTGTTTGTGTCACAGCCAAAGAAACCTGGAACAAAGACCCTACAACAGGAGCATCTTATCAGCTGAACACACAGTCAGCGCTGACCTGGGATCAGGCTGATGCCAGCTGCAAACAGCAGAGTGCCTCCCTGCTCAGTATCAGCAATCCTCATGAGCAGGCTTATATTTCAGGTAAGGAGACAAGTCTCCACACTACACTGAATATATTGAAAACAAAACATTTCATTTAAGCTGAGGTTTGACAAATAGCTAAAACTTGAAACATTAAAGTTACTGTGTTAGGGCTATGCGATGTGACCAAAATTTTGTACTCCAATTTAAGACATTTATCGTCACAACAACGAAATATATATATATCACAAAAATTTTAATTTTTATGTAAATTCTGTGAATCTCGGGACACTCAACTTGCTTGAAGTGTTTTCAGCTGGGCGTTGTGTACCTGGAGTCAAGTGTTAGGGTTTAGACATAAGTTGTAACGGCCACCATTTTCTTTGTGAGTATTTATTACCCGGCGTGCTGCTGGGAAAAGCCTGTTCTAACGTTTGAGTCTAAGGTTTATTTTTTAGCACCTAAAAATACACATATTATGCATATTCTGGCACGCTGGGTTTACCGTCGTTGTTGCTAACCACAACGCGTAAAAACAGTTGCTTGTCCATCCGTAGTGTAGTTATTTTAAATATAAGAGAAAGAGAGAACTTTAAGAAACTAATATAGCCACTACAGTGACCATCAAAAGGATTAAAAAAATATTGCCGTAAACAGTTTATTTTGCAAAACCATGAAACAAATGATAACGTAATATGTGGTCTGTAGACTGTAGACACTGCTCCAGCTGATGATTATGTTTTGAGTATTATACTTGTAAACTTTTGTTTTCTCTGTCTCTTTTGTCTGTTAAACTCTACTGACAGCACTATTAGGGGCAAATTGGGGACAGGAGTACAAGCTCTGGGTTGGACTGAGCTTCCAGGATTTAGATTATGTGTGGAAGTGGTCTAATGGGAATCCTTATGCATATCTGAATTGGGACTCAGGTAAGTTTACTTTCAAGTTTCAGGAGCTTGTGTTACCATTCTGATGATAATTTATCTTACTATTGTTAAATTATCTCATCAATTCATCTTGATCATGTTTGCCATCTGTTTTATTTATATAAGAAATCTTGTCTGTTAGCAATTAAATAATTTTTTCCCTATTTCTTATAAATTTCTTCCACATGGGTGTGCTAGCCACACTGTAACCTTTTACTGGTCAGCAATTTCAACCACTGCTAAATTATTGTGGTGGCGTTGTGTGTCACATAACCTTGTCACTCTTGGGTAGAAATCATAGGCCTTTACTTCTTTTCCACTAAAACTAAAATGCTCATACACAATACACACCATGCTTCTAAATATCTTGAGAATCCTGTGAATGGAAAGTTGCCGAGTCTCATCTCATAAGTGACAAGTTTCATTTACCATCACTGCTCTGTAGGACATCCAGTTTCTAATCCAGGATATAAGTGTGGAATTATTGATGGCGCTGTTCAGTTTTCTTGGCAAAGTTCAAAATGTAACAAGAAACTGGGATACATCTGCTACAGTGAAGGACCTTTGGATGCACCTACTGAAGGTATAGAAAAAAATCCTTTCTCTACCCTTCTCTTAAAAAACTTGATTGACTCTATTTCTTTGATCTTCTTCTTTTGTTCTTTTGGTTCATAGCTCCCGAGAGTGGATTTTGTACAGCACCCTGGATCCCCTACAATGGCCACTGCTTTTACCTTTATCGTAATGAAACAAAAAAATGGTCTGATGCTCAGAAAGCTTGCGGTAAAGAAGGAGGAGACCTAGTAAGCATTCGTAATGTGGAGGACCAAAGCTTCATCATCTCTCAACTTGGATATGGTATGGCAATAAAAACTTCTGAGCACCATTTGCATTCCTTCAACATAATCTTCACACAAGACTTCATATCCATCTTGTTGGTAATTTCCCCACACGTCTGCCCTTTTAAAATGAAATATTTTTGAGGCACGATCTAATATGATTATGTTGGTATGTTTCTGGATCAACCAAAGTAATGTTTGTCCAGGTTTAACGTTGCTTGTTATCAATCACATTGCAGTGATGTCATAGTGTTGCGATGTGGAAACACCATCACATCGCACACCAAACTCTAATCCTAACCCCATTACCCAAACCACGATCACATACTGATGCCCAACTCTAATCCTAACCACTCCCTTTTCTTTTCCAAGTTGAAAAGCTATGACATCATAACAATGTGATTGGTCAGTTGCAATTTCAGTCCTGGACCAATATTATTATGTTGATCCAGAAACAACACCAACATAAGTTATTGCTAAAGTTCCAGGAAGTTTTCAGCTTGTGTTTAAGTCATAAGAAGTTGCCTCTCCTTTATTTTCCAAATGTCTAAGTTGGGTTGAACACCACACTCAAAAGTTAAAGACACACCAAACCCAGATATTAATGAACATCTTATAGCTACACACTTCATAAGAATGTGAGCAATCTTTTCCTAGGAAAGAGGTCTACTGCTGTAGTTTCAATGTACAACTCTCCTCCAACTTAAGAAAATGCAGTTCTCTGACAACAGGTAATAGTCATTTCCAACTGTTTGCCAACAGGTAGACTTCCTCTTTATAATAATGACCATTTGTCAGTTGTTAGTTTTTGGAATCGACTAATAATTTGGCAGGTCTTTATGCCTATCTCTTCATAAGCATTTAATCACTTCCTGTTGTTTTCTGATCCCTGTATCACTGCACATCTCACATATGATAAAGTTTCCAGCAATTCTGGCAGACAACAATTAGCAACAGTCTAAAATTTAGATGTAAAAGTAACAACTAAAAAGTAGCAAATGAGCAGAATGTATCAAGAAAATTATACAACAATTAATGTTATTTTCTGTCTGCAGCATCCACTGATGAACTCTGGATTGGACTAAATGACAGGAAGAGAGAGAGGCTGTTTGTCTGGAGTGATCATTCTCCTGTGAGTTACACTAGCTGGGACTCTCAGGAACCAACTGTCACCTCTGAACAAGAAGACTGTGTTCTGATCAGAGGGGAGGTAAGGTGCACAGTGTGGGAGTGATTATTGATGATTATGACACACCAGTGTTTTTCTGTAAAACTATGCAGTTCTGTTAAAGAACACTCTCTCTAAACCTATGCAGCTATGTATCACACCTTACTTCACAACATACAGTATACACATATTGGCCAAAGTAAATTTCAAAACCTTTGCCACATGTTTAGTCTGGGACCTGTCTTTAAATCTCTTCTATGCACATATGTATATAAGCACATATTTCCACTATATTCTAACAGTGTGAGAAATGTATTGTTTCAACATCATAAACATAAAAAAGGAAATGTTATGCAGGAACTTCTTGTAGAATTGTTAGGAAGGCAATTTAAATCAGTTTCACAGCAAAAAGATGATTTAGCACTCTCTGGAAGCTGCCCTGCTACTGCTCAGCCTGCTAGTAGATGAACCTATGGTATGAATTTGAAAGTCCTATGTTACTTCCTCTTTGAGTTATCGCATTCACATGATTTTTGAAACAAACAAAAGAAATACAATAAAAAAATAAAAATAAAAACCCAGTCATATCAAAGAGTATGAGGCTTTTGTTTTATGATATGCACCGCAGCCTGTCTATCTCTTGTTAATTTCAGTTTCCACATATATTTTGTTCTTTTCATTCTTGCAGAATGGAAACTGGGCTGACCGTGTGTGTGATGAGAAACATGGCTTTATCTGCATGAAGACAAGTGACTCTGAACCCTCTGGAGATGAAGTGAAGCTGAACGCAGGCTGCAAAACTGTATGTGAACCTTTCATATATTTTCCAAAGAATGTCTGCATCTGGTTGGTCTGAATGCACACATTCTGTTATCTGTTTCTGTTTTGTAAAGGCTGTTGTATATTTCAAATGGCACAATGTCTAAAGCTACTTTTGTGCCGGTGGTCCAAGAAATAGCTGGGAAACCAGCATACACGTGGGATATGATACCTAATCAAATAAATTGTATTTGGATGTTGTTTATAGGAAAAACAATTAAGAAAAAAAAGCAGGCAGATTCTCTTGATTAAATTAGCACGTGGAGTGAGTGGAGTAAGCTATCTCAGGATAATACAAAGTATTATCAAACTTTAAATTGTACATTTAAAATTTTACCCTAGTCTTAAAGTGTATATTTATTTTTTACTCTTCTTATATTTATTTTTGTGTTTTGCACTGAATGTAACTGGAGTCGTCTCGTCTCGCTATATACTGTTCTGTATATAGCAGAGATGAAAATAAAGTTTACTTTGACTTTGAAGTAGTCACACTGATGCAGAGTGATTCTGCATGTGGGGTCTTTCTTCTTGCTATCACAAAAAGATATGTACACAAAGACAGCATTTAACGACAGGCTTGAATAGTTCCTCAACTGTTGTTTCTCTGCGATGCAGGGTTGGAAAAGACATGGATCCTACTGCTACTTTGTAGGGATTGAGACAAAGACGTTTCATGAAGCCAACGATGACTGCAAGAGCTCAAACTCTTATTTAGCTGATGTTTCAACTGGGTAAAAAAAAGTTTTTATGATTCCTAAAATTTTTACCATAAAAAAAGGTAATATACAGTGGTGTAAAAAGTGTTTTCCCCCTTCTGATTTCTCTTGTTAAATCACGAATTAACTGTGATTAACCACATTTTTTGTAAAGTTGTGTTCAGTTTCACTAAATACACTCATGCCTGATTACCGGCAGATCTGTTGAATCAAGAAATCACTTAAATAGAACCTGTCTGAGAAAGTGAAGCAGGCTAAAATATCTGAAAAAGCAACACACCATACCACAATCTAAAGAAACACCTGAGAAATAAGTTCACTAACATCTGTCAGTCTGGTAAAGGAAAAGGTTTCAAAGCCATTTCTAATCTAATCCATTTCTGATCTAAAACACACCAAAAGTCCACCTTTTAATGGTTTAAGAAAAACAAATTAAAACATTTGAGTCATGACCTAAATCCAATTCAGATGCTGTGGGATGATGTTAAAAAGATGGTTCATGCTTGAAAACCCTCCAATGTGGCTGAATTACACCAATTCTGCAAAGGCAAGTGGGTGAAAATTCCTCTACAGAACTGTGAAACACTCATTGCCAGTTATCGCAAAAGCTTGATTGCAGTTGTGTCACGGTCCTGGGTCGGTGACCCAGTGTTTTTGGTTTTGTACTTTTACTTTTGAATTTACGAAGTATGACTGTTTGTTTTGGTTTCTATCCTAGTATTTCAGGTTTCTAGTTTGGTAGTACTTCCTGAGTTCTTGTTTTTAGGTTTTGTTATTTGGTTTCCCAGTGTTTATTCTGTGCTCCCTCTTCTCTGTGTTCCTTCTGTCTGTCCATGGTGTTATTTTGTCTGCTCATGAGTCTGCGTCTGTTAAATTCTGTGTCTCGTCTGGATCTCTCTGTCTGTCGTGTACTTCCTGTTTACTTTGTAGGTCTGTGCCTTATGTCTGTGGGTTCAGCTTTGTGCTCTCCCTGTCTCATCAGTGTAATCAGCGTCAGCTGTGTCTCCCAGCTGTTTCCTCTTAGCGCTGTTCACCTCTTGTATTTAGTGTCTGCGTCTTCCCTGCTAGTTGTCGTGTTCTACCCTCACTTTCACTCTGTGTTCTGTTTGCCAGCCTGCCCACCTGTTTAGTTTGTTCCGTATTCACAGTTTAGTTAGTTTTTTGTTCAGTTTCTTCCCAGCAATAAAGCTGAGTATTTTGAGTTACTTCTGTCTCTGTGAGTGCTGCATTTTGGGTCCTCTCTTCCTGCCTGCCTGCACAAAGCCATGACAAGTTGTTTCTGCTAAGGGTGGCCCAACTGCTTAATAGGGAGCAATCACTTTTTCACACAGTAGGTTTGGATTTTTTCTCCTTAATAATAAACGCCTTCATGTTAAACTGTATTTTATGTTCACTTGTGTTGTCTTTGCCAAATATTAAAATTTGTTTGATGATTTGAAACATTTAAGTGTGGGAAAAATATTAAGCAAATCATCAAGGGGATAATCACTTTTTCACACCAATGTATCAAGTTGCAGGCAGTCTGTAATCTAACTTGTGTAAATATTTCCAGGGTGGATAATACTTTCCTTGTAAGTTTGGTGGGGCTGAGGCCAGAGAAACACTTCTGGATAGGTCTCTCAAACCTGAAAAACAGAGAATATTTTATGTGGACCAACAATGCCTACGCGAGATATACTCACTGGAACACTCATATGCCAGGTAATGAAACAATCTCATGATCTATATGTAAACTATAGTTGGCAGGTGTCTTCACAAATGACAGCTAACATTTTCTTTTATAACACAAGGTCACGTGCAGGGTTGTGTTGCTATGGCAACTGGGCATTCTGCTGGCCTTTGGGATGTGTTGCCCTGTACCAATAAGGAAAAATACATCTGCAAACACCTGGCAGAGGGGGCAGCTTTAACCCCTGCTCCACCAACCACTGCCACACCTAACTGCACAGATGGATGGATTAAGATGCAATCCAGAGGCATCTGTTATAAGGTGCAGCATGTCTCTCTCTCTCTCTCCCTATGTGTGTGTATATAATTCTATTGAACTTATTCATAATAGGGATGACATAAAAACAGAGATGGCTGCCCAAGTTTAGTATATAGTTTTAAATGTACAAATATTACCAAAGCTTCAGATCACAATTCAGTTTCTTATATTTTGTTTAAGATCTTTCCAGAGGCTTCAGAAAAGAGAAAGACCTGGTACGAGGCTAGAGATTACTGCAGAGCCATTGGAGGAGACCTAGTCAGCATTCACAGCGGTGCTGATTTACTACGGACATACAATAACATCTACAATCATTGGTATAGTGTTTTCTGGTCTACAGTTAGAGCTACATAAGATGAAAATGTTTTGTATAGATTTTTATCATTACAAAAGATTAAAAATACAGTATTTTTTATATATACAATGTAATTAATTACTGATGTAGAAGCCACCCCCATTTTATCCTCAATGATTGTTCAATGATGGTCATATTTTTGCAGACTAGTGCACCATTCCTCCAGAGAGTGCTAAATCAAGTATTAAACTTTGGAACATACATTTGTCCATTATAGGCCTAATCAATACTGGATTGGACTTAGTGCTCCTGACCCAGACACAGGTTATGTATGGAGTGATAGATCCCCGGTGAGTTTACAGTTTTTAACTCTCTACAATGGTTTATGTAGCCTAAATGATGATAACGATCAAGATGATGATTATTAACATTAATAATGTTACAGCTACTATTACAACTGATACAAATACTACTACTATTAATAATTATCTTGTTTTTGTATAAAGGTAAACTTCCAAGACTGGAAAGATGGAGAACCAAACAATAAAAATAACGCTGAATTGTGTGTTGAAGTAGAACCCGTGTATTGGGATAACATTTTGCTTTGGAGTGATGTGCCCTGTGAGAAGTACAATAGCTGGATTTGTCAGATCCACGCAGGTAAAGCATGGTCACAGTTCTAAAATTCCTTTGCAACATATTTTTGAACTAGACATTTATTGTTGTCGGCCTCATGTATTCTCACAATGTCAAGCTGGAGGTGGTCACTAGTAATTCAACACTATTTTGTTTTTATACCTTTACAGGAGTCACCCCAAAGCCGGCTCCAGACCCTGTCACCCCTGGTATGTTGAGGAATTTGACCACATTGGCGGTCAGCATCTTTACATGACTTTTGACTTTCTATTATGATTACCAGGCCATGAGGCATACTATGCTGACACGAAACTAATGGATGCTGATTTACTGCATGGCGAATATCTGTGGCCAAACAGTATTATTAATTTTGTTTTTCTTGTAGAATGCCATGTAGAATTATATATGATAACTCATATAATACATTGTTTAATGTAACCCAACAACAAATCCAAAATATAAATAGGAACCTAAAGTTGCTCTTCTGAAGTCTCGTAAGATAATGAGATATTGGTTAAAAAAACAAAAAAACAAAACATCTGTTTACCTGATTGATACAGTATGAGTATAAAACTTACAGTGAAGAAAGTGAACTATGTAGTGTGAGCATAAGATCAAAAACATGCAGATTTTTTTTACTTAAAAAATTGTTCACTTTAAAATCTGCTCATCAGCTATATTTACAGTGGGGTTTTTTTTTCCTAACATAGTACTAGTTTCCTAAATTCAACCAGAGAACCACACACATGCACATTTCTTATCTATTCTCAGAGTATAACACGACCTCTGATGGGTGGCTAGAATGGAATGGGGCTCAGTATTACATTAATGAAAAGGCGATGGCCATGGAGGACGCTCGTACGTTCTGCAGACAGAGGCATGGTGACCTGGTATCTATCAACAGTGAAGCAGAAAGGATATTTTTATGGAAACAGGTAGGCAATGGCATTTGTAAAAGATTTACCAAGGCAATGGGTAAGGTGTAACTGAACAAACTGAAACTTCCACACAGACAGTTTTACTATGCATCCATGCTTTTGTGCAGATTTCAACAGGTTATCAGAATTCTTGGATTGGCCTATCTGTAGATCTTGATGGAACATTTCAGTGAGTATGAATTGATTTATAAAATTTAAATGCAACAAAATAAACTTAAATTTATGTGACACCATGTTAAAAATAGAGAGTACTTAGTGCAAGGCAGCATGCCAGATGTACGAGTATACCAGTTTTAATTTCATTTAATCATATCTTGATTGTTTGATATAAAATCTGATGGCTAGTATACAGAGACAAAATTACCTATTAACTACCTAAATACATATTAACTGTAAATTGTGGTTAATTTACATTTCTGTTTGTGATCTTTAACTTTTAATTAATATTTGTAAAATGAATCAGTTACTATTCCAGTTTGCTATCTTTCTTACTAACTTAATTCAGGTACTATAACTAAAACCAAAAAACTGTGACTAAAAGGAAGAAGGCAAAGAGTACTTTTACTTAAACCAGTATGTGACTGTGTTGGTAATATAAGTTTTTACAGACATATTTAAACCATGTGTCTTTTTACATTAAGGTGGATGGATGGTTCTCAAGTGGTGTTTCAAAGGTGGGATGAAAATCAACCTGAATTCAAGAACTTTGATGAAAACTGTGCTGTCATGACACATCATAATGGTGAGTGTACCGAAATAATAGGTATAGCCATAACAAGAAGAGCCCATAGAGAGTTTTTAGAGCACCTCTACAACCATGTATTCTGATCATGATTCTGCTTATTACATAAACTACAAGAACTGATAGCTGGCTTGTGTGATATCAAAACTGATTAAAGATAGAGTTGATGTGATTTTTTAAAATCTATCATTCGAGTTGATTATATGATTAATTTACTATACTCAAATGGCTAGCAGGATTCTGGCATGACTCCAACTGTGGGCTTGAGTATGCGTCCTTTTGTAAGCGCAGCAGCTCAACTCCCACAAACACCACTGCTGCAGTGCCTACAGTGTCCCCAAAAGGTGGATGTCCACCCCCTTGGAAAAAATTTAACTCTAAGGTCAGATATCTTTCATGTCTTTTAATTTTTCTGTTATTTACTGTTGAAGGGATATGTTCTCAGTGCTTGGAACACTATATTGATCTTTTTCATGTTTCAATTTTAGTGTTACAGCATAATTTTTAAGAATCAGAATTTAACGTGGCAAGATGCAAGGGAAAAATGCAAACAAAAAGGTGGACAATTGGCATCTATTACTTCAAGACAGGTGGAAGGTTTGTTTCATTTTCATTTTACTCAAATATGTATTTAGATCTTGTGAACTTCTCCTCTTATGTGGTCCATTTACTGTCATTGCAGATATCTGTTCTTAGTAGCTAAAATTACCACTGAATTTCTGTTGTTGTGCAGTTCTGGCATACCTACAAGTTAGAACTGATACCACGGTGCACTTTAGCAAGAAAATACAAACATGAATCAATTTTATTGAAAAGTTCCATTTTGGTCTCATCTGACCAGAGCACCTTCTTCCACATGTTTGCTGTGTACCCACATAGCTTGTGGCAAACTGCAAACGGGACTTCTTATGGTTTTCTTTAAATAATGGCTTTCTTCTTGCCACTCTTCCATAAAGGCCAACTTTGTGCAGTGCACTACTAATAGTTGTCCTATGGACAGATTCCCCCACCTGAGCTGTAGATCTCTGCGGCTCGTCCAGAGTCACCATGGGCCTCTTGGCTGCATTTCTGATCAGGGCTTGCCTTGTTCGGCCTGTGAGTTTAGGTGGACGGCCTTGTCTTGGTAGGTTTACAGTTGTGCCATACTCCTTCCATTTCTGAATGATCGCTTGAACAGTGCTCTGTGGGATGTTCAAGGCTTGGGAAATATTTTTGTAGCCTAAGCCTGCTTTAAATTTCTCAATAACTTTATCCCTGACCTGTCTGGTGTGTCCTTTGGATTTCATGGTGTTGTTGCTCCCAATATTCTCTTAGACAACCTCTGAGGCTGTCACAGAGCAGCTGTATTTGTACTGACATTAGATTACACACAGGTGCACTCTATTTAGTCATTAACACTCATCAGGCAATGTCTATGGGCAACTGACTGCACTCAGACCAAAGGGGGCTGAATAATTACACACACCCCACTTTGCAGTTGTTTATTTGTAAAAAATGTTTGGAATCATGTATGATTTTCATTCCACTTCTCACGTGTACACCACTCTGTATTGGTCTTTCACATGGAATTCCCATAAAATTGATTCATGTTTGTGGCTGTAATGTGACAAAATGTGGAAAAGTTCAAGGGGGCCGAATACTTTTGCAAGCCACTGTATCTCAACCATAAATCTTTGTCTACATTTTCAGTGTTTCTACTGTCTCAAATGGTTGATGCACCTACTACAGACTTGTGGATTGGTTTATTTCGGTCACAGTGGGAAACTTACTGGACTGATGGACAACCAAAGTCATATACCAATTTGGGTAATAATGTACGTGGGATAATCTAAATATATACATTAACTAATGAATAATTAAATGAATGAATTATAATAATAAATTATTGTGTTTCTCTTTCTGAGAAAACATTATACTCATTAAAAGTGAACAACCATAACTATATGTGCAACCTCTGTAGGGTCCAGGTATGGCCTCATGCTACCAGTAGTGACACTAACTCTAGTCAATGACAAAACTAGTGAAAAAACAAAGAGAAAGATGAGCAGGGAAAAAAATGTGAGGGTAAACCATTCCCGTTTTGGAGGGTGTCTCACTGTTGCCTCACTAGTGCACCTGTTGATAATGTTATTAACAGCAAATCAGCTGAAACCAATTAACAGCCTTCTCTGCTTATTAAATGATCAGTATCCCAGAACTTACACTGACTCGATGCTATACTTTGTTTAAAAAGTGTTTCTTTAACTTTGAGCAGTGTACTTGCACCATGTAGATACAGAATATAATTACCTATTGTGAAGGGTCAGATACTTAGAAATAATCTATAACTGTATATTCTTGTATAAATATTTAAAATCTCTGTGTTTACATTGCAGTATTGGTATTGGTACGATCAAATGGTAAGTAGTTTTTAAAACTTATTTGTAAAGTACAGTGACACTTTATGGCATGACAGTTTACAGTTCTTGTTGTATTTTACAAGTTCTACAGTGACAGAACTACTATTTAATTATTTATCTGTTATTTATATAGCTATATATTATGCAAGGGCACTCAAATGTTTGCATGTTTAAATAAAATAAGAAAGAAAACTTTCCTAATATAATCTGCTCTGATGATTAGACAGTAACCAATAATACAGTATATTGTATGTAGAAGTATATGTAAATTCCCTGTGTCACCACATAGCATCATTCTGTTGACCCAACTCTGTTTCCACAGGAAAACTGTTTTGTGATCAATACCAAGCCTTTGGTTGGTATTGGGAAATGGATTCAAAAGTCATGCAATGACACCAATGGATTTATCTGTCATCGAAATCTTGGTGAGTCCATTTCTAACCCCAGGCCTGTTGCCACCCAACTTCAGCTGCAGCTTCATCAGACTCTCTAAAACAACTAAAAATATGTTTTGACTTTTTTAGTCCTATAATTAATATCTATATCTATAAGTGATATATAAAATCTATGATCAAGAGTATGATTCCACATTGACAAAAGCTGTAATAGTTTTAAGAGTACCGTAGAGAGGTTTGTTATGTAAAAAAAAGTCAATAAATAAAATTGTTTCTATTCTAATCCTCAACAGACACATCTCACCCAGATTCTCCAGAACCAACAATTTCTACTAACTACATCAAAATACTCAATGATTCCATTAAGGTTATTCCTCAACAAATGAATTGGGATAAAGCTGCAGAGTACTGTAAAAATGACGATGCCCTCCTAGCTAGCCTGAGGAATGAGTGGATGCAAGCTTATGTTGAGCTCATGGCGCTGAATCTCAAGGCTCCTCTTTGGTTTGGATTACACAAAGTGCAGGTAAACTTATAAAAACCTATAAAAAGTACATAGCTCAATAATAGGTCAACCAGTTTGAAACTGACTCTGGTAAAAATTCTAAAACTTACCTATGGGTACAATAAATTGTTCCAACAAAGATTTTATCTAACTAAATAATCTGTGATTATGAGAATGAAATTGTCATTGATGGATAAATATACTGGTCCAGTTATTTATCCACTCATTCAGTTATTTATCCAGCACAATTTTTGCATGATAAATTTGAACTGAGATTGTGATCCATCCTCTTCTTATTATCCAATATAAGGATGTTGGAGGATGGAGCCAGCCTCAGCTGACATTTCTTATTAAAAGTCTAGAGCTAGCTGATGTTGTGATTCCGTTCTAGCTAGAAATGCACCACACCAATGGGATGGTTTTCAGTTTTTTGGCCGCAATAATAGTCCGTTAATGTAATAGTGACCAGTATTAACCTGTTACCTAATGTCAGCTAAATCTAGCCATCCCTTTTGACAATAAATCTTCCAGCATTAGGCAAACACATTTGAAGTTACTGTGTGTTTACATTCTGTACTCTCAATCATGGTTGGAAATGGCTGACTGTTATAAAGCACTGGCTAACTTGACTACATTTAAGGAAGGTACCAATAAATGTGATGTAAAGAAGCAGTTGCACGTAACACCAACAAACTCAAGAACACTCTTAAATTCGGCATTCATTAAATAAGCAGTGTGGCAGTGCAGCATCCCTGCTCCAGCAGGGAGATTCTCTGTGAGAGGAAGGCATGTTGAGCAACAGCACCTCTTAGAGTAACTGCATGTCTCTTTGGATTCTCCTCCGTGTTCTTGAGACTGAGCTGGGAGACACAGCAAACCTTCTGGAAATGGCACATATTGATGTGCCATCCTGAAGGAGCTGGACTACCTATGCAACCTCTGTAGGATTTTTTTAAGCAGTATAGATCACCATGCTAGTTTAATTCAACTGTTTTAACAGAAAGAAATCTCTTTTTATTGACTGTTTTACCCTCCATGCAGTTAAGCTTACTAAGGCAGATATTCCTGAAAACCAGAAAATATCGGTAACTGCTGTCTCATTAATCTTTGCTTTCAGATCAATGGTTCTTTCAGATATGTTGATGGATGGCATTTAATATTCAGTCGATGGGGTACAAATGAACCAAGAAAGGACAGAAGCTGTGTATACATGGATGTGGATGGAAAATGGAAAACCGCTCACTGTAATGAGACACTAATGAGTGTTTGCATGAAGTCTACAGGTACGACCAAACACACACACAGTTTGAAAGATACTGTTTTGACAACACAGTTTTAAAAGAATGTAATTAATTGATCCCATTGACATTACCTCATTCACAGATGTGCTGCCAACAGAGTCAACCATTTTTCCAGGAGTTTGCCCTCAAGACCCAGAGGCAACAATAGAAAACAAGAACTATATCTGGGTACCATTCAGGGGTTATTGTTATATTTTTATTACAGAGCAAACAGACTGGAGAGAAGCATCCACCACCTGTGTAGCACATGGTAGGCAACCTATGTGAAAGACACGTTTATGCAATAAATTGCTGTAGTTTTCATTAACAACTGATTTGTTTTGTTAAGGTGGAATGCTTGCCAGCATTGAAGATTCCTCTGAGCAAAAATTTCTAGAAATTAACCTGAGAACTTTTCAAGATGGCTTCACATCTTTCTGGATTGGCCTGTTTAAAAAACAACACAAAGGTGATTTATTATTTTTGCTATGTTCTTTAAAAATATTATTTTGGGAAAAAAAATTACATTTTTACATCTCTTTTTTTTGTCTATTTGCCTGCAGAGGAATGGCTCTGGGTGGACAGAACAGCCATGGGTTACACTAACTGGGCTGAAGGTCAACCTTTTAATATGAGCTTTGGATCGCGCACAGGAGAGATTAGTACATCAGATGGGACATGGAAGGATGTCGAAATATGGGATTATAGACCTTACATCTGCAAGACACCAAAAGGTAAAGTAATCTTTATTTATTGCAGTGTTTTTCTTTTTTTCCTTTTTATAATGCTGATTCAAATCAGTTGTAAGACTTTGACTGCATACATAACACAGTCATATGAATCCAAAAGCTGAAAGAAATACCTCTTGTGGGTCAGAATCTTGAGTGCACAGTCAAAATTAGATCCATTTATAAATGCCTGTTTACTCCACAAGAATCTTGAACAATTTATTTTTACTTTGAAATGAAGTAGAGCTACTTTTTTTTTATAAAGTATCTTATTTGTTCTTTTTCTTTTGCAGTATTACTACCAACGCCATCACCACCAGCCCGTAAGTAACACCTCTTTTATCTATTTATTTTATGTAAAATTGTTACAAATGTTTTTTTTAGCTGATTACCATCTACTTTTTCACTCTGTACAGAAACTGGATTACCTCATCATCAGCGTGTCTATATAACCACTGCAGTTGTGTTAGTCATTACTGGGATTGCAGTGGTGGCAATCACTGCTGTCTTCATCTTCAAGAAATTTGGTCATCAGTTACCCGCCCCTAACACCTTCGATAACCCGCTCTTCTTCAGTAGTAGGGTGTCACAGCCTGAGCAAGCTGACACCAGTATACTGGTAGAGAATGCAGCAGAAGAGAACACTGGAGATTTAATCAGTATGTAATTTAAATATTTTGGGCTCATTTGCATGGCCCATATGATTTCCTAGTATGTTATAAAAATTTGAGCTGAGGTGGCAGCAAGTAGCACATAATGGCTTACTGGAAAATAAAAGGTGAGAATCATCTCATATTATCATATTCTGTGAATGTAGGTTACATAAATGCTGGCTTTTGTTATTTCAGTTATGGTTAGGATAAAAGGTAGGGTAAATGGAGTTTAATGCATGTCCTAGTCAACAATCATATATGCATGCAGCAACCTGAAATATCAAGACAAATCAGGAAGGATCCATGGTTTCATGTTGCTGAAATTAGATTCTAACCATACCATCCAAATTTCACAACAAGAGCTCAGACTCACCAGACCAGGCAACATTTTTCTTCTATTGTGCAAGCTGACAGGCTGCTGTAGTCCATCTGCTTCAAGGCTTTACATGTTATACATTCAGAAATTATTTGAGTTACTCTTGCCTTCCTGTCAAGTTGTAGTAGCATCATCATTCTCCACTGACCTCTTACATCAATGAGGCATTATCATCCACAGAACTGCAGCTCACTGGATATTTTCTCTTTTTCAGACCATTCTCTATAAATCCTAGAGATGGTTGTGTGGAAAATTCCAGTAGATCACCAGTTCTTAAATATTCAGACTATATACACTACCGGCCAAAAGTTTTAGAATACCCCAATTTTTCAAGTTCTTTATTGCAATTAAATTTGTTCAAGTCCAATATATAGCTTGAAATGGTACAAAGGCAAGTAATGAACTGCCAGAGGTTAGAAAAAATGTAAGGTTAACCAAAACTGAAAAATAATAAACATTTCAGAATTATACAAACAGGCTTTTTTCAACGAAGACAAAATGAGTCAACAATTTAAAGCTGTTCTGCAGCAATGGAGGTTGACCCAGCCTTGAAAGCTACTACTAATTCCTACAGGTGTTCCAACTTTTCTGCATTACTTACAACCCTTTCTGTCTCAGTGTTGCAATACACTGTGGTACCTACCAACTGAGCATCGGTTGAACAGTATTGTACTGCAGAAAGTAGTGTGTTGCTAAAGAAAATGGCAAGAAAAAGGCAATTAACAATGGAAGAGAAACAGACCATCATAACACATAAAAATGTAAATTTTCCTACAGAAAATTGCAAAAAAAAAGTCAAAATGTCAGTTAGTGGCTATCCATTTAACCATTTGCACTTGCTTATCCAGTTTAGGGTTGGGGGTGGTCTAGAGGCAAGGTACAACCTGGGCAGATTAACAGTCTGTCCCACAGTAGTGGCTATAGCTGTCAAAAATGGTATTGAGCATTTTTCTGAGTTTCTGCATCAACTTGTAAATTCTAACATTGTAACATTTGGGATTTTTGTATGCTTTTGTAGCTTTGTTGTTTGCTGTGGACTTGCTCAACCTGCTGAATTAAAGTTTTGTTCTGTTTAACCTGTCTACCTTCTTTGTCTGTGATTCATGACAATAAGTTGACACAAGTTGTATTCATATCATCATGATTCATGCTTAATAAAACAAGCAAGTAAGACCTATTCAGTTTGAAAAAACAGGCAATAATATTCACATGACGGCACAATTAATGTTTTGATGCTGAAACCTGCAAATTTCTCTTACTGTCACTCTTACCCAGCTATTTTGTCTACTAAGCAGTTTATAATTTGACATCTCAGCTGCTAAATTTTTGGATTTCTTCCTCTTCGTTAGGGTTCATTTCTCAGAGTTCCACTACCCACTTCCTCTTAACTAGGGCCTCTAAACAGTGTTTCAATTTTTAATTAGCCACTATGCTGTAGAAGATAAATAACTGTAATTGGCTGTGTCTGTGAAGGTTCTCAGTCATCCAGGTCATCGTAGTCTAAGGAGCTTGGAAAGAAAAGCGTCTGGACTTCTTTGAGTTGCTTGAAGACGTTTCACCTCTCATCCAAGAAGCTTCTTCAGTTCTAAGGTCAAATGGTGGAGAGTCCCAGATTTAAACCCAGTGGGAGTTTCCCCCCCAAAGAGGGACAAAGGACCCCCTGATGATCCTCTACCTAATCACATGAGCCAAGGTGTGAAAGCAGGTGTGGGTCCCAATCAGCGAGGGTTTCGGGTGAGCTCATTGTGAAACCTGGCCCCACCCTATCATGTGATTTCCTGAGGTCAGATGGCCCAGGATGTGAGTGGGCGTTAAGGCGTCTGGGAAGGGATCTCAAAACTGGATTATAGATGGCAGACAGATGGTGTCGTAAACCACCGCCTCTGTTCAAAGATGGTTGCTCACAGTGGACGTGGGACTCTCCACCATTTGACCCTTAGAACTGAAGAAGCTTCTCGGATGAGAGGCGAAACGTCTTCAAGCAACTCAAAGAAGTCCAGACGCTTTTCTTTCCAAGCTCCTTAGACTGTAATTGGCTGTCATCAGATATGTGTGCTTAAATTACCATTTCAAAAGAAACAATAATCTATTACCTTAATAAAAACCACTCTCCAGCCATGCAGACAATTCCTCTACTCTCTTTGCAAGCCAAGGCTTACATTGTGTGTTTTCTCCTCAACGTAACACTGATTCATCAGCTATACTCAATGTTGAGTTTTAATTATAATAAAGCTTTAATTGTATTGCACGTATCAAAACTGTTAATGTAAAGTGTATAAGAAAAGCACATGTACATCCATCATATAGGTAGGGGGCAAAGACTAAACAGGATAAATGATAAAAACCGGTGCATCAGTTTAACAGAACCAGAACCATGGAAAGTCCACTGAGTTCTTTCAAGCATTCACAGAAGGATATCATAACTTCCTCAGTGTGGTTGTTGCAACATAATTGTAACTGTAATTCTAGCACTTCCTGTTTCACACACTGATTTGTTTATTACTCAGTTTCAATCACGTAGTAATTTGTGTAATACTGGAAGTCGACAAGGCCCTCCTTGTTCCTCTGAGACAGAACAAATAATACTCTTAGGACTGGTGGTCAACAGTCATTCACACAAGCCTTAAACACTTTGCAAGAAATGCATGTATAAAGTTTTCTAATACAAATTGCAGGAATACTAACAATGAGGATAACTTGTAAAATCTTTGTGATCCTCATCCAAACATTTTATTGTTTGGCTTCAGATGGTACAGTAATCCAACTTTTAATTTTAATCTTTTGTCAGATTTTATTGATTTCCTCTGCTCTGTGTTTTTAAAACGAGCATGTTTATCCTGTAAATTTATGTCAGCATATCATTTGGCTCTTCTTGTCAGCAAGAAGAGTGAAATGATTCAGAGTCAATGAGGCACCAAAAGCAATCCCAGTCATGGAAATGAAGTGAATTTATATCAATGATTTTTCAACAGACTCACCATTTCAGCTAACTAACAGGGGCACTGGTTTTTGTTTGATAAAAACAAATAACCACTGCAATGACATTCGCTGGACAACTGGTGATCGACTACTGGTTCTGCAGAGGAACAAGTGCCTGGGTGTCCAGGGAAAAAGTGTGGGCAGTGAAGTAAACCTCTACGATTGCGATGAAGCCAGTGAGTTCCAAAAGTGGGAATGCAAGAACGAAACAGTGCTCGCTCTCAAAGGCCAGGAGCTTTACATTGAGCTCACTGCAGATAACACAGCCATTCTCTCCAGGACAACAGGACCAAATAACCACCTCACAATTTCTGGAACATCCAGTGGTGCCTGCACAAGAACTTATAGAGGTATTGTGCCATGTGAAAAAGAGTATAATGCAATTTTTCTTAGATAAGAGGGTTGTATTAAATGGATGCACAGGTTTCTACCTAGCTTTATGTCTTAAAGCTGTTTGTGATAAATGTGTTTTACAGTCTTTGTTTTGTTCGTTTGTTTATTTGACCTTTTAGAGCTTTTTACCATCGGTGGAAATGCAGCGGGAAGGCCGTGTATGTTTCCCTTTCTATACAAAACTCAGTGGTATTCAGACTGTACTAAATTTGACTCCTCGGAAAAGCGTCTTTGGTGTGCAGTTGAAACAAACTATCAAAGCGAACGCTGGGGGTACTGCCCAACTATGTGTGAGTAATGAAACCAATTGAAGGAAATAATTGAACCATTAAGACCTACAATTATTTTTCAGAGCTCTTACAAGGATTAACTGATTTATTATATACTTTTAACTTAAGTCAACTCCCATAGCTGAACAGAGGCAAAAAATCAACATTAAGTTAGAGAAGTAAAGTATTACCTTTACTATTGCACCAGTGTTGTTGAAGACCGGGGCCAGAATTGGCCTGGGAAAGACTCCAAAACAACCCACTGGAAGACTCTGGAAAATATGAAGAAGTGCATAGACTTTAAACTTTTAACTGTATTTTGATAAGTTCTGCTGCTTTTCTTATATTCCCAGTTTTCCTTGATCATGACTCAATCACTATTTCTATTCATACTACAACAAAGTCGTTAAATTATAGAAAAACAATTAAATGACAGAAAAGCTGTTTCCCCCCCCCCCCCCAAAAAAAGATAATTTTTCTATAATATTTGAATTGCATTGAAGGAAAGTTGAGTTTCACTGGTTAGGCCCACTAAAGATTAAAGTTACCCATGATCTAAAATGAGTTTGACTTATAAACATATATGCATTTTGTATATACAGCCAAGGAAGACTGGAATATGCACCCAACAACGGGAGCGTATTACCAGCTTAACATACAGTCAGCTTTGACTTGGCACCAGGCACAAGTCAGCTGCAAACAGCAGGGAGCTTCCCTTCTCAGCATCGATGATCCTCACGAGCAGGCTTATATCACAGGTAATCTGCCTCGGACACACTGAAAAAGTGATCATGTATTTATGTGCATACTTTAACTCCTGTAAAGTATATGTATCCAAACATAGTATTTTATTCTATTTTATATAGTATATTGTTCTTTTTATCTTATTCTATTCCATTGTTTTTCTTGACTGTTGCTCCCTGTAACTTTGCACTGTCCACTTTCTGTCGTGACTCAACAAATTTCACACGTGTGACTAATCAGAGTTTATCTTATCTTTTCTTATCTCTTATCTTTGTGTTATGAATTACATGATTTTCCCCCCATCATTTAAAAAAAAGAACATCAACACTAGTTTTGATTATTGTTAAGATAAGATAAGATAACCTTTATTAGTCCCACGCGTGGGAAATTTGTTTTGTTACAGCAGTGGACAGTGCAAAGTTGCATAGAAAAATTAGAAGAAAAAAACACTGGAATAATATATCCATAAGATAATGTACACAATATACACTATAATACAACGATGCCAGAAAGAGTATTGCACTTAGTGTTATTGCTATTGCACATGTGTGGATGTGTGTGTTTGATCAGTTGAAGTCTTTGTTGTGGAGTCTGACAGCAGTGTGGAGGAAAGACCTGCGAAATCTCTCCGTCCCACATCGTGGGTGCCGCAGACTGCCACTGAAGGAGCTGCTCAGTGCTGTCAGAGTCTCCTGCGTGGGGTGGGAGATGTTGTCCAACAGGGATGATAGAGGTTACAATTAGAGATTTATTTAACGCAAAGTGAAAGACATTTTTCCTTTTTCATTTCTGTACTCAATGGCTCCAACAGCACTGCTATGGAAAGGGGGCAATACACTTTGGATTGGACTCATCCTAGATCCAGAACATGGCTGGAAATGGATAAATGGCAGGCCTTACCGTTACATGAAATGGGACTCAGGTGATATAATATATTCTAGCAGATTACTGGTAAAACAGCTGTTTAAGTTAGCATAAAGACATGAAAGAGGCAGAACAGCCTGACTCTCTATGACAGCAACAATAAAACATATTAATAGAAAATATACAATTTGTTAACTGAAAAAAACTGAAATGCATCTGCAAAAAGAAAGATAGAAATTGGAGCCCCGGTATAAGACTGTTGTAGAGTTAACATGTAAAGTATATCTATCATCATGTTTAGGACATCCACTTCCTAATCCGGGATACAACTGTGCAGTTGTTGATCCTAGTGTACGGTACCTTTGGCAAAGTTTACCTTGTAGCAATAAACTGGGCTACATCTGCTACAGTAAAGAGGCTGAAGAAGCTCCTACACGAGGTAAATAAAAAAATTTTCTTCAGATTTTGGTTATAGCATAACTGAAATATTCCTCAACACTTATTTTATTACTTTGTTATTTATGATCAGCTGGGACAGGTTTTTGTTCAAACCCCTGGATACACTACAATGGCCACTGCTTCCACAGGAATCAGGCTCAGAAAACATGGTCTGAGGCTCAGGTAGCTTGCCACCAGGATGGAGGAGACTTAGTGAGCATCCACAGTGTGGAGGACCAAAGCTTCATCATCTCTCAGCTTGGATATAGTATGTATGGATATTTATTTAAAAAAGGATCATTGTTAAGGAACAAATAATTAAAACAAAAAATCCCTGTAAATCCTCAGGTGCTGGTCTCTATTCCTTGAATCAATATTTTGACATCAGAAAAATATAAAGACCATTGAGGTTATTCAAAAGATTTACAACCATGAATAAAAACAAGCAAACTGTATGGAACATGTTTTCTAACATGCATGTAATCCAATTGTAGATTTGGAAAAATACAAAAATGTCCTTTTGTTTTTAACCAACGTCTGCAGCATCCACTGATCAGCTTTGGATTGGAATGAATGACAGGAAGACAGAGGGGTTATTTGACTGGTCTGACCACTCGACTGTCGCCTTCACCAGCTGGGAGTTTGGGAAACCAGCTGTGTCTTCTGAAATAAAAGACTGTGTTCTCATGCGTGGAGAGGTACGCAGCATCATCGAGTGCATACGGTGCACATAATCTACACTCACTGGCCACTTTATTAGGCAGTTTGGCAGCAACTCAGTGCATTTATAGGGAGCCGTTGAAGTTTAAACAGAGCATCAGAATGGAAAACAAAAATGATGATGAATGCTTTCAGCTTTGTCTACTTTGAGAAGACAACAGTAACTCAAATATTCAATAACCAATACAATACAACCTGAGGCTGTAGAGCATTTCCGAACACTAGGGATGGAAATAGATAATAATTTTGTGATTCAGATTCCATTATCAATATTACTCATTGATTCGATTACTTGTCGATTCTCTTATCAATTCTTTTCGGGTTCTCATTGGCTCTGCTTTGAGAGTCACCACCATTGCTGAGCAGTATATCAAAAACATTATAGTCATGCAAATTAAGTGCACACTGTGTGGTCAGATGTTTGTGCATGTTGGAGTTATTTCCCTTCTTTGTTCTGATCAGTGTAATCATCTTCTCATTACTTTTGTTACCTGTTGAAGCTCAAATTCTGCCTGCCGGATTGGGGTCAATCTGCTTTCTGTGCAGGTGTTTGCTAAGAGCGTGAGTTGTGTCAGGAGCGTTATACATTTTTTTCTGTCCCGGATGCAGTTTGCACTTTATCAGCGCGCTCTCTTTTGTGCAATAAATATAACAGTCCATAAGCACACTGTAGACTGTACCACTGTCTTTGTCTTCCAACATACTATACTGAACACACAATGCACAGCATATACAATAAATATTTACATTAACATATGACATTAAATTTGTAAAGTTTAAAAAATACCAATACCAGTACTTCCAGATCTACTTATGGTACTTTGTTACAGAATGGAAACTGGGCAGATCGTGTATGCGAGGAGCAACATGGCTTTATTTGTAAGAAGATGAGTGCCTTAAGACCATCTGGAGAGGAAGTGGAGCAAAACACAGGCTGCAAAAATGTGGGTATAATTATGAATTTGTTTAAAAAATAAACCATAAGAATTGTGAAGTTATTAGGTTGGGGTTGAGGTTGCATGAAATAATGATTATTTAATTAAATGAATATTGTTTTCTGCAAAATTTAAAGCTAAAGAATAATTTCGTACAATGAGACAATTAGGTGAAAGTTAGTGGACTGGGTTGCTTGAGCATGTTGACAGTCATTTTTAACATGACCGATGTTTGACAAATACTGTTGAACCTGTTCACTCATTTCAAGCTCCATATTATTACTCGTGGGAGCCCCACACAGCTGCTGGGTCATAATAAGAACTGACCATAACTGAGCTTTAAAAAAAAAATCTCCTTTTCCTTGTCATTGTTAAAAATCTGAATCATTTACAGTGTTTCTTCATGATCTTCTTTTCCATCAAACCAGGGGTGGAGGAGACACGGCTCATACTGCTACTTTATAGGAATACAGACTAAAACATTTGATGAAGCTAAAGATGACTGTAAAGGTTCCCTTTCTTACTTAGCTGATGTTTCAAATGGGTAAGATTTGTTTTACATGTCTTTATTCCATATGTTTTGAGTGCACAAAACAAAATGTGAACGAAAAACAAACATAAATAATCACATCAACTTTTGAAGCTTTTTAAACGGCTGTACTCTTGAAATTATTTTCAGGGTGGATAATGCATTTCTTGTAAGTTTGGTGGGGATGCGACCAGAGAAACACTTTTGGCTGGGGCTTTCAAACCAGAAAAATACTGAAGAATTTGTATGGACCAACACAGACTCAGTGAGATTCACACACTGGAATGCTGAAATGCCAGGTATGGTGACACATTTAACTCCGTCAGTAAGACATTGCAGAACATAGCCTCACAACTAAATTTTTTATTATTTCTCTGACAATGAAAGGGAACAGACAGGGTTGTGTTGCGATGAAAACTGGGATTTTTGCTGGCCTCTGGGATGTGGTGCCCTGCACAAATAAGGAGAAATACATCTGTAAGCACCTAGCCGAGGGGGCAGTTTTAACCCCTCCACCACCCACTCTTTTCCCTCCTGAGTGTGCATCTGGCTGGACTCGCCTGGGGTTTAGTAACCGGTGTTTTAAGGTACAATCTCAAGGAAAAACTTAATTTGATCAGGTTGTCCTAACTCATACTAAAGACAAGATCATATACTTATATATGAAGGGTCATCAAAAAGTTCCCAGTATAGATCAATAAAAGTGATTTAAATGTGCTAAATCTTCCTTTTAAACCAGCTTCTATTTTCACATCACTTCATTGCAGTCCTGTGATCTTCCTTTGTGCTTGTAACTCTGCAGTGCAGTTGTGATACTCAAATTAATTTTACATTTTGCGAAGTGGACAATGTTCCAGTGAGGTAAAATTGGGAATGTTTCAAGTTGGCAAGCAAAGATTATGCTGGTACGGCCAAAGTGCCACTGTGTTTTTCAGTGCTCGCTATAGTAGTGTACGCTAGCATGCTAGCATACACCATGTTTCAGGCTACAGTTCAGGTAATTCTGGTCTCGCTCTTCACACGGCAGTCTGTCATTGTGGTTGGAAACTGTTCAGCTAAAACCTGCAGAAAACTGCTCAGTCATAGCAGCAGACCCAGCTCCCATCAGCTGTGTTGATCCTTTTGTAAGACATTTGCACCAATTTAAAACAGAAGTTGTTTTTTGCTGTTTGTGCAAGTTTAAGGTCTATGTTGAAACTGCAGAGAGCACAGTGTGTATGATCAGAACAGCACTTCCAGAAAACAATTTAAAAACAGCAGCCTGACAAAAATTTAATTGGGTAATATTTTTTAATGTTTAAGTCCAGTAACCTTTTGATCACCCCACGTGAATACAACATCTTAGCCTTTGTACAGTATATAAAAGTTCTGTGACCTTGACATTACCAAATCACACTGAGCATCTTTATGCCGGTTGGTGTTAAGTTGTTTGATAGGTATTCTACACAAAAGAAGACCTGGTTTGAAGCCAAAGATTACTGCAGGGCTATCGGAGGAGACCTGCTCAGCATCCACAGTTCTGTTGAGCTTCAGTCCGTACAACCTAGGTACAGTATAAAAGAAAATAGAACTAGTTGTTATAATAATAATAATAATAATAATAATAATAATAATAATAATAATAATAATTGCTAGCAAGTTCTTCCACAGATAACTAATGAGTTGGAAAATGTCTAACAATTATTTTTTAAGTTTATATCAATAATGTAAATTTCTATTACAGATTACAAGCAGCTTGGATTGGACTTAGTGCCCCAGATCCTGACACAGGTTATGTATGGAGCGACGGAACTCCAGTAAGTTGTTCATTTTTATGCATTATTCAGAAGATGCAATTAAATAACTTTTTTTCATTGTTTCCTTCTTTTTAAAGCTAAATTTCCAACAATGGAAGATTGGAGAGCCAAACAATAAAAATAATGTTGAGTCTTGTGTGGAAATGAAACCAGAGCGCATATTCAGAAGACAATCTTGGAGTGACATACACTGTGAGAAATACAGCGAATGGCTGTGCCAGATCCGTGCAGGTGAAATTGCTAACCAAACACATTTATGCATTTGTTGAAGGTGAACTCAGTGAGAGTAACTTTCACACAATGTCTTCCTAAGATTTATTGTCCTCAGATTTTGGAGTAAACATCAAACTATTGATAAAATCTTTATTTGGGAGCTGATTTTGTGTACAGATTGGTTTGTTCCTATATGCACAATTTCTTGGTTTAGTACCCATGTTCTTGAACACTAGGATGCACAGTCATATTTCTTAACATATTCTCTGCTTAGAGCTGTGTTGCAGAACCTCGAATTCTCTGTCCAGTGCACTGTTTTTAAATGATTTTATAACAATACAGGAATGACCCCAAATCCGCCTCCAGACCCCGTCACTCCAAGTAAGTCTGGCATTTTTTTCATCAAACCTGAAGAAAATCACCTTTATCTCCATTTTTTTTTGTTCTTCTAAGCACAATAAAGCTTACAATTGTGGGTTAACTTTTTAAAACCTATAGCTGATCTGTTGTTCAGTCCACTAAATTTTCAACCACACAACCACTATGTCTTCCTAAAAAAACAACAAATCAAAAAAACAACAGTTATAGTGAATATAATCCATATTGCAAGTTTTGATCTATTTCCAGGCTATAATAAAACATCAGATGGGTGGTTTGAATGGAACAGGAATCAGTATTATATTAACAGAAATCAGATGGGCATGGAAGATGCTCGTCGGTACTGTCAGCAGAGGCATAGTGACTTGGTAACTATCAGCAGTGAAGCTGAAAGGGTCTTTCTATGGAAACTGGTGAGCAGCAACATACTGTACTACACTACTAGCATCCATTTCCACAGAATTTAAGTTCAGGTCATGCTACAAGTTAAATATTTCTGATTCAGCCTCCTTTCTACATATCTGGGCTAGATACAAGACACAGGTCATCACCCTTACTGGATTGGCCTCATTGTAGATCTTGATGGAACATTTGCGTGAGTATAAAACAAATAATGTTTCTAAGTAAATTCCAAAAAGTTGATTCTGTTCATCTGTACAGAGCGTTTTCAGTGGGAGAAATGTCCAAGTGGCTTCTTCAGTCTCAGCTGACTGCAGGTTTCACCAACCTCATAAACAGTACATTTGCATAATGACTGAAAGCAGCACTACTTAATGAACAATGGGCTAGCCCCACCCAATCATGTAGGGTGAGGCTAGGTTTCACAATGAACTCACCCGAAACCCTGGCTGATTGTGACCTACACCCGTTTTCACACCTCGGCTCATGTGATTAGAGGATCATCAGGGGATCCTTTTGTCCCTCTTTGGTGGGTTACTCCCACAGAGTTTAAATCTGGGACTCTCCACAAAAAGCTTCTCGGCTGAGAGGTGAAATGTCTTCAAGAAACTTAAAGAAGTCCAGACGCTTTTCTTTCCAAGCTCCTTACCTTGAACATTAATATGCAAATTCTCATTCTAAGTAAATTACATAAAAATGTAAAAAGAGAAAGAAACTTAACAAAAATAGTTGACATATAGCCGATATTACCTGTTGAACACTGTGTTGTGTTATTTGCAATTTGAAAATTAGGCATCAGAATCTGTGAGATGTCGGTCAGGGTTTTGTCACTATCCAACCAAAATTTACTGAACCAGCAGCAAAAAAAGTTCGAAACTACGCTTCACATTTGATAAACATCATCGTTAATTCTCTCTTACTTTTGCTGTTTTTCTTTCCCCATGATAAAATCACACAACCACATCCCAAAGTGTTCTATTGGACTGAGAGCTGGTGACAGCGGAGGCCATTTGAGTACAGTGAACTCACTTTCAAGTTCGAGAAACCAGCTTGAGATGATTTGAGCTTTGTGACATGGCTCATTATCCTGATGGAGGCAGCCATTACATGATGGGAATACTGATTCATGATGTGGAAACTCTTTTTTACTTTTAGGAGTACACTTAAAACTAAACTAGAAGTTTCCTTTTTTGATAAATCCTATAGTTTAGACTGGTCATCCTAATGAGAAGTGATTTGGCACTATTTAAAGATTTTTGAATTGAATTGAATTGTTCCTAACACACAGTGAGTGTAGAAGGTATGCACATTTATGTTTTTGAAAATTTGTGTTTCAAAAAGCTGGATGGATGATTCTCCAGTCGTCTTTCAAGCGTGGAGTGAAAATCAACCCAACTTCCAGAACAATGACGAGAACTGTGTGGCTATTACTCCCTCTAGGGGTGAGTAAGCTGATACATTTTCACTAGCTTTCATCCAAATATTAACATGAGTATAAAACACCAATGAAGTCCATTATCTACATATTTATTCTTTCAATTACAAAAAAATATTTTATATTTGGAATCGGCTCACAGGGTTCTGGCATGATTATAACTGTGGATTTCAGCTTTCTTTCATTTGTAAACGCAATAGCTCAATGCCCGAGCACATTTCAGTGGTACCAACTGTTCTTCCAAAGGGTGGCTGCCCACAGGACTGGAAAAAATTTAATTCAAAGGTCAGAGTCGCTCCTAAATATTGTCTCCTAAAGAAATGTGATGTAACTCATGAGTGCGTTATAACACTGCATTTTAAAAACTACAGTTATGCATAAGAATGAGCAAATCTGAAGTATCACAAGCTGATCATTTTTCAACTACAGTGTTACAGCATCATTAGCAGGGAATTAGAGACGTGGGAAGGAGCAAGAACACAATGCAAAAACAAAGGAGGAAATCTGGCCTCTATTCTCTCAAAGCATGTACAAGGTTTGTCCTTTTTATATTATACATTCTCTTTTATAACAAAGGAGTCAAAAAGTCTGAACCCATTCATTATTTGTGTTTTTATGCTCTGTCATACTAATAGAAAGATGTATTTTATGTTACCAGGAAAAATATGTAGTGGACACATGAAAGTGTGTCCATAAAGTCTGGCATCTTTTCCTCTGATCCCCTCAGTTTTTTGGTTGCTTTTCTTTATCGCATACATTTTCCCTGCAGACATGCTGATGGGTTTCCCAATCATGCTTCATTAAGAAACATAGTTATGCTTTTGTGTGATGTGCATGTAGTAACCTGTGATGTAAACTGTCTAGATGTGTGTAGGACAAGAGACTATTTTATTGCATAAAATAGTGCTGATCACGTCAGCTTATTGCGCTGCTGGATACACTTGGCCAGACAAGGAAAAATAATTTACTGACTCCAGTTTGTTGGTCTGGTGAGCCACCTGTCACCTGACTCACAGAGACTTTCCTCCACCCTGTCCTCATTCACAAAGTGCTTTCTAAGCCTGAACATTACAGCTAACAGGTGGATTTTCCTGCTTCAGTCCAGCTAGCCAAACAGCATACAGCCTTTCACTGCTAACAAAATGGAGAGTAAAAGTGGACAGTATATCCTCAGTCTCTTAACATAAAACTCCTTGTTGCAGTTGCAGCCAGGGACAGCACAAAAGTGATCCCCTTAAACTGATTTTTAGTTTTATTTTCTCTTGAATTACTGGTTCTGTTACTAGTTAGCTAACATAAACTAATTTAAGTCTATTGACCACAACCAACCAACCAACCAAACTGGTCATGTAACATTCCATACTGTCAGAAGATGGCAGTAAACGTGTTTTTAAAGTTTAATTTTAAGCACTTATTTCTTAAATCCAGCTACACAGGCAGTGTTACATCTATGTAAGTTTTTGAGAGCAGGGCTCCATAATGTAAAACCATAAATGTAAATGATGACACACAGTGCTCAACAGTGCCCTGTCCTACCATTTTCTTAATTTAAACTGCTAACATGAAATTCAAAATAAGTATATATTTGTGACAAACACAAAACAATGTCTGTTTTTTATATTATTTCTAGTGTTTTTGACTTCTAAAATGTTGGACGCGCCTACAACAGACCTCTGGATCGGTTTACATTATTTGCTTGGTTATTCATTTTACTGGACCAATGGACAACCAGTGCGGTACACCAACTGGCGTTCTGTGAGTGGTCATCAGTGTACTTGAAGTTTAACCTTGTCAGTTTTGTTATTCCCCCTACTTTACCACAACAAAAAAATATTAGCATTATAGTCATTTGTATGCATCTGAATTGTATACACTGTATTTCTGTGCATTGTTAAGCATGTTTAACGTACCAGTCTTCAGTTGCAGATGACTGGGCACTGGATGTTTTTTACGGATGATGAGGATGAGGTACTTGATTATTTAACTGGAAGGTGCAATAACACTTAATTTGTTACAACTCACAGAAAGGTCTGGTGTAGTTAATGATTCTAGCACATGATACATTGAGCTTTTTATTTAATTGTCATTATATGTAATATACTTTCTCCTTATATTCAAATATCACTCTAGTTCATATCCTAATTTTCATTGCAGAGAGATCATCGTGGTTATTTCTCAAGAGATGCCAAGGTAACTACTCTCCTTATGCCACATTGAAAAAAACCCAGTTAATATTATTTACCCTTGCATACTATTTGTATTCTATATCTTGATCCAGACCAAGAATTCCATCATAGTATTGATACAATAATAATTTTGAATAAAGCTCAATTTAGCACGATAAATAGTCTATCTGGAATGGATGAGCAATCCATCACATAACTGGAAGTCTGGGACTTCCAGATACAGACAGGCAAACTGGTGATGGCTAACCAACCAGCCATAGTATTGTGGACAAGCAGTGGAAGACACCCGTAGTGAAGGCAACAGTGGTCCTAGTGGTAACAAGGGCACCCGGGGCAGTGACCCCCAAACTTGGCGAGTATGTGCGTCAGATCCCAGGAACAACATACGAGATCTCAGGTTAGAACAACGCAGTCCTAGGAACAGCAGAGATACTGTGCAGCCTAATCCTTTATTGACCAGAAGGTCCCTTTCTCTCGTGTTTAACATGAGTAGCGAAAGACCGCAGGGGGTTTGAAAACGATGTGCCGGGAGTTCGCTGTTCTCGCCCTGGCTAGCTATCGAGCTGGTGGGTAACAGACGTCTCCAAAAAACGTCGGAGCACTTTTGCAAATATGTGATATCTTGATAAACCGAGCAGATATTTGAAGTTTACACAGCTACATTCAAGCCTGGAAATATGTAAAAAAAAAATTATTTTGTGACCCAGAAAGAGTAAAAAGAGTAATATTAAAACTAGTAGCTGCCACCATTGTTGGAAACTGGAATTGGCTGGGCTGCGCTATGAATTCTGGGATATGGTAGGCCACGAAGGATACACCCAACCCATCCTTCAAATCTGGGGAAAAGGAGGACGCATTTGGCGGCTGCATTTGGAGGATTCTACGAATTTGGACAGCCTTTGTGACGTCGCTGTGATGTAATCGGCCTACAAATGCGGCCTCAGGAGGATGCAGCCTATGAATTTGACACCCCCATTGACCTGGAACAGCTTCAATGTTCAAAAATTCGTAGCACCTGTACAACATTCAAAACATAATAAATAACCACACCCCACCCCCCCCAAAAGGAAAAAAAATTAAAGTAGTATTATTTTTGTTTAGTCATCAAATGTCATAATAAAATAATGACATTTAGGACATTTCTCCGGTCAAATGTCAAAACACATCAAATTTGACCTGAAAAGTATATAAGGGTTAATAATGAATTAAAGAAATTGTTCACAGTAGTGTATTGGCAATAAACACAAACCATAAATATGGAAAGTAAGGCCAGCAAAACAGATCCAGATATAACCTTAGTTTCTTTATTTCTATTCTGTCTGTCTCACCAGAGAGGATGTGCTGTGATGACAACTGATCGTACCACTGGTATTGGGAAATGGGACCAAAGGTCCTGCAGTGACAAAAATGGATATATTTGTCTTCGTAATCTTGGTGAGCCAAGATTTTCAAATGCTTGTTATATATATTTATTTAATTGTATTTTTATACTGTAGTGCATCAGAAAAATGCTGTAGCTCTATGTATGTAGCTCCTCCTGTTCCATCATATCCCTAAGGTGCTCTATTGGGTTGAAATCTGGTGACTGTGGAGGCCAACTGAGTACAATGAGCTAATTACACATGTTCAAGAATGTGTTGTATTGCTGCCACATTAGAACACAGAAGTTAGTATATTGTTTGGAAAAAAATGTTTGACTAACTATCAGTGCATTTTGTGTCATGGTCCTGGGTCTTCAAATCAACGTTTTGAGTTTTTATTTTGAATTTAAGAGATGATTTAAGTTCATGCTCTGTATTATTTGTCTTGAATGTAGTATTTCATAGTGCTCCTCAGGTTTTGTTTTTTTTTGTTTTTTAATTTAGCGTTATTCCAACAGAATAGTGTCACAATTGGGCAAATAAGTAATTTCTTCTCGGAAGCAGAACAATATTCTAGCCTTCAGACATAGATGAAGCAAATTAAAATTGAAGTTTTTTAACCATTTTATTTATTTTTACTGTGCACAGATCCATCTCTCCCAGACTCCCCTGAACCAACAGCTAACAATGGCTATGTGAAAATACTTAATGATTCAATCAAAGTTGTTACTCAGAAAATGAACTGGGATTCAGCCAAAAAGTACTGTGAGCTTGATGGCGCTAACCTGGCTAGCTTGCGAAATGAGTGGTCACAGGTCTATGTTGAGCTGATGGCTTTGGAAATGGAAGGTCCTTTGTGGATTGGACTGAACAAAAAGCAGGTACAGCACACAAATGGTTTCACCTAATCTACTTGTAACTTTACTAATGTAAATGTTTGCGTAATTATTTAGTTTTGCTAATGTACCTGATTTTAATAAATCCCCTGTAGGGAATTTACACTCTGCATTTAACCCATTCACCCAGTGAAGCAGTGAAGCATGGAGCATGTTATATATCATCTTCATCTTTTTCCTTCAGACTGGATATTTCAGACCTATTGACGGCTGGGAAATGACCTTTTCCAACTGGGATCGATTTGAACCAGAAATGCAACAATCTTGTGTGTATGTGAATAATGAAAATGGAAAATGGAAGACTGCTGATTGTGCTCACAACATGGCCAGTGTTTGTATGAAGTCTACAGGTAGGGCTCATGTAAAATCTGATAAAGCGATCCTACATTTCTGGTGCTATGAACTTTTTTTTTTTATTTCCCTATTTTAGATCTGACATAGTTTGTTTATTGTATATCAGTACCAATTAAAGATGCTTGAATGCTCATTGGATTTAAACTATATATCTGGTTACTTTTTAATTCACAGATGTTCCACCAACAGAGTCAACAGAATCAGTCAGTTTTCCAGGAAATTGCCCTGACGACCCAGCATCAAGAACTGGTTATACCTGGATACCCTTCAAGGGTTATTGTTACCTCTTTGTCAAAGGAAGTTTTGACTGGGGAGATGCATCTGCACTATGTATAAGATATGGTAAGGATATGGGAATGGTGTAATGCAAATTCCCAGTCCATCAGCTGTGTTTGGATTTAACAGTTTGTTTATCTTTTGTTGGTCAAGGTGGAACTCTAACCAGCATTGAAAATCCTGCTGAGCAAAGATTCATTTTTAACAACGTGCTAGTCTTTAAAGACAGCCAACCCCTTTTCTGGATTGGCATGTATCAGACTCACAAAGGTACAGTCATTTTTTCCACTCTTTCATAGAAAAATATTAATGTATACTTGAAGATAAATAAAAACAGAACACATAAACTGAAAATTGTAATTGTAACCGTGACATAAAATATCTGGTTAGTCTGTCTGGTGCTAGTGTATTTATTATCTCATTCTTATTGGCTGTTTATACCCTGTCCTTATCTTCAATGTCATGCTGCTCTGTTGTATCTTAATTGCCCCTTGGCAATAAATAAAGTTTCTCTGATTCTGATTCGGTCCCATGCTGAAGATTCAAGCTGAGTGTTAATTAACACAATCTTAGTGTTTTAATATAACATGTGATTAGTGACAGGTTGCTGTGATTGAGAAAGTGATTTTCCTGGACTCTCTGCAGTGACTTGTTACTTACAAGGTAGACCAGCCTTTGGACAGATCCCCAGAGATCAAATTTCCCCAAATGATTAATGTTTCATGTTGCATTCAGAAAGACATGAAACAAACAATTGAGACAAACTCAGTGATTACTTCAGACTTCTAGACATCCACACTTCTTTTGGCTACCGATGACTCGTCACCTATTGACCATTAAGAAGGAGGGGAAAAAAGCAAACTGCCAAACACAACTATGAACATTTGGTAGTGGAGCATTAAGGTGCTAGTGTTGTGTTTTCAGTCACTTCTACTGCTCTGAAGTGGCTAATTAATGTAACTTTTCAAGTTATTCCCCTTCATACATATTTCCTATTGCAAGAGTAAAAATAAAGTACCAGTTTTCTTGCAACTGAACTAGAGCAAAAGAGAAATTCTGTTTGTTTCTAGGCTTGTGGAAATGGTTGGATAAAACAGCCATTGACTTCATTAACTGGGGTCCAAATGAGCCTGGCGGTTTTGGAACCTATGGAGCAATTGCATCTCTAGATGGGAGTTGGACAACAGGCAGGGTGTATAGTAGCAAGGGATTTATTTGTAAAGCACCTAAAGGTAAGTCCAGAAATTTAAAAAATGGTTTTGTAATAGCACAAATGTGCAACACATACACCTAACAACATGTTTCAATTAGTGCTGTCAGCGTTAATCTTGTTAAAATGATGTTAACACCATAACCGCATTAACGCGGCGGTTCTCCGTTAGCAAGTTAACGCGGATCGCCATGTGGGAGGAGCTGCATGGCGCTAATGCGTTAACAACCTAACCACGCTAACGCGTTGACACCGTGCAGCCCTCACACGGGGCAATCCGCGTTAACTCGCTAACGGAGACAGCACTAGTTTCAATTGATTTAGCATTACAGTACCAGTCCCTGCAGTGACACAGAAATTTTTATCTTTTTTTAAATCTTCTTTTTAGTATTACAAGCACCAACAACAATTGGTAAGTTGTGTCTTTTTTTATATTTGTCTTACATTTATAATTTAGTTGGACTAATCTATGTGCTCAATCTATACAGCAAGTTCTTCTATAGAGGATCCTAAAGCCAATGGCCACATGGTTTTGGAGGTTTTGCTTGGCATTACTGTGACTGCCATAGGGATAGTCATCATCATCTTCCTGTTGAAAAAGTCTGGTATCTGCCAGTCCATCTCTGAAAACTTAACTACCTTTGATAACCCGATGTTCTTTAACAATGAACAGGTCCAGGCTGGTGTGGTGGGTGAAAATTAATTGGTATCAAATGCATATGATGGGAACTCACAACTAACTGTTTAATGTGTATACCTGCATAATCTAATAGAGCTCTGATTTAGAAAATTTTGTTTTATTTAGTCAGTTAGCAGTAAGTGGCATATTTTTAGATAATCTTATTTGATATTTAATTTTGTGTTTTTTTTTTAATAATAAAAACTCCCAATTAAAAGATAACTGATCAGTAATTTTAATCCATACATTTTTTAATTTTTAATTTTTATTTTTTACAAATATAAATGTTAGAATAGCTCTACATGGATAGATGTAGATTGATTTTTGTGTGTTAACCAAAGTTGGGATGTGTAGTTGATTGTAAATAATGCAAATACTGTCGCATGTCCTACTGATCCATTTTGTCTTTGAAATCTTGATCACAAGACCTCTATCACAGGAAATGAAACAATTTGATTAAAGTTATTTACAAGAATAAAATATCGGTTTCACTTTTGCCAAAAGATTCATCGGATTTATTCTAGTACTTCCTTTGCTTAGTTTACAATGTCTGAGCATAATGTCTGGTTACACTAGTTAGTGCAGTGCAGCGAGGAATGCCCAGACCTCTACATTGGAGAGACCAAGCAGCCACTTCACAAACGTATGGCACAACACAGAAGAGCCACCTCCACAGGACAAGACTCAGCAGTCCATCTGCATCTAAAGGCTAAAGGACACTCTTTCGAGGATGCCAATGTTCACATTTTGGACAGAGATGGCTTGAAAGAGGAGTGAAAGAAGCCATCTATGTCCACTGTGAGTGACCATCTTTGAACAGAGGCGGTGGTTTACGACACCAACTCTCTGCCATCTATAATTCAGTTTTGAGTTCCCTCCCCAGACGCCTGAACGCCCACTCACATCCTGGGCCATCTGACCTCAGGAATTCACATGATAAGGTGGGGCCAGGTTTCACAATGAACTCACCCGAAACCCTGGCTGATTGGGACCCACACCCAGTTTCACACCTTTGCTCACACGATTAGAGGATCATCGGGGGGTCCTTTTGTCCCTCTGTGGGGGGTTTCTCCCACTAGGTTTAAATCTGAGACTCTCCACCATTTGACCTTAGAACTGAAGAAGCTTCTCGGATGAGAGGTGAAACGTCTTCAAGCAACTTGAAGAACTCCAGACGCTTTTCTTTGCAAGCTCCTTTGACCACTTAACTAGCAAAAATGCTTTATTTTATACACCCATTACATTTATCTACTGGTTAGGTTAGTATTTCTTCATTGGATATAAATGGAAAATAACATTCATGGAGGCATGTGACACACGACACAGGAGCTCTAGTTTTACACTCCAACTTTATTCACCTCCAAACATGAACTGAGCATATTGCGCCAAAACAGCAGAATCTTTCCTCCCAGCTTGGGTGTGAGTGGAGCCCTCTAGTGGGTCACCACACATTTTATCTTGAATGTGTGATCATTCTTTTCCAAAAACAAAGCAATAACTTGTAAAAGTGGTTTGGTTTATTCACCGCTAACAGTAATTGAATTCTTCTGATGAAAGGTTTTGTTTCAGAGACCATGATGCTTTAAAATTATACGCTGTTGCATTCATAGGAGCGACCGAAAAACATGTTTTAGACCAAAACTAGCAATAATTTATTCAAGTGTTTCTGTTTCTGAAGCAGTGAAAATACTTAATAAAAAGAAAACTCACTTTCTCACAATGGGGAAAATGTACCGAACATGCATTGTAGGGCAATGTAACTGTTCTATTGTTTACTTTATATTAGGTGAACTTTAGCTTGAAACATTAAAGATACCCAAAAAAGAAACAAGACAAATAAAATCAATTGCACCGTAGATCAAGGAACTCTGAAACTATAGATGGGTACAAGAAATCTAATTCACAGAAGATTCACAGTTTGTCCTCTATGATTTTCTTCACATTTACTCTTATTACTTATGAAACATAATTCTATGCAGCTTTCAGTTCTCAGATCTGTCAACAAATCCAATAAAAAATTTGAAATTAGAGCTATGCATGTTGCTATGCTTTGTATTTGATTAAATATTTGATTTTAGGGCTTAGTGGTTTTGATTTTCTTCTTTGTTTATTAACAAACTAGACTGTACTGCATCGTTTTTGTGGTTTATGATTGTGTTCTGTTTACTTACCCCTCATGTGTGATAGTGGTCTGATCAGCCATTATATATACCCTTGTGTCATTTCCTGTTGAGGTCAGTTATGTTTGTTTGGGCAGTCATTTGGTTTGTTAAGTTTGCAGTTGTTTGCCTGAGTTTAGTTTTGTTTCTTTGACCTCTTTTATGAGCTCAACATTTATTACTTTTGCTTCTACTCCACTGTACTTTGGATGTAAGTATTATTCTTTGTACTTTCATATTTATTTTAAAACTTTACTCATTATTTTGCAATTTTCAATATTATAGGTTATGCTACACAACAATAGTAAAACAATCAACAGCTACATTGAACTCTCTTGCAGCACCACCGTTATCATATTAAATCTATAATGGAACACGTGAACCTGAAAATTGTGCCCACTGTTTTCTGTGTCATTTTCTACATTGACTTTGTTTCTCTTTAAATACTGTGCATTAAACCATTCGACTATCTTGAGAGAAAATTCTCCAAATACTGTAATGGAAAAATAATTTGCTGACAATATTGCTCAGGATTTTATCAGCAAAACACAAATTATAAGTCGTGCTTTTCTCTTTCTTGGCACCTAGTCTAGTGGTTGTACCATAAGACCCAGGAAAAGTGTAGCGATAGGAATTTATGCTTTCTGTTGGTTTATTTGATGTTTTAAATGAAATGAAAAATATATATGAGCTTGCTTAAATGTTTGTCCATCTTGGTTCCCGTGACCTTAAGTGTTCGGGCAAGTTACCTTGTTTCTCTCTTGCAATACTGCTGGATGATCTTGAGTTCATCTTGAAAAAAACTTTCGCTGATAGATTCAGTGGACAGTAATTATTGAGTGTGGTGTCATTTAACACATTTTACAGTTTAATGGTTTTCAATAATAGAATGCATATTTGTCGAAATTAACTTCTGAATGCTGTACAAAACCAACCAACCAACAAACAAAGATAGCCAAAAAAAAAGTCTTAAAAGGAACAGAGTCAATCCCGTCTTGTTAAAGTCTGTGGTTCTACCAAAGTCTTACCAAACAGTGCAAGAGGCTCTCTGGTTCTCCTTACATTTACTTAACAAGGCAATTATGAAGTATGTACAAATGCATAGAGATTGTATTCAAGCAATATATTTTATCACAAGAAGATGCATAGAGTATCCAGCATATAGCACAGGTCAGTGTCACCAAAAGATTATTCATGCTTCCAGACACAGCAAACACAAGTCAGTAAATATGCTTGTACACCAGTGTAAAAAGTAGGAAGTAAAGTAGTGACTTCACTCTCAAATCATGTAGAAAAATAGTTTGACTTTTCATAACAGTGTTTAAAATAACTTGTCTTTGGACACACCAATTTAAATGAAGATGTGACACTGAAATGCACAAGTCAGTTGTTCGCCACAGTTGTATGAACATTTGATCAGACAAAAAAATCTCACTGTGCAGATATGTAGAAGAAAATATCCTAAAATACAACATTCATTGTTGTAACTTTTCTTTCACATTTTGTGCATTTAATGAGTTAGTTAATTGTCTGATAAGGGAGATAAACATTAATGGGCTGCAACTAATGATTTCGTTTAATTGATTAACCTGCCACTTTATACATTAGTAAATTTACTCTTTAGGCAATAAAATGTTAAAGATTCAAATTGCAGTTCCCCATAGCTTAAAGTGACATTTCCAAACTGATTGTTTTGTTTGGTTCAAGAACCAAGTTGACACAAAATAATGTTTCACAATATCAAAACAAAGTCACAGTAAAACATTTTAGTCTGATGTCACAGCTACTGTATACTGAATCAAAACATAATACATGTTTTTTGTTGTTGCTGCTATTCTGAATTACTGTAAACTGAGCATCTTTCGATATTTGACTGATGGTCAGACAAATCTATTGGCTGCTGTGATCATGACAAATTAAAAAAGTAACCTTAGTGGATACTGAAATTATATATGAAATTATTATCGTGAACGCTAGACTAGAGCGAGTCATGAGTGTTCTGATGCAGTTTAACCTTGACCACTGTTTGTGCCAAAACACGTATGGAGCCGTAAGACTTAGGATAAAACATACAAAAAATTTTATCTTACAAGAGCTAAAATAAGAAAGAACCAGATGTGTGCATGTGGGACAGGGTAAATCTTTAAAAAATGCAATATGAGGAGAAACATTGACTACAAAGAAGACATAACCTGCCCTGCCCATTAGTGCATTATAAGGTGAGAAGCATAATTCCATGCATCAACCTGGAGTAGAAACAACAGTCACTAGTGTATATAGGAATCTCTGTGCCACTGTCGAGCATCTCTGTCTCTATCTCTATCTCTACCTCGATCCCTATCCCTGTCCTTATGTCTTTCTCTATCCCTATCCCTGTCTCTATCTCTGTCTCTTTCTCTTTCCCTGTCTCTGTCCCTGTCTCTCTCCCGGTCTCTGCCTGGGTAGTGGTGGTAGCTGTGATGGTTGTGTGCAGTATAGTGATCCGTTGTGTGGTGTGTCCGTGGTGGAATATGCTGGTGATGTCTGTGCTGCCGGTTGCGCTCATTGTGCTCCTGTTCGTAGTCCTCCCCAACATATGGCTGGATGTTTCCACGATGATGTTGGTGGTGGTGGTGATGGTGTTGGTGGTTACTGTTGTGATGATGGTGGTTATGAACCCGGAAGTTACAGTAAATCTCCTCCTCGTCCTCCTTTAGGACATCGTCCACCTCGCCATCCCTCTCCTCGGGCATGTACCTTCGAGGAGGCCTTGAGGCGTAATCCCTGCTCGACTGTATTTCCATGCCACCTGAAGTCTGGCTGTGCTGGACGTGGCTGTGGTGCTCCGTCCGCCGGTGGTGGTGGTGATGGTGATGGTGGTGGGTGTGCTGGGGTCTTTTTGGCTCAGTCTTCAGGAGCCGCTCTTCCTCCTCTCTCTGGCCCTCCTCAGCGGTCTGCTCCTGAGCCGGGACTGAAGGGGGCTCATGGTCTAGATGGTTCTCCCGTGAGCCTTTCCTCTTAGGGGCACCTGACTTCTTGCTTTTCTGCTCATCCTAGGAAAAAAAGAAAGAAAAAACATAGTGTTTTCTGACTAAATATAACCATTATATCACAGATTATACATCTTACAAATTTAGGCCAGGAAAAGCTTATGGACAGATCTTTATGAAAGTTCTTTTTGTATTATAAATTATAGAACTTGAAATGGTAATTGGGGCAAAAAAGTTAAAAATATGACTTTTAGACGAAATATTCTCATGAATTAAAAGATAATTGTGATTACATTAGTATAACTGGATCACTGGTTTAAAATGGTCATTCATGATGGAAACCATCATTTTATCTTAGAATAATATTTATCTTCTTATATCTAATGATCTGGTCAAAACTGTCGCTGTAATTGACAGATATCTTATTTTTGCATGTAGTGGAGGGTGGAGAGCTTAAATCCTCCATTACATTACAGGTCACGACTGTTTAATAAGTATTGCAAAGATCTGTGAGACATTTATTTTGATGTTTGACTTTTATTTTCTTTGTCAGTATTTTGTCCTCAAAAAACTATTTTCAGTTTGGTGAATAAAGACAAAGTTTCCACATTTACTGTAAAAACTACAACTTAGTATATGCACAAAGGTAGAAATGGTGCTGTTTTATTTAAAGCTCAATCGTTGAAACTGTATAGATGTGCGCAAGCATGAGCCTGATTTCCATAGTCAACACTCCTTTTTTAAATCATTTACATATTAAACTGTTTGCACCACAAATATTTATTTTAATCAGTTAGGACAATGGTAAAAAAGAAATGCAACTTCACCAAATGTTAAGAGATTCATCAAAGAAGAGAAGAAAAGTACATGTGTTTTAATTGATAGCCTTAGCTTGGGATAACTAACTTAATTAAATAAAAGTAGGTCAGCCTATCAATCCAACTATTGCCTTTTGTTTGTATCTACTACAGTATTAGTCTATCTTCATATAGTCTGTGTTATTTCTGTTTTCTGTCATTTTCCCAGGAAGTTACACAGCACTATTAAGTTGTTTCTACATAGATTACACTATAGTCATGATAAACATGGTACTAACTACTCATCTCCACTGCTACACGGGAATGAAGATAGAGTCTGAAAAAATCTCACTCACCAGAGGTAAGCCTATCTCATTTCTTCAACTTTCCAGTGAAGTACGATGAGAGGAAATGAAATGAAAGTGTTAGATGAATTCTGATGAGATTATTCACAGTTCAAACATTTATTTTCCACACTCAGCTGTCTTTCTAATACATGAGATGAATGGGATGAGATTAGATGAAAGGAAGACTTTACATCTGTTTTTTCTTTGTAGTTTTTCTCTGTACTTGTTCAAGGTTCAAGGTTCAAGGTTCTTTATTTGTCACATGCATAGTTATACAAGTATAACACACAGTGAAATGTAGCCTGACACGCTCCTCGACATGTGCAAAAAAATGGGGGGGTGTAGAGGAAAAACATTATATATATATATATATATATATATATATATATATATATATATATATATATATATATAAAACACCCAGCACGCCCCTGCGGGCGGTTTATCCTTCAAGCTCGGGTCCTCTACCAGAGGCCTGGGAGCTTGAGGGTCCTGCGCAGTATCTTAGCTGTTCCCAGGACTGCGCTCTTCTGGACAGAGATCTCCGATGTTATTCCCGGGATCTGCTGGAGCCACTCGCCTAGCTTGGGAGTCACCGCACCTAGTGCTCCGATTACCACGGGGACCACCATTACCTTCACCCTCCACATCCTCTCGAGCTCTTCTCTGAGCCCTTGGTATTTCTCCAGCTTCTCGTGTTCCTTCTTCCTGATATTGCTGTCATTCGGAACCGCTACATCGATCACTATATATATATATATATATATGTAGTATATACATTGGGTGAATGTGCAGCAGTAGCAGCAAGCAGGTGAATTCTGTACATTAATATGAATAGACATCTGACTATTTTATAGGATAGTCAGATGTCTTGTTTGTGTTTTAAGTACCGGTATTACTGTAGGACTGGCAGGCAGTGTATTCTCAGCCAGCTGGGCCACCACTGCGTTGGCAGGCTCCATCTCTGGCGGATGAGTGGCTCTCCAATAGGACTCCAGGTAATCAGCAATGTGCTCACAGGCATCCGATAGCTGGTTTTCATCTAAGATGACATCAAACATTTCCTACAGGAAATGGAAAAATTCAATTGAAAAGTGTGTAACAGTCAGGAGACAAGGGCAAATCTGTGGTTATTTTTGAGAATCACAAATAAGGTCTAAATGATGTTTCAACGGCACACCAAAATTGTCAGATATGTTGTTGTTGGGCCCTCAGCAGTGCCACTGGAAATAACACATGTAGTATATATTCATGCACTAAAGTAGTCACAATTCTGCCAACTTTTCTCATCTGTCACTAGATGGCACTCACTGGTGGACATTGAGCAAGCTTGTCTGCTGCCACAAGCTGAACATTGAGATGTTTGGTCTGAGACTTCCCCCTGGTCTTGATCAGTCTTGTCAACACCTGTTTGTGAGGAATCAAGAGAAGGAGGAGAATAAAAGAGGAAGTGAAAAAAGGGACTTGCATTTTAAAGTTTCTCTTTATTATTAGTTCAAAACATTAAACGAACTGAAATAGTTCACGTTTAGAAAAATCATGTCTCATCGGATTCCACAGTCTTTTCCGGTGAAGCTTACTTTTGGTGAGGAGATCTTTACATAGACAAGAATTGGAGCCAGGGAGGTCTTGGACACCTGCATAGGGTGGTTGACGGTGTCTGCGTCTAAAATGACCAACTGCAGACTGCGGGCGAGCTCAAAGATACGCTCCACCTCCCCTTGGATCTGAGCTGCAACACCAGAAAGCAAAAGCAAGACTTTAACATCTAAAATCCAGGAAAGTTACTCTGTGCATGATTAAACATTTTAACATGTACAACAATAACGCATCTTAAATATAACTTGTTTTTAGGTTCCGGATGTGTATCAAGACATACCAGTGACTTATCAAGACTGTATCAAGACAATACTTTTATATATTTTATGGGGAGTCATTCAGGCTTGATAATGTACAAAAAATAAATGTCAATATTAGTTTTAAGCACATCTCACTGTCACGTGCAAAACCACAGACACTCTAGGATATGTGCTTATTTGTAATTATTGTCATCTTTTCTCTGCTATACCATTTCTAATATAGAAAACAAAAGGTACGCACACTCACTTCACAAAACACATCAGCAGATTAAAAACTGTGTTTATGAAAAACATGCCATGCTTAATAAAACTTCTTTTAAAGGTTATTTGTTTTCATTTCTGTGGCAGCACGGTGGTTAGCACTGTTGCCGCACAGCAAGAAGGTCCTGAGTTCAATTCCAACATCAGGCCGGGGTCTTTCTGTGTGGAGTTTGCATGTTCTCCCCGTGTTTGCGTGGGTTCCCTCCGGGTACTCCGGCTTCCTCCCACCGTCCAAAGACATGCAGCTTGTGGGGATAGGTTAATTGGATAACCCAAATTGCCACTAGGTGTGAATGTGCGAGTGAATGTGAGTGTGAATGGTTGTCTGTCCCTGTGTGTTGGCCCTGCGACAGACTGGCGACCTGTCCAGGGTGTACCCTGCCTCTCGCCCTATGACAGCTGGGATAGGCTCCAGCGCCCCCCACGACCCTGAAAAGGATAAGCGGAAGCGAATGGATGGATGGATGGATGTTTTCATTTTCTTGGTGAGCTAATCCACGCGGTGAGTAAGACTTGTTACACTCATGGGAGTGTATTTAAAGACTGGCCACGAGAGGGAGCGTGAAGCAGGGCATACAGAAAATGTGGCTGCTTCTGTCCTTAATGAGTTATAGTGTTCACAAATAACAGTGAAGCACATGCATATCTCTCAACCCAGCAAACTGAGAAACTTAATAACAGTCGATTTCAATTTTAATGACAGTGAAGTCCAGAAGTCAATGGCTGTATACATACAGAGTGTTAAAAAAGTGGCAGCTGAGACAGATGTGATGAGGTAATGATAGGAGAAGGAAAGTGGAGCATTCAAAAACACAAGGACTACCAGTGCTTTCAGTCAATACATACCGGCAGCATCTGGGATGAGACAGCAATGGGAAAGACAAGAGTAGAGAAAACCAAACAAATTTTTATCACGCTTCTGTCTGATACCAAATATTTAATCTTCTAGGAAAAGGCGAGATTTGCACTATCCTAGTGCACAGTGTCACTGGGACAAAGACATCAAATCCACAGTAAGTTTCCAGTCAATATATAACCATAACTGACAGACAACAGACTGCTTTACGCAGATCTGATGTCAGTGTTCTCATCTGAGTCTCTGTCATATTTAACTATTCATTTCAAACTCTTTGTCTTCATGGCAATGGATAAATTATTCTCTCACATTATGAATTTGGAATAATCTTTGGACCATATATAAAAGCAAACTCTGTGAGCATGAGCCACACTGTGTTAATGGGGTAAAGCAAGCATCATATCAAACCTGGGTCAGACAGTATTGGTTTCCTATTTTATCCTAATTAGGTTTCCAAAAGTTTTTTGCCACCAGAGACCAAAAAAGTGAGTCCCAGAACGCTTAAACAATTAAAGAAGTGTAGTCAGACCACTGTCGTTTGAAATGATTGATTCATTACAGCAGCAGACAGTTAAAGGTTGATGTCCATGCTCTGAGCTCATAGGGATGCTTCTTTATCACTATGTGTTTCACATTAGAGTGATAAGTTAACATGCCCTGGAGCCAGAAGGTGGATGCTGGGGTGGTGGAGGGGTTGAACTTGCGTGCAGGGAAGCCATAACACTGACATGTCAGAGGAAGAGATGCTAAATTGGGACATTGTGTTTTCATATATGATGCATTTTGAGTGGCTGTCATGATTTTCTCCATCTGTTTTTGTAATTGATTTATTTTCTTATTGCTACTACTGCTTCAGTTGTCTTTATGCTGTGAATGTCAACCAGGGAAGCTGTTCTGGAGATGACAGACGGCATACCTAAATTGGAGCGGGTGTTGGAGCGATCCATTAAGGCCTTTTTGCCAGGGTTGTTGAGGATGGATCGTTTTGCCAGTGAGATATCTGCTGTTACCCGCGTAATAGTAATTCTGGAGCAGAGACAAAATAACAATCATGATTACACAGTTATGATTTTTGTTGTTTTATTTTATTTTGGGGTTGTTGTTTTTTTTCAAATAAATTATGTGATAGATTATGTGAAGAATTAAATCAGAACTTACCTGCCTTCAAATCGATGTTTTAAAAAGTCAAATAGTGCTTTTTGCATCATATCTGTTACCTACAAGAGGGAAACAAATAAAGTTACTCCAAATTCAACAAATAATACTAGAGTTTTATATTTCTTCAAAAGTCAAATTAAGCTCACCTCTAAGCCCTTCAGTGATGGTCCCATTAGAACCACAGGGCGCATTGTAGGCACTACATCATACATAGCCACCTGCTCCCCCTGTAGCAAAAAAAAAAAATTAACAAAAATCCCCCAAAGTTAGATTTTTGCTTATGAAACAAGAGCTACATGAGGAACCACTATACCCATCATCTAAAGGCTAAAATGATCTTATTTTTATGAACAACCTCAAAGTTTGATAATGCATGATGATCACAAGCTCAATTTTGGCTGTACTCAAATGCTTAAACATATAAAGAAGAATAACTTATTAACATGTTATTAATACCACTTTGAGCATTAGATTTTGTTCTCACTTTTTAGCTGGTCATATGAGATAGTTCATGAATTTCTAAGTTGCTATTTTTTTAGCCCGTAATATACCAAGGTGATCTAAATGCAAGTCAAAAGTTCAGTTGGCCAGTGTCACGGTCCTGGATCGGTGACCCAGTGTTTTGAGTTTTGTACTTTTACTTTTGATTTTATCATGGATTATGACTGTTTGTGTTTTGGTTTCTGTCCTAGTATTTCTAGCTCCCTGGTTCTGTAGTACTTCCTGAGTTCTAATTCTTAGTTTTTGTTGTTTGGTTTCCTGGTGTTAACTCTGTGCCCTTCTGTCCTACATTTCAGGTCTCGATGTTCTGCCTCCCCAGTCTCTGTTAAGTTTACGTGTCTAGAGTTCAGTTTTACTTTGAAGGTCTGTGTCTCATGTCAGTGTTTCTAGTTTTGCTTCCCTTTGGTCTCGTCATGTCTCATTTCTCCCAGCTGTGCTCTCCTCCTGTGTCTCATTCCCCTCATTATTCCCCAGTGTATTTAAGCCCTGTGTTTCTCTGCGTCAGTGTCGTGTCGTCCCTCATGCTGTGTGTTTCCTTGTGTGCCTCTTGATGAAGTTTATATTTTCCAGCTTAGTTTAGTCCTGTATTATTTCCGTGTGTCAGCAATAAAGCTGAATTTTGAGTTATTCCCACGTGTTGGGAGTTCTGCATTTTGGGTCCTCTTCCTGCCTATACACAGCTGAATCATGACAGCCAGTTTTACTGACACTGTCAGTCCAATGGACAACACACATATCCTTGCTTTAGTCTGAAAGTTAGAACAACATTTGTAAAATGGTACACAAGACAAAACCAAAGCTTCTGCATTCAAGAATTCACTGTATGCAGTGAAAATATGAATAAGATAAAATCAGTTGTTGTGTTTCTAGAAAGCAGTGTTCTTTATAATGAGGATCGATGGGCTGAAACAGATGTAAACAGAGTGTAAACACTTTCGTCACTTACCGGCTTCTTTTTCACCTGCTGATTGGCTGCTTGTGCAGAATGACAAAATCGCACACGTTCCACAGTTATTATGAATAAAAAAGTAAACATATTTATTGTTACTCCCTTGTATGCACATACTGACCTTGTGATGGAGGAGTATATTTCTTCGAGTTCATATCTTGAGCTACCTGAGATGCAGCTTTGCTAAAATGAGAGGAAATCTCTGATTTAGTTTAAGTCTGCAACAACCAAACGCTGATTTTACCACACTCTGAATTTCAGTGCTTTAGTAATGATAAAAATAGACCACCATGTTTCTATGCAATGAAGGATTTTGGTGCTTAGAGACTGTGTGTCTATTTATAGCATAAGACACAAATATATGAAGCTTAGAGGGCAAATTCCTCAAAGTGGTTCAGCGCAGTTTCCACCAAAGCAACATTTTTAAGATTCTTTAGATGTGTTACAGTCTAACTGTGTCAATCAATGAGCTTTTGCCTTTTGGTGAGGGGGGTGGGGGTGCAACCTTTTGAAGTAACAAAAGGAAAATATAGTCATCTCCGTTATAATTTACTACCACACATGATGACATGAAACAAACTTAAGTTAAACAACATAAAATACATAAAATAACTAATGTCATTCATACATGAACACACTAAATTACTAAAAAGTAAGCTGGGAAAGTGTATGATACAAGTTTTAAGTCAAAATGTTATTTGCATATCACTACAGCAAACTTGTTTACCAGTCTGGTTGATAATTTTTTTAAATTGAAAACTTATTATTCCACACCAGTAAAAAGACTTTAGAATTGTCTTTTTGTTTTTTAAAAAAGGTCCGCTACCGAGCCACCACCCGCAGACAGGCTGATATCACAACCTTTCCTGTTTTTTTTTCGTCTTTGTGCCAAAAGTATCAGTGTATACACATTCGAACCAACACTGTTTCCTCAAAGTCTCTCTGCTCCAGCAATTTTATTTATTTGTGGTCAATTTAAAACACAACTTTTGCATTGAAATTCCTGCATAAAAACCCTCATGAAGGAAATGAAAGAGCATCACGATGTACATACTTGGCTAATGCCTTGGCAGCTTTCCTCGCTTGGACTTCTCTTCGGATAAGAATGGTTTCCAGATTGACTGGACTGGGGACGAAGCCCACCACACCATCCTCCTTCACCGGCCGTCCGATCCACCAGTCATTGTTAAACTTCTGCTCATTCAGAAGAAAAAAAGAAGAGCGGACATTTAAAGATTGATGTTCTCATGTGACATTATTTTTATCTGATGATGTTAATGGTCCAATTTAGCAACTGTAGCTTTGCATTTTATGTTATCTGTCTCTAAAGATTAACCCAAATCTTAATTAACAGGTGTCAAGCTATGGTAAATGGCCTGTATTTGTATAGCGCTTTTCTAGTCCCTAAGGACCCCAAAGCGCTTTACACAACCTGTCATCCACCCATTCACACACACTGGTGATGGCAAGCTACAATGTAGCCACAGCCACCCTGGGGCGCACTGACAGAGGCGAGGCTGCCGGACACTGGCGCCACCGGGCCCTCTGACCACCACCAGTAGGCAACGGGTGAAGTGTCTTGCCCAAGGACACAATGACCGAGACTGTCCAAGCCGGGGCTCGAACCGGCAACCTTCCGATTACAAGGCGAACTCCCAACTCTTGAGCCACGATCGCCCCATAGCTTTATCAGCTAAACCACAGCCCATTTCAAAATGTGCGAAAAGAAGAAGAATGCACCAAAAGTACGCCACTATCTGGACAATTTGGGATGTTGTGTTGCTTCTCCTCTTTGGATTTCTTTTCCGTCTCTTGGGTTACATTCCATCAGTTTGTTGTCATTTTGCTTCTCATTTTAAAATCCGTCTGGTTCTGCCCTGTCAGTTAGGTCCTTTTAACAACCCCCATTTGTACTGTTTGTAATTTTGCATGATATGTGTATTTGTGTTTGTTTCAAACCTCTTTGATATGTAGGAAGTCCCTGGCCTCAAAAGTGACAGCCTGGCCTGGTACAGGGACGTTGTCATCGTCTGCTGGCGTGTAAGAGAAGTTGCATCGTACAGCAAATGCCACAGGCTTGTACTGGGAATACAAGGCAGGAGTTATGATTACTAATAAATCATATTATATACAATACAATCTACATCAGGGTAAGAGAGTAACCTTGTGTATTCCATTTTACAAAAGCTAAAAGCTAAACTTTTATAAATATGACATTTAATGAATTAGGTCAGTAATAATAGGTAAGTAAAAAAATAGTAGGTTAAAGTTAAAAATACAACCATTAGTCAAGAAAAGAGAGTTACTGTGATAATACCACAAGCTGTAACGTACGACCAAACAAGTCACTGATCTTTTATCCTTGTATTAATATTCAATCCTATTTTACTGTATGTGAAGTTGCAACTAACTATTAGAGAATTTCAGAATGTTGACTTCATTCCAGTGTTTTAACATCATTAGATCATAACATTTATCAATTTTTTCTCCCTTTTCTACATTTTTTTTAATTAAGGGGTGTGGCTAAACTGCATAACTGTGTCAAGTACAATTGGCTGTGTTGCCAGCATTTTGTGTACATACACAAATATGTGGCCTGATGCACATATAAATCAACCTTTTGACAGATGTTAGGAAAACAAGTATAAGTTTAATGTGAAGTGCTATATTTTAGAAATATAGCTTAGACACAAATTCTGGAAGATTCTGCATTTCAGCTGTATAAGACGAAGCTACTGATGATTAAATTCCTGTTGTCTGACTGTCATAGGACACGATAATGTTTTGTTTGATTTTTCTTCCACCAAAGGGATATGTTTAATTTATGCTTAGGAAAAATGACCTGTTGCTGTTTCTTCTTTGTTGCACTGTAACTACTGTATGGTTCCTCCTGACCGAAGGTTGGTGTTGTAATCCAATCAGAATCAAATGTCAGTGGCTTGTCATTCAAGCTGCTAATTACTCCACTTTGGAAAGATTAGAGACTGTGGGAGAGGCTGCAGGGTCAGCAGGTGACAGGTCGGGTGTCTTTGCCGCCTTAATTACAAAGCAACAGTGGGAGCACATTAAATCTGTGGGGGAGGATTTAATTTAATATACAACACATCAGCAGGGTCTGCTTAAAGGGCAAAAGAGAGGAAGTCTGCTATCAACTGGGGCTTTAAAAAAATCACATCTCTAATGACCTTAATTGTGATTATGCCCCAAAAGGAAAACCTCGCAGATTGTATGTATGTAAGCCAGACTTAAAAATGATAACCATATGATATTACATTCATAGTATAATACCAGCAGGTTCAATCGTTTTACCTCATCTTGACTATCTACATATTGTGTTTATTATATACACACTGCAGAAAAATGTTGTTCCACTTATGGAACGCCAGGACTGCCATAATGAATTAATTAAATACACCATTAAATAATTAATTAAATGTGGCAATAATTAATTAAAATTGGAATTAATTAATTAAATAAATAGTTATGACACATGTAATTAATTAATTATTGACACATTTAATAAATTATTTATGTATTTCACATTTTAATTAATTATTGACACATTTAATTAATTATTTATGTATTTCACATTTTAATTAATTATTGCCACATTTAATTAATTATTTAATGGTGTATTTAATTAATTCATTATGGCAGTCCTGGCGTTCCATATCCACTGTTGTTCTGATGGCAAAGTAATTAATCACATATCAAATTTAAATGTTGTTGCATTGCAATATAGTTTGTGTCAGTTAAATTGGTTATTTTGCTATCTTGCTAGAAAGCATATGGCTGAAGATGAAAGTATTGTAATTTATGTGAAGCAATAATCAATATCCTTGGTCATCATCCTTCTCCTGGCAGTGAGCACATAAAGGAACGACAAGGATGAAGACTGTGATGACTCATTTCAGTAGAAGAATATTGCTTCGCTAATCCAATGTCCTGATGTGTGTGTTTCATGTCTGTGATGTAATCATGTCCTTGAGAGCAGCCTCTCTCAAAAATGAGTCTGTAAGAGCCACAGTGGGTCAGATCAGGTGATACATGATGCAACAGAGCAAAAGTACCTTTGCTTTCTCCAGCTGCACCTGGGCGTTTCTTTCCTCAACGACATCTGTGTCCTTATGCTCTCCCTGCAGGAGATACAAAGGAGGAGCAATTAGTTTGATCAATTCACTGTAAATAAGACAAGAGAGGAATGCTGCAGAAGGAGGACAAGAAATTACATATTTTCTGCTGCAGTCATTTCAAGGGTGGTTACATAGTGGAGGACATATGAGACATTTAAAATGTATTTAAATCAATGCAGCAGCAGCAGCAGGGTTACAGTCCAAGCATGGTTCAAATTCCAAAAACACTGGATTCAAAATAAAGACCTTAGAATAATAGAGAGGAAAGCCCACCAATCAGATATGAGCAAACATGTTGCAGTAGTGGAAAGGAAAACATTCATATTTTAAAATTCAATCCAGTAATGCAACTCAGCAGCGTCATTAGTTAGCCACACTCTTTCTGACGAACAAACAGCATAATTGACATGTCGCACTTTATTTTTTAAAGTTTCTCTGTCCTAGTCAAAGTCGAATCTATTCAAGTCATGTAGGGTGTTCCAAAAAAACGAGAGCTGCAGTTGTTCAGCAAACGAGAGCCAAAAAGGAATCGTTAAACAGCAGAGTTTTAGCAAGAGAAAAAACTAATGTCATAATGAAAGTAACAGGAAAACCCTTATGGAATTTAACCAAACAAAAGAAAACTACAGTAAATAAAATATTGCCTCACAATAAACTGTCCCTTCCTATACTTTTGCCTTCTCAACTGCATGGACTCTATCAGTTACACGGGTAAACAACATAACATAAACGACATAATATGTTATATATTATTTTTACAGAATTTGAGCAACAGAAAAACATTCTCTTATTCTACCTTACTTGTCTTGTGTCCCAGTTGCTCTTGGGTCAGTCCTATCAATGCAAATATGGATTTATTACTAACGACTAATAGCTGATTCCCAGGAAACACAGATGCAAAAGAGAAACTGATCATGTGATCAATAATTGCAATAATTAAACAACTTATCAATTAGTTTTCAAGAAACTTTTGCATGTAATTCTGCAAAAATGTAGCAGCAAACTCCCCCAGGGACACCCAGGGACACCCAGGTTTATGCACCATGTGTCCCTAAGATTAGATTGTCCTCTCAAAGACATGGTAATTAACGCTCTCAGTGTCATAGCCAGGAGGTGGCAAAGCCCATCGCGTCAATCTGGCACTCATGATACGCACTCGCATCCCAGAGTCGCAAATCAGGTCTGTTGTTGAAGACAGTCTGCTCTGCCTGATGCATTTAGATCATGCGCCCTTGGTGGGTCAAAGTCAATATTCTCAAATCTAATCTGAAATTGGTGGTGCACAAAGTGATTTTTGTATTAGGTCCCTACCAATGATTTAAAACATTAAAATTAGTTTGCAAATGTTTGCTCTGCTTCATTTAGATGCTCTTTGACTTGTTAACACATTGAAAATCATACACAGCTAAATGGTGAAGTAATAAATAAGCTCAATTATGGCAAGCCCAATTTTTACTCTTTAAGTGTGCGTGTGTGTGTGGGGGGGGGGGGGGGGGGGGAGAGATATGTGTGTATTCACATCATTTATGTTAATGAGAGTCTGGGGAGTGAGTTGGAGGGTGGGGTGGGCTGCTTTTAACTATGTAAAGCACTTTGTGCTACATTTTTTGTATGAAAAGTGCTTTATAGATAAAGATTGATTGATTGATTGATTGATTGAATCCACACCCCACTCCTAGCTAAAGTGTTTTTTCTGCAAAAAACTGGAATTGCAACTCCTCGTCTTCCAAAGTGAAATGGAGAGTTGCTTTTGCTTGCCCGCTGCCCACCCTGAGCAATGCACCCCACAGTGTTTCCACTTGATCACAGTAAAGGGAACAATTACATTCTCCAGCAAACATTGCAGTCAGCTGCAATACCTGCCTCCTCGAAAATCTAAGAAAATGTCGACATATTTTAAACATTTAACATGAAGACTTCTACAATCCACTAGTTTATGGCTGTTCATATGATTAAGACTTTTTTTTTAAGTAATTGAGAATATAGGCGGCTCACTGTGCAAACCCAAAGAACCTTTTTTTTCTGGCACACCTTTACTCTACCACCTGCTCCCCCTCTCCATGTTATTCTAAATGAGTGCACACTGACACTACTGAAACACTTATGATGATGGATTATGCACCATGTCATTACCATAGGCCAATTTTTACTTCTGACCTATCTTCAACTCCAAAATGGCTTAGCTTTAAAATGAAATTGAAAGAGAATAGCAGGGACTGCAACGAGGAAGGAAAGCATGAGGCGTGAGGGAAGCGACTGAGAGCGCTACAGTGCTACAAGAAGAAAACAAAGTAAAAGAAAAATATCTTCAGAGAGAAAACAAAAGCACATTCAGTGGTGGCACAAATGTGCACATATTTGCTCATTGGAAGGGGGGACACACACACGACTAATACTCGAGAAACAACAAAAGTATTGATCAAAGAATCACAAGGACATAACGTATCAACGTACTAGATTGCTGGTAATTACACATTACAGTTATGAAAAGCTGGTGGATGCAGTAGAGACAATGTCAAAACAGAAAATTGAAAATCAGAGAGAAGGAGGAAGTAAATCTCCCTGGGGCACAATTATGCCCAGGCAAGGATTTTTGTTTACCCATGCCTGGCAAAGACATCTGGTCGCACAGCACCCAGCTCTCCTGTGAGCCAGTGTCACCCAGCCAATAGTACAAAACGCCCCCGCTGAATTATTAAGCAACACTGAACTACTGCTGATGACTTTACGAGAATGAGTTGAGCTCTCCAAGAGAAAGGAAGCAAAAATCAATAATATATATATATATATATATATATATATATATATATATATATATATATATATATATATATATATATATATATATATATATACATATAATTTTGAAAGAGATTGTAATTAATATTGCAAGTTAAGTAACCTTTTACTTTACAGTTCTGATTCACATATTTATTTAAGAGTTTTACATATGTGGGGAAGATCTTAATGGACATGTCTGTGGTCTGGCATAACAGTTACAGTGTGTGATTCTAGACTCTATTGCAGATGAAGACTGTGCCTGGTTTACTTTATTCACTGTGTTGCTGCATTGAAGCCATGTAGATAACTGTACCTGCTTGAACTGAAACATTTTCTCATTGTGTCTCATAATTATTGGATTATTCTCTCAGATTTCCCAACCTGTGCATAATCTGGCCCCGGCCTCTGAAATGTGAAGATCTGATCTTTTTCTTTGAGATAAATTACATTTAACTAAATGTTTAAAAAAAAGGCTTTTGTTTCATTGTGTTATTGTGATTTTAAAGATGTGATCAATTCAGAAAATAAATCTTCACATTAATAGATAATCATTAGTTCATTAGTTGTTACAGTCCTTTCTCTTTTGATATTAAATTGAATCAGCTGAGTTAAAAGAAACTGCATCTTTGTTGACCAATAATACCCAGACTTCCCTGCACAGTATTTTCTCTCTATCACTAAACTTTTCTCTTATATAGGTACTCCAAGTTGATTTTTCATTCCACTCTTTCAAAGTCTTTACCCTTAACTGATCCCCTCATCATTTCATTAAACCCCCTTCTTTCTTCTCTTTTGTCCTTCTCTCTCTCCCTGTTGGAGAATCTTTTTAGACCATTACTGTGATTACGTGGCTTAGAAGGTGGGCAAAGGAAGGTAGAGGGCAAGGATGACGTGAAAAAAAGGAATAAAGGCACGCTCTCTCATGTGCTACCTGAAGGTGACTCCTATTCTGCTGAAAAGTGTTTACACAGCTCTTTCAGCACACGCCAGGAGAGTGCATTAGGAAAGGAGCATCTGATTGGGGAGATGGACTCCATCCCCAAACCTAAATAATCAGAACCATCGAGTCACCAGGAGCCAGCTGGCTGCCCTGGAGTTCAGATGCTAATCCAACATCAGTGTAAAACATCAGCATGAAAGACAGGAAGCAGAAGTTAGTTAAACTAAAGATGCTTTTTGGATGAAGATAACTTTTTTATAGTTATTTTAACTGCTGAAAGGATGAAAGAAGTATCACCCTTTTAATATATTTAAAGAGCAGCAAAAGATTTGAATTCTACCATTTAGAGCTCAGTTTTTAGGGTATCTTTTGGCTTCTTTTAGCATAAATATATAGTGTTTGGGCTAGACATTAATATGTTAATTGGACAAACATGAGTGCACTAACACTAGTAAAATTCTAGCCCCCTAAACAGCAGAAAAGGACACATCTTAAATGGATTTATGTGATGGAGTACCCATTGTCAGCTCTAATACCACTTCAGAAGACAAGCAATTTACAGGACAAAACCCAGAGAAGTAAAACATAGTTATTTAGGAAGGTAAGGATATAGTTAATCCTATAGTGATTTGTTCAAAGCATTCATATTCATATGGGGAAACTTTTTTTTGGTTGATCTCTGGTTGTGTGAGTATGGAGATTTGCTACTACCTCCTGTACCCTCCCATGCATTCTTGGATACTCCTCGGGTACTGCTGTGATCTCACTCGTCACAAAAAAGACATCTAAGGCTAGGAGTTTCCACTTCAATGAACAAGACCAAGGTGAACAAATCTGTGGTGCCTTCATCCCTGTGGCAGTTAACTACTATAATAAGAGCCTTAAGTTTGAGAAGAGAGCTCAAACACTTGGCAGTTTATTATAGGACTGTGACTCCAGCATCATTCACTGACATACCACACAATGCAAATGAAAATTATGACAGCAGGGCTGAAAAAATGACAGTATGGTAATGATAACAGAGTTTTAAAACCACCCTGTGTATCTCATGTGTGATGGTGAATTGGTTGTTGCTCTGTCCACAGCTGAATAATCACAGGAGAAAGGCATCAGTGCAAACTCTGCATAAAAGCCCCCAAGGACAATACTGAGAAGAGATTCAGCATGCCCACAACTCCCAGTTCCCTGAAACTGCATACAGCAAAAACCATCAGGACTTTTACATTCTCAGGCAGCGCCACAGTAATTCTTTTCACTCACAGCTCACTTAGACAGCAGGCTTTGATATATTACTTTAATCCAGCTTTTAAGAAAGTAATGATACAATTCTACTGTTGACATGAATCCAAATTTGAATTTAAGTCAGAACCACAAAAGACCATCTTGAGCTGGGCAAAAATCAGTGGTGATAGCAATGAGTCTACAGACCACATTTTGGGTACTTGTAAAGCTTCAAGCATGTTTTTTGAAAAATTGTGATGCTGCTGTGTCGGTAAAATCATACAGAAAACAAAATATAGATGAGTCACAAATAAAAACAAAAACTAAAAACTAAACAAAAAGCAATGTGTTGGACCTTTTAACCCGCCTCTGAGCCATTGCTTTTAGTTAAAGGATGGCTTTGCCCATCTTTCAGCTTTCACGAGATACTGAGCAAAGTGTAACTATTCATAGGAACCACAGACAGTTTTTATTTCATGCTACACTATAGTGTGGGCTTACATTAAGAAGTAAGCTGTTGCTCCTATATGCAGCCACAAGAGCTTCAGTGGGATTTGGCATTGGCTCTTCAAGTCTCTGGAATTCTGCTGGAGGGAGAAACACAATTCTCCATCCATCCATTCACTTCCGCTTATCCTTTTCAGGGTCGCGGGGGGCGCTGGAGCCTATCCCAGCTGTCATAGGGCGAGAGGCGGGGTACACCCTGGACAGGTCGCCAGTCTGTCGCAAGGCTAACACACAGGGACAAACAACCATTCGCACTCACATTCATACCTAGTGACAATTTGGGTTATCCAATTAACCTATCCCCACAAGCTGCATGTCTTTGGACGGTGGGAGGAAGCCGGAGTACCCGGAGGGAACCCACGCAGACACGGGGAGAACATGCAAACTCCACACAGAAAGACCCCGGCCGGATGTTGGAATTGAACTCAGGACCTTCTTGCTGTGCGGCAACAGTGCTAACCACCGTGCCACCGTGCTGCCCGAAACACAATTCTTCCTAAAGCTATTTCCTTTTTAATGTTTGTGATGCAGACATGTCAGTCCAAACTCTTGCACGGGTTTTTAACTAGGTTGAGATTTGATGACTGTGATGGCATTAATACAATTTATTGTATTCCTACTCAATAAACTGTTCCACAGCTCCGCAGTGCAGTGGCTTACACATTTTCACACGAGGGAAGATCCCCAGGAAGAGATTGAATCCCTTGCGAGTTGCTTTAGGAAAGTAAAAATCAGCCCAATCATAAATGGTGGACCCCTGCCTGGTCGCTTGGATCTCCGACTACCTCACCGACAGACCACAGTACGTCAGGCTGAAGGACATCACGTCTGACACAGTGGTCAGCAGCACAGGAGCACCACAGGGAACTGTGCTGTCCCCTCTTCTCTTCACCCTGTACACCTCTGACTTCTGCTACAACTCTGAATTATGCCATATTCAGAAGTTTGCAGATGACACGGCCATCATGGGGTGTATCTGGGATGATCAGGAAGAGGAGTACAGAAGTCTGGTGAGGAACTTTGTCGCATGGAGTCACACAAACCACCTGCAACTCAACACCTCAAAGACTAAGGAACTGGTTGTGGACTTCGGGAGGTCCAGAGAAGGTCCACTGCCGGTTCAGATAGAGGGGGAGGAGGTGGAGGTGGTCAACAAGTACAAGTACCTCGGGCTGTGGGTGGACAATAAACTGGACTGGTCATGCAACACAGAGCACCTGTATAAAAAAGCCCAAAGCCGACTGTACTTCTTCAGGAGGCTGAGGTCTTTTAACATCTGCAGAAAGCTCCTGAGGATGTTTTACCAGTCGGTGGTTGCTGGAGTACTTTTCTATGCTGTGGTGTGCTGGGGGAGCAGCACAGCAAAGAGGGACTCATCCAGGCTGGAGAAACTGATCAGGAGGGCTAGCTCTGTGGTCGGCATGAAGCTGGACACTCTGGTGACAGTGGCAGAGAAAAGGACACTAAAGAAACTGATGGACATTATGAACAATGCTGGGCATCCTCTGCACACGGCCATAAACAATCAGAAGAGTCTGTTCAGTGACAGGTTGCTTCTCCCCAAGACAAGAACTAACAGACTTAAAAACTCCTTTGTCCCACACGCCATCAAACTGTTTAACTCCTCTCTGGAGGGGAGAGGGAGGGGAAACAGGAGGACAAAGGAGGGGGGAACAACTAAGCTGTAGTGCCTCTGCACCTCACTGTACAATACCTTGTGCAATACTTTTTGTAAATAGTCAACAGTGCAATAGACTCAATACTTGAAATGTGCAATTCACTTGTATTTTTATTTTTTATTCCTATTTATTCTATTTATCCCCTTTGTATATTTTATTTATATTTGTCTCTGTATTTATATATGTGTGTGTGTGTGTGTGTGTGTGTGTGTGTATATATATATATATATATATATATAACAATTCTGTAACTGTAACTTCGGTCATTGCTGTGCTTTTTTTGGAAATCGAATTTCCCAGAGGAACCCACCCGAGGGATTAATAAAGTTCTATCTTATCTTATCTTATCTTATCTTAAATGTGGGAGCTTCCTGCTATAGGTGACGCCTTGTAAATAAGAGAGAGGCTTAAAGTCACTTTATACAAACCACTCAGTGTGCTATGGATGACATCATCCAGGAAGAGACTATTCGACGTTCCAAATTATTATGCAAATTGTGTTTAAGTGTCATAAAGATTAAATAAGTTGTTTTTCAATTAAACTCATGGATGGAATTGTGTCTCAGGACTCTTTTTATCACTGAAATCAATCTCGGACACCTATGATCATTTGTTTGCCAGGTGAGCCCAATTAAAGGAAAAACTACTAAAGAAGGATGTTCCACATTGTTAAGCAGACCACCATTTTCAAGCAAAATAGGAAGGAAAAATGATCTTTCTGCTGCTGAAAAGCGTGAAATAGTTGAATACCTTGGACACCTAATGAAAACCTTAGATATTTCACCAAAATTTAGGCGTGATCACCATAATGTAAGACATTTGTGGCCCATAAAGGCACAATGAGGAAGGTTTCTGCCAGACAAATACATCAGATTAAGCAGCAAACACATATTTGAAGCTGCTGGTGCCTCTGGAGACCTGCGAACATCAAAGTGTAGGATCCTCCAGAGACTTGCAGTTGTGCATAAACCTTCTATTCGGCCACCCCTAACCAATGCTCACAAGCAGAAATGGCTGCAGTGGGCCCAGAACTACATGAAGACTAAGTTCCAAACAGTCTTGGTCACTGATGAGTGCAGTGCAACCCTGGATGGTCCAGATGGATGCAGTGGTGGATGGTTGGTGGACGGCCACCATGTTACAACAAGGCTGCGTCGTCAGCAAGGAGGTGGTGGAGTCATGTTTTGGGTTGGAATCAGAGGGAGAGAGCTGGTCGGCCCCTTTAGGGTCCCTGAAGGTGTGAAAATGACCTCTGCAAAGTATGTGGAGTTTCTGACTGATCACTTTCTTCAATCCTGTTGAGAACCTTTAGAGCATCCTCAAGCAAAAAAATTTGAGGATGGGAGGCAGTTCACATCCAAACAGCAGCTCTGGGAGGCTATTCTGACATCCTGCAAGACATTCAAGTAGAAACTTTCCAAAAACTTACAAGTTCCATGGATGCAAGAATTGTAAAACTGCTATCAAATAAGGGGTCCTATGTTAATATGTAACTTGACCTGTTAAGATGTTTTTGATTGAAATAGCTTTTGGTGTCAGTAAAATTGATCTACTAATGCTGCAAATTCAACAAAGGATCATTTTCAATTCTCTACAGCCTATAAAATCTTTTGAAACTCTGTGTGCGTAACAATTTGGAACAGTGCATTTTAAGTTTTTTATTTTTGAAAAACATACTGTTTTCATTGGGAGTTTTGTTTAGTAACATTTGAATTATACCCTATTGGTCGATGACTCGAAAATTATGCCGACTGTCATTTGAATCGACTATTTAGGAAAAACAGAGAAAAATATCATTTGCATAATAATTTGGAACGCCGTGTATTGCAGATCAGACAGGATGAGGCTGATCTTACTTCAGTTCAGGATTTCAGGATTTATATAGTACGAATTCACAATAACAGTCATCTCAAGGTATTTGCAGCAATCCTTACATCTACAGAGACAAATGGATTAGAAGAAGGTATTGCTTCTACAGACAGCACCATCAGATACCCCAAAGAGGTCAATGGTTCTGTTTTTGATTTTGATTTGTCACCTGCCTAAAGCACCTGCCAAAATACATTAAAACATAGCGAAAGTAGAGTGAAAGTTGCCACCACAAACGATGTTGCACACACCCAACTGCTGACACACACAGATAAACATATTGCCATCCCACTTCTAGTACCCTTTACTCATTACTCAATGGAGGGACCTGCACTCATCTTCACATTTGGCCTTCATTTTGGCCTCAGCTATAAAAGTGCCATGGCTCTACGGGTGCAGTGTGGTTAGTTGGACAAAATCTGTCAGAGAGGCATATAAATACCTGACTGACATGCTCTAAACTGCCTATGTAGACACTGTTGCTGCAGAAGGTATCTCAAGGACCATATTTTTCCATGACAATAGCGGCCTTACTGTTGCAGCACTTGGAAATATCTTTCTACTGCAGGTGAGGAATAATGGAACTCAGCTCTCTTACACCCATCTTCTTCTGCTGTTCATTTTTTACTTTGACATCCTATTCTGTATATTGTGCTGATTTCTTTGCTACTGTATCTCTTGGTCATTAACAGCCAGTTCATTTGCATGCAGTGAGTGTTCTGATCCTGTTTTCTCCAAGCCCTGTCTAATCAGCTGCTTTGCATCATCTGTCTGAAGGAGACTGGCTCCATGCCCTCTCCCTGATGCTACCATAGAGCAGATACGGCCGGGCTGGCACAGCTATCTTTACTTTGGCACGGATCTCCGTCTGTGGAGTTTAAGGCTGCATCACATCTCTTTAGATCTCAAATTATAGATCAAAAGAGGCAGTAAATCAGTACCACGGTAAATGTATTTTAATTCATATATAGTTTGTTAATGTGGGCTTTATCATTATTATGGCTGCTGATATTGCCAGTAAAAATAAAGGGTAAAAAAAGGTTGCTGTTGCTGCAGTGAAAAATGTAGAAACTGTAGAAATTAGATTATTAGTAACTTAATGGCTCCTCCAATTCAGACAGATGTAGACAAAATCTGATGGCTGATACATGATCACATATTTAAGGGCCCATACTGAGCAAAGAGGAATAACAACCAGCAACATTCCAGCTTGTCAGGAGCTGAAATGTCCTAACCACGTGGCCAATGGATCATCCATAGTTTGAATACTAATGCTATATTAGTTGTAAGTGGGTTTTGAGAGAGTAGGCTTAATTTTCATGTTACAAGAGAAATGAGTTTTACATACTGTAGCAGACCAGTCCCCATCCTTAGCACACAAGAGGATACAGCATATTTGTTAGAATGAGAGGGTGGTGCAGTGGTGGGGTGGGCATCCTCTGCCTGTCTCCCACTGTTCAAATGAAATTTTAAACTGGCTGCAGACGTGGATGTGAGAGTGAATTGTTGTTTGTCTCTTTATTTGAGCCCTCTGACGGACTGGCGACCTGCGCCCCGCCTGTTGCCTATGAGAGCTGGGATAGCCTCCAGCCCCTGTGACTCTGAATTGGATAAATGGAGGGAAATGGATGGACATCTGTTAGATAAAGCTCTTCACCACCGTCATCTAAATTTCTGAAACTTTTAAAGGCACACTCAAGTTTCTGGCAACACGTGGTGGCAACAGCTTTTTTAATGCAAGCCCACAACTTAACCATACTTCTAGAAATTCTGTTAGGACATAATTTCTAGAAACCAGAAGAATAGGAGCATGATTTTTTAATTTCCTGGAGAATCTGTTAAAAGAGGGTAAAAAAAAAAAAGGATTCACACGCAAAAAATTTATAAATTAGATTCCAACTGACATTGGATTTTTTAAGATATCTGATGTGTGGAGAAAACCCAATATAGAATAGAATAGACATATTCTTTATTTTCCCTCACTGAAGGAAATTCAAGTGTTGCAGCAGCAAAGTGACAGGCAGATTGAGCGGGCGGATTCACACAAAAGTAAAGAATATAATAATAAAAAAATCTGAAATAACAAACAGTACAGTAAGTATGGGATATGTCATGCTTCTAATTTTTTGCGTAGTTATTCTTTGGTTCTGCTAAGATCAGCTGGTAGCTGTGAAGAGTCAAACACATTTCATGAACAACAAAGTTGCAGAGCGCCCTCTGGTGGACAATCTATGTAATGCCAACACTCACTGTTGAAGGGTGTTTCAAGATCATTTATCAGTCATTACTAATGATGACACAAATAGATCGATATGACCAATAGTATGAGCCCACTAACAAATTGTTCAGGCTCTAGTATAAAGTGCTGAAAGAGTCTTGAATCACTGGACAACAAATAAACATAGGGAACTTATAGTAGTAGTCAGTGCCATCAACATGTCATGCTGAGAGAAAGAAAAAGACCAACAAAGAAGAAATATCACTGAACAGTTTAAGATGGGCTTGCAGTTTCGTATGGAAGATTTTGGGATTACCCCTAAACTCCCTGCTTTATTAGCAATGTTCCAAACTACATTTAATGGCAGGATTTCATTTCATTCATGTATTCTTTTTTTTCTGATTTCATCACCCTGCAGTGTCTAATTACAGTTTGTAATTGCAACTAAAGAAATTAACAAACATTATTTGATTAATTTTTTTTTTAAACGTATGAAGAAGAACAGGTCGCTGCTCTGCTATGCCTGGGCATGAAATTAGAAGTCATCCTGCAAGAAACACATTGTAGCTGCTTAAATCTGTGGGAAACATTAAAACATACTGCAGAAAAAATACTCTTGGAGTGATTTAGAAAAGGTGGCATTACAACAGTTCTGATTCCACTGCTTGCAATACTCTTAACTCTATCAGCACTGTGTGCAGCACATGTAGCAGAGCATGCATCACAGCTGGACCACAGTTGTGTCCTAATATTAAGCTGCTAACCGGTTTGTGAAGCTCCTCTACCACCAACACATCAATATCAAATTTCTTTTCCTCAAAAATCTGTGTCTGTATCATCCTCATTAATCCAATATTGGTTAGTCTTTAAAGAGTAACATCTCATCACTCCGTCTCATCACTTTGCAGTTAATGATTACTCATTCATCAAGAAGTACAAAAAGACAAAAAAGATATTTGCTCATATTGAGTGTGTGTGTGTGTGTGTGGGGGGGGGGGGGGGGTTATAAGCATAAGACGCAATGTGTATTTGGATCCTTTTCTATCTCTGTCTCTCTCTCTCTTTGGGTCATGATTGTCTTTGAGTAAGGAGATTAAGATAGCATGCGTCAATCCAGGATTTAGAGGCAGAGAGACAAATGCAAACTCCTCACAGACAGCCAACACTGCAGCTTCGACTGGATGTGCTCAAGTGCTCCCTGACAGTCATCAGATATACATAAAATAGAAGCATTTGTCGTATCTATATCACTTAAATCCTGGCTTGCCGGGCCCCCGTAATAGATACATTTCATCTATAGTTCACAGAAATCTCTCTGCTCTTCTGCTCTGCACAACGCTGTGATGCAACGTGATTAGAACTGGCGTGCCGAGAGGTGTGCGCATGTGTGGGGATTATAAAATATCATTTTGCCAGCCACTGGTGTTCTGATCATTTCTCACTTAGTTATTGCACAAGTACTGAGCAACCACTATCACTGGAACGTCACTCTATGAGCACAAAAACCTGACATCAAGCTAAACACAAAATAAAATAAATATAGAGTCGTTTTTGTTTTATTTTTAAACTGCAAAAAGTTTGATGCAAACAATAACATTTTAAATTTGGAAACAGCCCCAATTTCACAGGAAACAGGTTTACTGATACTTCTGGAACTTTCCACACAGCTCCACATCTTATTACTCCCCTTCCTGCCTGGAAGGAGAGCAGGTATCAGCATGTAATGCCCCAGTAACAACTACTAAGAGGCTTTTCCTATTCTAAGTAACAAGCAGTGGGCCAGCACTAACTAGCACTGCAATCCAAGAGAGTAGGCCAGCCAAAGTCTTCCTGCGATGTGTTAGTATTACATCTCCAAAAAAGTAGAAAAATATCAGCTTTGTTAAACCAAGAAGCGTATGTCCAAACACTTCCTCCTGTTCTAAAGGTATCCATGAACCTTTGAAGGTATATTTCCAATTATTTTGGCCACTACAGCTAGCGTGTTAAACTATACTTCATTTTACATATTCTGCAGCTACAGAGGAACATTAGTATTTGAAGTAATGTTTCTAGCCACCATGCAAATGGTATTCACTTTCCTATAGCCATTTTTGTTTTCCGGCAACTACTGTCTCTCACACTCCCTGCCCACTCTGTTTCTCTAACTTTGTGTTTTGTTAGGTAGTAGCACAGTTTAAAACAAAAAGGAAAAGCTGTATGTCACAAAAACAATGAACCTAAAGACCAAAATATAGAAGAAATTCTTATAGTTGCTTCTGGAAATGTGACAGACAATACTGGCACTGTATTTTGTAATATGAGATATTAGAAAATAAATAAACAGAGACCAATATGACTAATGATTAAACGTATATTAAACGAATACCCCCTAACATCGTTAATTAATGTTACATCACTCTCAAGCTGTTTAAAAGACTGAGAAGTGGGTGCCTCACTCTGTGAAGTTTACCTGAATACTGCAAACTGGAGCTTGGTTTCATAACTAAAACAAAACAATGCATGGACTGCACAGCATGTGCAAGAAACACAAAACCATGCTGCTGATGGCGTGCTCTACAGCTACAACACGTGAAGTGAAAAGAAAGCCAAACAGGTGCAGCACATAGTTTGGGGTTTAATACCACATGCCACAAAGTTCACCGCGAGTACAAGAGTCATAAATGAGAGGAAAAAGCTCGAGAAGAGATTTAATCCATTCGATTTTCACAGACTATTGCAACCCTATCTGAAGTCTGTTTTTCAGCTGGACATATGACATGATACAAGCATGCGGATATGCATCTCTATCTGCCCTGCGCGCTGTTACATAGCGAGTGCAACGATGTGGAAAGGCCTCACACAAGGATTAACGCCCAGTGCAACAGATGGCGTATTCTCCAACCCTTCCTGTTCAGCACACGCGCACGCGCACAGATATGCACGAAAAAGAAATATCTGAAATGTTACCTTCTTTTTGGGCGGCATGGCAGTTAAAGGTGTCCTGTAGCGCTATTCCAAGGCTGTAACGACCACTTCAAATCACCATTCACCTGGCTCCAGTAAACAAATGGGCAAGGATGCCATGAGAGTGGTTCTCCCTCCACTCAGGTGGATAACTCCAAAGATGCTCTTCAGTGCAACAGATACGCGTGTTCCCTGCGCGCCAGTTTGAGCGTGAGGATGCAATTTCTTCTCAGAACCGCGACGCCGAGGACACCACCGGAGACTGCGAGAGTTGCGTGAAGGGTTTCACTTAAGTCGCTGATGTGAGTTGAGTGTAGTTGCCCCTTCCCGAGTCCTGTGGGTATTAAAGGCTTATTTCTCCGTGCGGCATCTGTTACGCGGCACACCGCTCACTCTGACCTCGGGCACCAAACACACCAGGAAAGTCTCCAACCCACCCGAGCTTTCTATGAGTTCTAAATAACGGAAAGTGAGGAAAGTCTTACTTTCTTTTTTCCCCCTTTTATTAAAGAACAGGATCCATCCTGTGTGCGTGCTGTCCCTGATTAGTGTGTGCGTGTGTTCCTAGGGTTTGTGTGCAAAAAAGAAAAAAAAGAAAAAAAAAACAAGAATTGGAGTGTTATAATGGCATGGCTCCAAAATAGAAAGATGGAAATTTAAAAAAAACACGCAGACCATAATTCCATTGTGCGCCCGATTTACAGCATGGAATTACAGACAAACAGAATTCATCATCCAGAGAGCGCAGAGAGACTCTTTCATCACATTGGTTCGGTGTCATTATGTCACCACTAAAACTCGATGCCAAGTATCAGCCACACACAGACGCTGCTTCTTTTGAAGCTAAATCGACAGAAGGTTTGCAAACCAGTTATTAACTATCTTGTATATTATCCATATTATTTCGTCATTTTAAATAGTGTAATAGCTGTTTATTAAAGATCATTGAACACAATGCCAATTTACTTTTATTGCTTAACTATTTTGCTGATAATACCTCTGATTTGAAAAGGTTTATAATTTAATTTTATCATTCTGTCTTTACGCATTGCATAGGACCTAAAAACAAACAAAAAAAATGTATACTTCCTCTTCCACTGTTTAAAGGTAAGTAACAGTGTTTGGCCCATTTGTCACCATGGCTTGCGACCTGGACAGCTGGACAGGGGACATGAGCAGATGGGCATGTGGTACCAAAATCTCCAGGGAGAGCTTATAAGGAGAAGAGGGACAAAGATGGGAGTGTTACATAAAACTGAGAATAGAAAAGAAAATGCAGACCTGTAGTCAGCTGATCCAGGTTGTGACTCTATGGAGAGATGATAATAAATCCTGGGTCAGATGTACATCTGGGCTCTATACACACATAAACACACACAGCTCTTGTCCTTGTCAATATCTATGCTGCTGATCAGAGGTCAGACAGCTGCAGTCACCTGAGGTCTAACAGACTTTGGCCTTTACTAAACTCTGATCTGTGACACCTTAAATCTCCTCAAGCAAGAGGAGGTTCCCCTGCAGAGCCAATGAAACACTCCAACAAAGTGAAAATTTTGGCTGAAATCATCATCAGTACAGAGGGGGTCAGGAAAGCGATATGACAGTGAGTGTTGACAGACATCTGCAAAACACTTTGGAGGCTCCATCCTGGTTTGGTGCTGCATTTAAGCCAGTAGTTTGGGGGATCTTGCCAAATGGAATTTTGGCAAGATGGAATTTTAAATTCAGAAAACAACAGATGGATTTTGAGCCACCATGCAATAACATCTCGAAAGCGTCCGAATGGCAACAGTTTCAATTTTCAGCATCACAATGATTCAAATGCGCTGTTAATGCAATAAATTAGACAGAAAAAGACAATGTGCAGCACTTTTAGACATGGATTTGCCTCCCCAAAGTCCAGACTGTACACTAGTAAAGCAGAGTGGGAACAAAAGGCAGCCAACATCCCCAAAAAAGTTTTGAATGTCCTTCAAGAAGCATGGAGAACGATTCCTGCAGACTACTTCAAGAAATGACAAGAAAGTTGCCTAAGAGACTTCAAGCTGTGATGAAGAATAAAGCTAGTCACACCAAACATTGCCGTTCAATCTGCACCGATTTCCCATTTTCCTAGTAAAATATAAAGAAATGAGCTCAAGACTTGTGTACCATACTGTAGCTCTATATAAACACTACTTTCTGTCTGCACATTAATCGGGACCATAATTTACAAAATGAAAATCATGTTGTATTAAGTAAGAACTGAAAATAGAAACTGAACCCACAGCGGTCAAAGATCAAGTGACACGAGCTATTTTTCCCAGAACTTTTTATACAACCAGATTTCTTCAAAAGAATTGGCCAGAATTTTGGCCATTAGACAGATAACAGTCTCTACAGCATACACTGGTTTCACTTATCAGACACAAAAGCTACGTGCAACATGTCTATACTCTCTATAATACCGCAATATTTTTTGGACTTACAGACAAGGATAACGTTAACCTTTTCTTGTTTTTTCCCTGAACTATCAAAGCCTTTAGAATAATGTTTGGCAGATTAAAAGAGATAAAAACTAGTTTATTCTGCTGCTGCCATATACCCAGTAAAAACATATGTAAAAACATATATTCAAACAAATGTACTTATCAAAATATTCACTATAGAAAAAGTAGTTGACAGAACTCACTACTCTAACTTAATCTGAGACATTGGACAGAAACAATTTTGTAGACTTCTTCACTCAGTTATCTCTCTCTCTCTCTCTCTCTCTCTCTCTCTCTCTCTCCATATATATATATATATATATATATATATATATATATATATATAGTCACAGATTATTTTTTTTTTAGTGTTAAAATGCAGAAATATAAAGCACACATCTTTCATCTCACTTGTCATCCACTCCTCCACACATAAGTTCATGTGCACATGTGCTTTTACACATACATAAACAGAGACCTGTCAATAAGCTTCTTTTAACCTTTGTGTGTGTGTGTTCTGTCAATCTGGGGCCGGTACTGTGGGACTGCTGAGCCAGAGATGGACAGCATGCATAATTTTCAGGCAAGACTAGACACTCCACCCTCCCCAATGTCCACAAACCCACACACCTCCCCTGAACTAAAATAATAAATAAATAGATAAGAAAAGACTGAAAATTTTATTTTTGGTAACAAGTGAACACAACCAAAATTTTTAATCATCAATACTGGAAGCCTGGTGAACACAAGTTAGCCCAGAGTGAACTTTACAGTTATTTCCATTCATCGATTTCAGCCCAGTCAGTGTCTTTTCATACGTTTTTGTCAGTTGATGCTCTGACGGTGTACGACTGACACGGCAGGATGGTGCAAAGCAAGCTGAAGAAGAGCTGAGCCTTTTATCACCACACAGCTGTTGGACAAACCAAAGCAGATGTGCAGAAGAAGCATCACCGACAGTGAGTTTGTCTTTTGAATATACAAACCAAACTCTGATATACTGAAACTTCTACACGCATCATTCCTTAGAAAATGCAACCGTAGACGACAAATTTCAAAGCAGATAAGCCTGACAGAATTGAGAAGCATTAAACATTGAGCTGAAATAATCTGCCTCCCCCCATCAGCCTACCAGACAGGCAGTACTCACCCAGGACACATTTTTGTTCTTGAGCAATTTTGACATGACTTGCAGGTGAAAAGGTCAAGAACCCGGCTCGTGATAAGCTTAGCATCCACAAAGACCCAGATCTCAGTCCACCTTCAAGCGCGATAGCCCGTTTGGAGATGGAGACAGGATTTTCATTTGACATCCTCTGTTTCCCCCTGCGCCAACAACCCTCACCAGATTTACTTCTGCCTGGAGCGTTGCCCTCCAATCACACCCGGCAGAACATGCTCCAAAACTCAGTCAAGAAGGAGGAGGAGGCGTGGGAGTGAGACAGAAACAAAGATAGGATGACTCCAAAAGTGCCCTTCAGAGGCAGAAATAGCACATGGAGAACGTTCTTTCATTCGTCCACCTGAGTCTCACTGCTCCTTCTCTTTATCAGTGGCTTCATCTTCATGAAACCTGTATGAATAACTTAGGAGGGACTGATGCCCCCATCCTTGCGATGCTGGTGGTTGGATGCTGATGCCAATCCCACCCTTCTTACAACTGGGAAAGAAGAGACTGACAATGGAATACGAGGGATAGGGCAGTGAGTGTTTTAAGATGGAGGGAGAGTGAGTTAGGAAGGAGAAGGTTATGAAGTGGAGGAAGTAGTACAAAGAACTGCAAAGACACAGATGTGAGAGTCGGTTACTGATCCCTCGTGTGAGATTAAAGAGGAAACATTAAATTGGCTGCTGTGAAATATCTCATTTTTCTTCATAACCTGCTAAAGCAGGCAGCAGTGAGAGTACTATAAGAAAGTAAAGTTCATCGGGAGTCTTGAAATCTTGAGATGAAAATTCCACTGCTCACACTGCGCTGAACACCTAATGCAGAGAGAGGACTACAGGCAGCGCGCACCGATGCTCACTGTCAGACCATTAACCTGCTGACTGCTGCTTATTTTGAGACTCTGCAGTTCATTCACACTGCTGTATTGAATCATGCATTGTGTGAATAATCTGGCTACATTTACTGGATACACACAGCACAATATGATCCACAGCACATGCTGAACTCAGTCAAGTGCATTAAAAATACATGTAATACATGTGCAGGTAAGCACTCAACTGTAGTCTAAGTAAAAGTCAGCAAACCTATTTGTTTAAGGCGAGCAGTTTGGATTTTAAACATTTGTTTTTCTGCTCCCTGGAATTACAACAACTTAAGAATGTTGAAAACATTCGTAATTCCGGGATACTATGGGGATAGTAGTGGATACTACTAAACATTCACAGGATTTTTAGTAGTATCCACAATTATTAGTGATAACAGTGATATGCAGCCTCCCCTTGTGTTTGCTTCTTCTGTCCTTCTTTCTTCTCTTCTGTTTCCCTCGCTCCTCCCTCGCTCATCTCCTCTGTCTTTCTTAGGGTGGTGGTGTAACCCCACATTTAAAGGAGGCTATCTCCAGCAACCTCAGATCCCTGCTCTTTCCCTTTTGGAATGCTGATCCTGGTGTTTTTGTTGCTTTATTTGTTAGTTCATCTTTGCCAGACCTCCAGACCTTTCATTTATTTTACTTTATATTTTAAAAAGAACTCTTTCTGGTAAACTGAAACTCAGTTTAAACTCTCTTTGTATGCTGGGGAATCTGTGATAAGTAGAAAACATCGTTTTTTTCTGACTGTGGCTGAAAAGATCATTTAAAAATCCCGCATACAAGGATACCGCGACCCAGTGACCCTCAGAGTACAGCTCAGATAATAGGCATGAAGAGGTTTAACAGGTAGTATCACTGAAAGCAATACAGCTCTGTCAATTAAGACACAGGAGAACCTGATGGATAATATTTTAGTATTTCATTAAGTTAATGTGTAAAAAACAGTTGTAGTTTTTATGCTTTCAGCTGCAGACTTGTTTGAGAGAAAAGAAAGAAAGAATATAAAAGCTGAGGTCAAACTTCGGCCACTATGTGCAAATCTGAAACGAGATCAGCAAGTACAAATAGATGCCCAGAATTTGGGTCATATATTAATAGCTGAAAATACAACTGTGGTCAAATTTTAAAAAGAATTATATTTCTCATTGATAGTCCAACAATTGATGGTATTAAAAAGCTTAAGAACCTCCTACTCTAACCTGCTCTGGAGCAGGTCATGTTCACAGTATGGGTCCGTGTGTGACGCACCATCATGCTTGGCCACATTATGTGATTTAATTTTGTATATTGTGTAAGTTTTCATACGCAATTTTGTTAAAGAAAGACTGTAATTTTATGATTTTTGTTGAAGAGCCAACATATAGCGCGATCCTACCACACTACCTGTCGTCACTATCATTTAACTGGTCTGTTCAGGACCAAATATAATCTGTCAGTCGACCTGCCACTAGGGGGCGTGTTACATTACTGTGGTGATATTCCCTGTAACAACTGAACTAACTTCATGCTGCAGACAACTTCAGCGTTAAATCTGAAATTACCCAGGTAGCAGGAAGTCATAGTGGTATCCAAGGGCCTTTACTGAGGACACCACCTAACAACATCAAATAGCATTTTTTGCATTCTAGCCTGTGTACATCAGAGATGCATGTTTGGGAGAAAACTGCTTCCTTCTGTCTTTAGTAATTTATGGTCCACTAAGCTATTAGACTCTTGTGTAAGACTCTGTGTGTAACACCCATTCTTAAAAAAACAAACAATCGTCAAAAATAATTTCATATTTTTATTAAAAAAAATATTGTATTGATTTGACCAAATGACCTCGAATAATTTATTCATTATAACTCTCCTTCAGTGAACAGTGCATCTATGTTTAAATACATAAAAAAAAGAACTATATTTGAGCTGAAGGGTTTTTTTGGCCTGAAGAGATACTCGAGTATGAATCACAATGCCATCGCCTCCAGTGAAGGAGGATATAGCAGCATGAGTGAAGAAACAAGTCAATACCAACCACGGCTTGCAGCGTGTTCACCAAATCCAAAAGGTTTTGATTGAACGTTATAATCAATGCCCACCCTAGCACAGTATAGATCTGTGGTCCTTATAGAGTCACTTCTGCAATATAAAAAAGAAGCCAAGAGTTCATGTTTAATGTTGGATTCTGTGCAGAAAATAAACCTAAAGGTAAAAATATAATTTGAAATGTTCAGAAATGCTGTTGGACTAAAAAAGGGGAAACATGCTGTAACAAAACCATATCTTGGCATGTGTGAGAGCCGGTAAATATGCACTGTTATTGTGATCTGTTTTGATTATATTAGCATGAGGAAGAGTCCCACTTAAGAACTTGTGAACAAGAAGAAATAAAAACAGAAACTTCTGTGTCACAGATAAAAAAAAGTGACTTTATCTGTTTGTTCAAACAGATCTCATAAAGTGAAAAAAGCGAGCCCCAAACATGTGAGTGTTCAAGTTTACAGCAGGAGTATCCAGGCAAAAAGCACGGCTGCTACATCTATCATTTAAAGCTTTGATTCTCTGCCAGAGCTGGTTTTAAATTCCCCTTGTTTTGAATATCAAAACCCACACGAGTCAGCTCAAATGTAAAAATGACTTTAACATGCATTCGTTTTGCCTGTTCCACAACCCTCAGTTTAAAATTTCACCAATGTGATAATGAATGAATGATGATGTGTCCTTGCATTAAACAAGCCCTAGTGGAATTATTATTTAAATGTGTTTTTATTTACATTTACTTTCAAGGTTTCATTTGTTAATGGGTTCCTTTTTTTGGTAAATGACATTTGGTTGGTTAAAGCAGCCAAACAACAAAATATTATGCTCATGTCGTGCTAACATTCAGATAATGTACAGTAATGAAAAAAGTAATGTCAATGTAAGTGAATGGGCACGATACTGGGCTGTGAGCACAGGTCTCATTAAAGGACATCGGGAGTTGGTTTCTAACAGTTTGGGCAGGAACATGCATGAGTACCCTCCTGCAAGTAATTCTCTAGGTCTAGCAGTGTGCCTCCTGTGTAACAGCCAATTTCCTGGTATCTCCCCCACAGTTGCAGTGCTTTACTGATAAAAAGTGTGGTTGGTTTGTCTGAAAGAACTAACTGTGGAAACTGTTGTACCAAGTGTGAAATAAATAAATAAATGAAATGAAAGTTATAAGACTCTGCTGGGAGACACAGAAATCCTTGGAAATGGACGTGTGGTTCTGCCAACCTGGAGTAGCTACCATATCTGTGCAACCTGAATGGGATACAGCTACCGTCTCATGCTACCAGTGTTGACAAGAACCCGAGCAAAACACAAAACTAGAGAAAAATCAGTCAGGAGGGATGAGGAAATAAGGGAAAAAAACAGAAACCATTCCTTTGTGGGGGATTGTCTTTTTGTTGCCTCTGCTGTGCACCTGTTGTCACTTCCATTTGCACCAAAGCAGCTGTGGATTGAAGTGGTTCCTAGACAGAAATACCTGAAGTTTAACTGACGTTATGTTACACTGATGATCAAATGTTCCCTTCATTTCTTTGTATGTATCGTTGTTTTGATTATATATACTTTTAAATTAATGCTTTTATTTCTAAAAAAAACCAACTTTAAGTGGAGAGGGAAGAATAGGGAATTTTAGGTAACATACAAACCGATTCCTGAAATTTATTTTGTGTTTTTAAGGTTTTATCACATTTGCGTAATGGGGATAAGCATGCCTTGCCCTTCACCTATTGGCTAAGCTGTTGTGACTCTCAGTGTAAAAAATGGCAGCCACTACAGAGAGAATTGTTTGATATCTAAAGATGCCCATAACCTCCTTCTTAGAGCCAGATGAGCACTTAAAACAATCCAGCTTTATTCTACAACACAGTGAAAATAAGAATTTAAATTGACTAATGATTCAGTTTCTTTGCTATATATATTTATTTAAAACGGTGACTGCAAAGACAAAATATAAAAAATCGACCACTTAATATTTCCAAAGCCTTGTTAGTAGAATTTGGATGTTTCATCTTAACTTAGCTTTTAAAACAGTTTACAACAGTTCAAATTTCTTAAAAATAATGCAAGATATTGCATTATCTTGCTAAAATAAGTAAGGCCTTCCCTGAAACATGCATTTGGGGATAGCAACATATAACGCTCAGAATCCTTTGGGTCAGAATGTATATTCTGTGTTAAATCAGAAATCTATGCTACTGTATGTATACTATGACAAATGTAATAACAAAGAACATTCGATTATGGAAATTGTATATTAGAACATGTTTATTTGGTTATTTATCGATCTGATTATTGAGGTGGTGACTTCTGTGATTTATTCTCCAACCTTTATTGGCCCAGCAGCCTCCGGCCTGTTTATTTATTATAAAAGTATTTATATCTCACTCACTCAAGTGTAATTAGCACCCTGACACATAATGTATCATAGCAACATGAGTAAAGATAATGCATGAGTAATGTAGTTTCTGCACAGAAATTAGAAAGAGTGAGTGCATCTACAGAAGAGATTTTGTAGAACTGTGTCTTAGTTCGTTATATTTGCACGCACTTATTTAACACTAGGTGCTAAACTAAGCCTGCAAACACACACACATGTCAATGAAACTACGCTGAATGTCGGGAGGATGTGTCACTGCTTTTACCCAGCCATGCCTTTCGAGTCTGTAAGCTCCTTTCCTGGCTCGTTGCTGAGGTGGGCACACATTACATGCAGCACTACAGTACGTGGTAATCTGCGCGGCTCTGCGCTGACAGCCTATTGAGTGCTGAGGGCTGACAGTAAGCCTGTTTCATGTAGGAATGTGGTTAGGGTGCTCTGCAGTCAGCGCCATCGCACAATGCACAACTCTCACTCCATCGACTACAACACAACTAAACAGAGGATACACAGAGACTGGATAGAAGGAGATAGGAGGGCAAGTGAAGAGAGAGTTAGATGACAGGCAAAAGCACGAGAAAGAAAAACAGGTGGATTAGAGCGCTGTAGAGGCTGGAAACTGTCCTCCCTTCTCATCTCTGTCATTGAGAGGACAGTAAAATTGACTTGCAATTAGATAACAGCACCTCTCTGTCCTCCTCCGCTTCTCAGCCAGGACATACGATGTGAGGAAGACGGGAACTGTCATGTTGTATCACTTAATCATCTTAATTTTGAAGACAATTTTCACACATTGTTTACTTTACTTGCTCAGTGACCAAACTGTTGCCTGGGTGGGAAAAAAAGGAAACTCTCCATTACCTGATATTCCATCTTTTGGTACGGTGCTATTAAGTCCTGTACTGGAGTCAATACGCTGAGCTGTTTGACATTTTCACCATCTGGTAAAATGCAGCCCAGGTGAAAACTTATTGTTACTGAGAAATGAACAGCTTAGCAAATAAAAGGTTGCAAGACTCATGCTCACAGCTGCTTGCAGGCAGTAATTCTGTCATGCTTATTCGTTGCATATGAATGACAACCCTGGATATAAATATGAATGCATCATCGGCATTTCTTTTTGCAAAAGTATACGATAAATCCACACACCACCAAACAACTCCAATGTTGCTATGAGATCAAAAAGATGGGATGGATGCTGTAATGGTCACTTACATAGGTGGACTGCACTCTCCGCCAGTGTCCCAGCCCACAGCAATACATCAAGACATCTAGTTGGGGGGAGAAAAGGGGACAGGCTGATGAAGCCTCCGGGATGGGTCGTTTCAGGACAGGATCTTCATGAGACAGGTGATCCACCTAATTGCAAGCTCATCAGGGAGTTTTTTTGTTTTGCTTCTTTTTTTTTTCTTAGGGGGAGGGATCCCACAAAAGAAAAAAAAAGCCGAGCTTCTGTGTCCACAGGTTGTCGCAGGAGAGAGTCACCTGGGAGTTTAGTGGCTGGTTCTATTCACAAGTTGAGTCCTCAGATGAATCCAGGGGATCCCGACGGCAGACGTCTTAAAGCATTTTCAAAGTCACGCACTTTGCGAGGAGCAAGGATCCAATCTATCGTGAATCCTGCGAAACTGTCCTGAAGACTCGGTGTGATGTGCAGAGTGTGTGCGAGGTTTCTGTGTGTGCTTCTGTTAATGTGCGCTCACCTCATCTTAAGAAGGACAGGTGGTTCTTTTCCCATCCTGTGTGTGTTTACCAAACCTGAACCATTTTTTTGTCCCAGCTCACCCTGTCCAAAAAAATTAAAAACCTCCCATTCAGCCTCCCCCCGGCTTAAGCCCTCCGAATGGTCTTGCTATAAAAACTAAATATCATTTTCTGCTGTGTCCCTTAGTGCTTTGCAGCCTCACAAAATTGTCCAATAAGAGCACTTGCATCGCTCCACATCCATCTTTCTTTTTTTTCCTGTCTATCCTTCAATGTAAGCCCACCCTGGGAGTGCAGATTCAGAGATTTTTAGCTTCAGCGTGATTCCTCTTTTCTCCCTCCTCAAAGAAATGCCAGCTCTATGGCTCCTCCTTCAGTATCTCTCCCTCTCACTGCACACGCTGCTTTGCTCTCTCGAGGGTCGTCTTCCATCAGGGGCGTTCCTGCTTACCTGAGTCACTCTTCGCACTCCTGTTGTTGCTGTGCATGCACGTGTGTGTGTGTGTGTGTGTGTGCGTGTGTTTGTGTGTGTGCGTGTGTGTGTGGAGGCTGCAGCTGAAGCTCACCACTCTCCCTCTCTCTGTTGCCATGCTAGAGCAGGTAACATTCGGCTAGCGCAGGAGACACACAGCCTGAATTCAAATGCGCTTCCAGCCTCTCCGATTTACAAAACCTCACCCCTCCCTAAACACCACCCCCCAACTTTCCTCCTCCCCGCCATCTCTCTCTGTTATCTGTTTTTTTCCTCTCACTCTATCGTATTATCCTCTTTTCTTTCCACAATATCCTCTCTCTGTCTCTCTTTCTTTGCCATTGCTTCCTTTTGTGTCATTTTCCCTCCGATGTCAGGGTTTTTCCATGTTATCTTGAGACTGGGCTTAGAAGGTACAGGAAATTACTCTGTTTCCATTTGTGACAAAATATGAAGACTTTACAATTAAGTTTTAAAAAAACTCACTGAAATCAAGAGAGGAAAATCTGTGTATTTATCCGTACTATTACCATCCATTTCCACTTTAGACAAGATTTTAGCAAGTGTCAAGTGCTCAAGTGACATCAGCATGCAAAAACAAGTGTGGAAGATCCTTGATGGGAACTGCAACATTTGCATAAACTCATAAATAAAACTTACTGCTGATGGTACAGTCCAAATATAGACAAAACCCCCCCAAACTTAAAAGATTTAAATCTTTTATGATTTACTAATGAATGTGAGTTAAGCCAGTAAAAATGCAAAACAGTGTACCATGCTAATATAAATACATCTTTATACAGGTATTTATCCATGTTTTCTAACAACCCATTGCATTGTGGGAGCAAAAAACCCAAAAGGCAGAAAAAACACTGCACACTGACATGTTTCATTTTGATCTTGGACTCTACCTGATGAAATATCAAGACTTATATTTTTAATTAAAATCACAACGACAAAAAACAAAAACAGAATAATCATATTTAGAACATTTTGTTTTGAAAGAGTCGGTTTAGTCAGAAGTATTTTTGAGTCTGAGCTTTATATTTAACATGTGAACAGTCGGGCACAGTTTGATCAGTTTGTTCCTGCCAGTTTTTAACCTCAGGCAGTCTAACAGTGGGTGATATGACTAAATACTAAGGTTAGCTGCTTGCGTCTCTCAAGACTGTTGGTTTGTTGGTTGGTTATATACTGCAAATAATTTTGACTGCTTACAGATATAAGCAGGAATAGTTTGGGGTACTATCACAAGTTTTGTAATGTGTTAATTAAACTACAGCTAAGAATCACAAGATAACCCAGCCCTCATGACTGGGAATTACTCCATATGAGTAAGCAAGTGCAATTTTATTTGTATAGTACCTTTCAAGAAAAAAATCACAAAGTGCTTCACAGAAGCTAAAACATTAAACAATAAAAACAAAAAAATAACCAAAAGCAAGTTTAAAAGGATGAGACCAGTCCAGAGATCTCAAACTCAAAGGGGAGTCTGGGGGCCTCTGTCACCTTTCGTTTTCAGCCTCATATGATGGACAGCCAGCAAGCCCTGATCACATGACCTCAGGGACCTGTTGGGGATTAACGGATGTAAAAGATCTCTGATGTATGGTGGTGCTTTACCATGCAGAGCACTGAATGTCAAAGTCATGATCTTAAAGTGGACTCTGAATTTAATAGGGAGCCAGTGCAGCTTGATCAGCAGAGGTGTGATATGCGAGTACTTGGAAGACTTGGTCAGAAGCCCAGCACCAGCATTCTGGACAACCTGCAGACATTCCAAGGAGGCCTTACATAAACAAGAAAACAAAGAATTACAATAGTCCAAATGAGATGAAACAAATGCATGTAACAATTTCCAGTTCAAAGCGTGACACAATGGGACTCAGCAATATTTCTCAATGAGCAAACCAGAGATTTAACGTGAGTGTCCAAAGTCAGAGCTTATTAGACATTTACCAGGCTTCACGCAAAAGCCAGGCTAAAGTCCAAAGTTTTCATTCATTCTTTGAGATTAAAATGCAAAGAGCAGATTCATCGCTCTTAGTTTACAGTCTTAATTGTTAACTTGAAAATGACAAACTGTGTTGATCCATTCTTTGAATTATTTTGGTTTAGCAGCAGTGGAAATTGATAAATAATCAACCTGACATTGTACGATACATGGGAGATACACCAAGATACACCAATTCAGGGCTGGTCTTACCTAAATTCAGGGCAGATGGGGGACACAAAACTAATCCATTTATTCCATATTTTGTAGAATTTGTCTTTCCGAATTTTTAAAAAGAATGTCAATTTTTCCATTTTAAATATTTCAAAAACCACATTAAACCAATCCTCAAGTGTTGGCGGAGTTGGATTTAACCACTTTATATGTACCTAATGTAGTTTTTGTAAATAAGTTAAACATGCTGCATTATGTAACACATTGTCAAGCCAATGAGTTAATTTTATTTTTTTGCTATCAGAATGTAAAACAAAAGGACTAAGAAAAAGGGTTTTGGTTTTTTTTTGTTTTTTTTTATTTTCCTTTTCTCTTTTTTTGACTAAATAATGTCAATGCACTCTATTGTAACAAGTCCCTTTTTTTTCTTCAATAAAAATATAATTAAAAAAAAAAGGAAATTGATAAATACTCACTCATAGCACATTTAACAATGGTAAAATTAATGCAGTTTAACACAATCCACACAGTGTAATCGCCACGGGCTAAAGATGGAAAAGTGGTCAGCATCAGAAAGGGAGGAAATATAACTGGCTATGCAGCTAGCTTACGCCCTTGTTGTGTAGCTGCGCTGAGCAGGATTTTTCTTTCCACAGCTTCAACAAAGATTTAGGGTAAAATAGGAACTTCTTTATTTGCAGTTTGTGCATCAGAAACTAGTCAATAAAGGAAAGTCTTTGGATATAGTTTTGAGAGACATTTGCAGATAGTAAAGTAAGATATGAATGGAACTATTTGAAATTCCAGTTTTTCTTGATTGCTTCATTGCTTGGCTGTTTTGGCACAGCGAGGATTCTCTGAATCTTTGTGTCCATTTTCTTAGCGACTTATTCAGTTCAGGGTTTCAGAGGGATGGCACCTATACTAGCTGGAGCCTATATTACTGGGTAAGAGGCAGGGTACAAACTGGACACGTCACCAGTCTATCACACCCTCACATTAACATCTTTTGATACTTTAGGCTCACCAGTTAACCTGATATGTATGTTTCTGGACACTGGATTAAGAACCCACAGGCACAGAGAAACTGTATAGACCTGTGGCGTCAAAGTAACTGTGATTCATCCTCTAAATGCATCTATAAAATTAAATTAAACATAATTAAAAATCATAAATGAATATGTCTTTACATTGTACAACCAAAAAAATCACCATTTTAGAGGCAGTATGAAAAAAAACTTTCCATGTATACTATCTGGACCACATATTTCTTCGAGCAGAAGATTATTTCCTCCTGTTATAAGGAAATTGGACTTTCAAGCCAGACAAAACTACTTAACAAAAACTATTTTCACTGTGCTGAATATGAATTTTAAAATGCCAGAATTATTGCAAAGCCTCTCTCTCAGCAGACTTGATGGGTTAATTTGATGGCAGATAAATAAATAAATAAATGAAAGCCTGCCTCAGAGAACTCTCCATCCATGAATGTGGATCTTAGTCTCTTATTGCAAGGCTGTTGTGTTTTTGCTTTGATCATTTCGAGCATTTAACCAATGTCACAAGGGAAAGAAAAAGTGCTCTCCATCCTGCCAACATGACGTATTGCAACATGGTCATAATCACTCGAGCTGCACTAATGCCTTCTTGCAGATTATAATATGAATCATTAAAGAGTAGGCTGATGGTGGCTATGGGGAAATTAAGGGAAGATAATTTTAGTTTCCATACCGGTAAATGAAAGCAGGCCAGCTATGGTCCCTCACTGTGAATCCAAGCTGCTTGTCTATTGCCCTGTCATTTGTACATCATTAATAACACCTTCAACAAATCTTCTCTCTTAGTGTGGCAACAGATTTACAGCTCAGATTTATCAGCAGCAATTCAGCTGAATCCATTCATTTCTTCCTTTCTTCACTCGAGAATAGTTGCTGGTTTGAAAATTCCCTTAAACAATTAGTCCTGCAGCCCCGGCTCATGCATCAGAGGAACAAAGACCAAATGCACCATGGGTATAATTCTGTCAGGTTTGTCCGGTTGGAGGACTGCCGATTACAGTAAACACCAACAACAGCTCTCTGTTGTGTCACAACAACAGATACACACAGAAACATGCACACATGCATATCAAGGTTCCAGTCCACTGAGTTATACAGCCATAGAACCATATAAACTACCGCTATGCCTTCATGCTATAAACAAAAGAAGAGGGGAAATGCTAATTTGTGACATCCAAGGACAGAAGAGGCAGCACATAAAATCCAAGACTTTTCGACTTCTTAGTTTTTTTGCATTTTTTTCCACACTTAATTGTTTCAGATCATCAAATACATTTATGTTATCCAAAGATAACTTGAGTAAATACAAAATGCATTTTTTAAAATCAGAATTTTATTTATTAATGGAAAAAGCTATCCCCACCTCCACTGTTAAATGTACTAGCCACACCCAGGCCTGATAGCTGCCAGATCACTTAAATAGGCCCAGAAGGACGCCCTTGCCTGCCTTGCCTCAGTTAAGGTCAGAGTTCATGATTCAATATATAAAAAGGCTGAACAAAAATGGGATCCATAGACAGAGGTGGGAAGTAACAAAGTGCAAATACCTCCTTACCGTACTTAAGCATAATTTCCAGGTATCTGTACTCAACTTGAGTACTTTTTTACTTTTACTTCCTACATTTTTAAACAAATATCTGTATTTTTAAAACAGGCTTGTTTCTTTTGCTTTAACGCATTTGGGTCGAGCCTCCAAACATCAAACCAAGCCTAAACAGAAACACATGAAAGGCAATCCTGTTCATTTCTTTATCACCAGAGGATGGTGCATAGTCGGAGGCTAAAAGAGGAATGGGGGGGGGGGGTTGTTGTTTTTGCCACAACACCCGAATTATTGCAGGTGTCTGTACGTTGCGGTAATTCAGCATCTAGCTAGTCCTGACTTTTTTAAAGGGAGTGACTTTTTTAAGTGGCCGGTAATTTCAAATGTAACGTTTCTATCAGCTCAACAACCATCAGCAAACACACAAACTGTTTGTGTGTAGCTTGTTACACAGTGTGTTGCTAGCTAAAGGTCCAGCTGCTGTATTTCACAGGGAGAGAAAAGAAAGAGCTTCACTCAGAGATGGAGAAAGATAAGAAAGAGGACAGAAGAGGAAGAAGAAAGGCTAGATTTAAAGGTAAGGATGCTCAGTGAGATTTGATAAACTTGGAAATTTAAAGCTTATGTGTAAGTCCTCATGCTTTTAAATGTTTAAATGTCATTTTTTCATATTGTGAAACATGCTGCAAATCAAACTGAAGTAGACTAACTGCTACTTAAAGGTTGCATTAAAATCCTCTGTAGGTTAGTGCAGGATAAACACATTAGTTTGCTCAGCTGTGATAAATTTAAAGTAAAGAATAGTGTGTGAGTTGTGCACAGTGGCTGTGGTTTCATTGTCAGAGTTAGGTAAGTGTAGCAGAGATTCATTTGAATTTTAGCCCATGATGCTAAGATCCACTCCAATACAATTAGTATGGATGCTGATTAAACATCCACAGTATTGTTCTTCTACTTCTCATCTTCAGTACATTTCTTGTACGCTATCTCCTTTAACACTGTTCAACTTAGAAAAAACATTCAACCACCATTAGATTCCTCTTCTTTTAGACATGTGTGCTTGTATTTTTCTCATTTTTAACTTTTATATATTTTTTAAATTATTCAACTTTATTCAACAAAAATTTACAGTGTATTTTCAATGGGAGAATTCAAATTCTCATTCAACTTACTCCTCTTTCAACTCTAACTACTTCCACATACATTGACCGACAGACACCATTCAAACTGTAAAATGAAGCCACGACATTGAACTATTCAGGTTGTATTTATCTTTTTAATATCTTTTATACTTTTTCTTCAGTTCCAGTCACCGTTTCTGAGTTTATAATGGGTGTGTATGGGACGCAATGTTGGAGGTTAGAGTGAGACAGCTCAACTGCTTGAGTGGGAGCAGGGGAAAAATTGATCTTAAAAGTTTAAACTGCTGCTGCTGTGTCCACAGTGTTTGGTGTACAGCCATCATTTTACTCTCAAAAGGTAGCCATCGTTGTTCCCTTTCATCCAATGTTATTGTTATTGTAATGGATGTTATGGTTCTTTCATAAATGCCACCAATGCACAGCCTCCTCATGGAACTCTTCCACAGAGTCCAGTGATATTATTTTCTCATTATGCTAATATAGCAACTAGGTTCACAGTTAGCTTTGCACAAAAATAGAAACATCCTCGAAAGAGCTCATTTTTACTTTCTTACTCTGAGTACATTTTAGTACTTTTTTACTTGAGTAAATAAGTTGAATCAGTACTTTAACTTTTACTGGAGTGTTTTTTAACAGCAGTATTTATACTTCTATTTAAGTACTTTGCCAACTCTCCAATAGGAGAGTTCCAAGGAGAAAACTGTTGCTGACTAAAAAGAACACAAAGGCTTGTGTAACATTTGCCAAGAACCATATTGATGATTCCCAAAACTTATGGTAAAATATTCTTTGGCCCTTTTTGAATTCAAAGCTGTTTTAGATAACGCTTCAAATAAGTGTGCAAATAATTACCCACAGGCATATTGAAATGGCTGCCAAGTGGCAAGACGTTCTTCAGGAGGAAGTTAATCTGTGTGGTCTGTGTGGATATTTCTGCCAGATGAGGATAATAGCTGTAGCCTAGAAGGACTCATCAAAGATTTTGTGGACCATGAAAATGATTATCACATGCTGTGATCTCCACGATTATTAAATCCCAACAAAATCAAATGCTCAAACAATGTTTAGAAGCACAGCATATCTTTTGGAAGAATGGTGTTTATCTTTTTGGAAGCTCTTGATAGCCCAGATACTTGTTAAGATGTTTTACTTTTTGCCTTTAACAAACTAACCATCTGTTTATGAGAATTCTTGATTGGATGCCCTGTGGCACTAATTATCTGACCATTACTGCCACACAATTTCTTGAGACAAATTCCCAAAGATTGAGCAGTAAGCCACTTCATCTGAACAAACAAGATATTTTATAAAGGATGTCCAGGTGAGTATGCTGTATAATAAAACTGTACTTATCGAGCAAAGACAAAGCATCAGCTCTTAAATCACAAGTTTAATTACCTTGTCTGAAATCATCATGCTTATCACCTACTTGACACACCCAGAAAGTTTACCGAACAGTTATTTATTTCTAAGTTAACTTACCTTCATTTGTTTATTTGTTGCATTTTTGAGTGGGTTGTCCATCCATGTTCTTGCACTAATCTAATTCTGGGTTGTGAGGGGAGCTGAAGAATATCTCACTTGTAGCAGGGCCAAATACACCTGGACAAGTCACCAATCTGTCGCAGGGCTAACACCATACAGACAGTCAGTCATGCCCATGTTCACACCAGTAGTCACTTTAGGATCACCAATTAAGCAGCTATAAAACCAGCTCCTAGTTTAAATTTGGGAGATAAACACTCTCTTAAGCTTATGCTTAAAAATGTCATTATAGTTAGAGCTGGACTGAACCAATAGGCTTGGGCAGCTTGGGGGCTTCCCATGATGAACTTCTTTACTTGTCTATTTTAACTCTATTTTCACTTTTATATACCACTACTGTATTTAATGATTAGCAGTTATTACACTCTGGTGCTCTCTCCATAGTTTGCTTTTTGTCCTGTTTCACTTTGCTCTCTTCTCTTTCTCCTCACCTCCAACCAGGCAGATGGCCGCCCCGCCCTGAGCCTGGTTCTGCTGGAGGTTTCTTCCTGTTAAAAGGGAGTTTTATCTTCCCACTGTCGCCAAGTCCTTGTTCATAAGGGGTCATATATTTGTTGGGGTTTTTTCTATAATATTGGTCTTTACTTTACAATATAAAGTACCTTGGGTTGACTGTTTTGGGAATTGGGACTATATGAGTAAATTTGAATTGAAATGAATCTCTTTGGGCCTCACAATGAAAATTACACTTTGAATTCACTTCAGAATCATGTGTTCTTCATCTGATATAGCGCATCAAACCACTGTCAATCCACCTAACTTTGTCTCCTTTAACAAATAAATAAAATCAGATTAGCTTTGAAGTATTTACAGAATATACACCAGTGTCAACATAAAGGATTGTTTTTCAAGGTTTTATTCAAAAGAAATGTAAACAAATTTAGAGTTAAAATACAAAACTAAGCAGATAAACATTTGCACCAATAAATATATTTTAATCAATATGAGAGTTGGCTTACTTTATACTTCCATCTGTACACCTGTTTTTTAAACAAAATTCGGAATGATTTTTGCACTTTGGTTTGAATGTCCTTTTAATGCATTAGAAGCCAGAAAAATTCAAACATGCTGCTCGCCATCATCAGCACCAGCATCTTGTTGATTTGATGCTGCTCTCCACACATGAAGACCAACTGTCGAAATACTCACAGTCCAAGTGGCTTTTTCATCAACAACAGAATGTGCCACTCCTCCTCAAAACAGGCTGTGATGTCTAAAAATTTTCAGCCTGGTCAGAAATGTGAAATAGATAAAAGCTAGGCTTACCAGGACATTTTTTAATGGGTATAAGAAGGGTGTTACAAAGCCAAACACAGCAATCAGAGCAACCCGCAAAACAAAGAAAGGGAAGTCCTGAAGAGCAAATCCAGCAGAAGACAACAAGGGGTTGTGAGGTGTGATAATCATACGAAGAGTAGAGAGGAAGGCGAGGATGTAGACTGGGAACACCCAGCCTGAGTAGAACACTGAGGGCAGTCCTGCCACTCTCACCATCTCCACAGTGTCAAACCAGAAAAGGAAACTATCCACAAATATTTCTGACCTTCCGTCCCTTTTCCACAGGATGCTCGGGCGACCCGAGTACGACAGAGGGCGTGAGGTTGAGGAGTACAAGTAGGCAGTGCTGGTGATTCGTGTTCTTGGTGGTGAGTTGGCAACATCGTGGAATCTGTTAGAGGGACTGCCATTTTTGGCCTCTGGTTGGCCTTGGGTCACACCGTTCTGGCCTTCTTCAGGATTCATCTGGCTTGATACGGTGGTCACTGGTTCCATGTGGGTGAGGACAGGGCCGGATATGTCAAAGTCTGAATCTAAGCTGTCTGCTATAAATGACAAAACCAAATTTTTCTGTATAAGTTAGGTTATCCGAAAGACTAGCTAATAACAAGAGAACTTGTCTTTTTTTAAATCATTTTTTAAAAATAAGAGAAGAAAAATCATCTTTAGCATAGGTAACGACAATCATGTGACGGGGTAAGGTGGTTAGTGTTAGGTTTTACTGTAGACTGTAAGGTCCAGCTTCCATGAATCAGGCTTCTTACTGTACATTTAGCAGATACATGATTTGAATTTGGAGAATTTGTCATCTTGGTCAATGTTTTGTGCTCTTGTGTTCTCCAGCTGTTTAGGTGGGTTGTATTCACTGGTTAGAAAATGCACAGGAAGTCTATGACCAAAGTCCCAAAAACTTGACTCTGTTCATCTGGATGTAGAGTTTTCAGTGGTAGAAACATTTTCAAGTATCACTCATTCAAGTGTTTCTTCTGTCTCAGCTGACTGCAGGTTTCCCCAACCTTATAAATCGAGTCAAGTCACTTGGTGACGAAACATTTCTCCCACTGAAAATGCTATGTCTAGATAAACAGAATCAGGCACTGACGCAATGTAGCAGTGGTACAGGGATGTATTAGGGAGAGCTGGAAAATTTTGCAGCTGACTAAACAGCTAAATTAGGAAGGGTGTGTTTATTATCATCCTCTTTGGCTCTTGGCCAAGGCGGTTGGACTTTTTCTCCTCTCCTCTCCCCCTTATCTTCCCTGCTTAGCCTCTTGTATCCTTGTCTAGTCTTGTGTATTTTTGTATTACTTTTCCCTGGAACACTCTCTCACAGTCTGTTCTCAAAAACCTAAAGAGGAATTATGGATTTGATCATCTGGTCCCTGAATGCAATTGACACCCTTCTCTCAACGAGAAGTCTGGGCTCGGGTGAGCCTGAGTGCTGAAGATATCTACCTATTCGGAACCATGATAACAGGGTTCTTGCTGATCGGAGCTGGCTTGGCCCTGACTTATCGAAGATTAAAGCAAGTGGAATCGGCTGTTCAAAACCCCACAAGGCTGCCCGCTGGGATTGAATCAATGGGACTAATGGTGAGTTCTCAAAATTGGCTCATTGAGCGCAGCACGGATAAGATCTTGGAGAAGCTTACGGCTGCCGTGAACACTCAGAATAAGACCTCTGAGCGAAAATTGGATTACATCTTGGAGAAGTTCTCAGAATCTGCTCTTTGAGCACAAGAATGACAACATCACGGAGCGCAAGTTTGATAACATCATGGAGAAGCTCACGGCTCTCCAACAGGAGATTGAGAGACCAGTGTCGGACTGTTAGAACTGCTTTGAAATTCACATGAGTTGTTCGCACTAAAGTAAAAACCACCATCACTTCATGCGGCTACCACTTCGGCGCCAGCTGTGATCTCAAGGCTGGAGCTGAACAAAAACACCCTGATAACAGACTGTGCTTAGACTGTTCTTCCTATCCTACACAAGGCCACCTGGGTTGGCTGGAAGACTGTTTACTTAGCCTAGCAGGGCGAAGGACACTGTCTCAGCTGAACTCTGGACACACACACACACACACACACCCATACACACTGATACACACTCATTCCCCCTCCCTTTCCAAACGCCTTCGATGCTTGTCCCCTCCCGGGGAAGATGGCGGTCGACTGGACCAGCGCAGACATGCTGCAGGACCGGATGCGCTGTCTACACTGGCTCTCTCTTACCCTTTACCCGCCCCTGTTGCTTGTCTTGTGTTTCTATGGTGTATTGATAGTCATGTGCTTTTGTGCTGAGGTGTTTTTTTCTGTTATCAAACTGTTCTCCCACTAGGAGCTCAGTCTGAGTGGAGTTTTTTTTCTCCTCCTCTCACCTCATGTTATGTATTTTTGTTGTTTTTTTTCCTATCAGCCTACCTCTCTGACATGTCTTCCCAATGTGATGTTTGTGTAAAGTTTGGTCAGAAGGTTCCTTTGTAAGTGCGCATGCGCCATTAGCGTGCTGCCTGCTGTAACCCTAATTTCCTTCGGGATTAATAAAGTATTCTGATTCTGATTCTGATTTGAAATCTGATGTGAGTGAAGTGACTGATATTTCTCTGAACTAGCTTGCAGTCTGTGCTGCTTTAATGAAATAACAAACCAATAAAATAAAGTGTTACAAATAAGCGCAAAAGGTCTATGGATTCAGTTAAATAACCACTCCCGCAGAAGATGAAATGTGACGCAAAAATATTCAATAATCATAAAAGATTTGGAAGAATTCAAGCCTTACATTTTCCCATGAGTTTGCAGGGTCGAATCCTCTCAATGATATCCACCCAGATGAGGAAGAAAAGCACCAGGGAAACTGGCAACTCAGAGAAACTGTCCAGTGTCTGTCCTCTGTCCACCTGCACCTGTGTTTTCACAATAATAGAAAATACTCATAAGTGGAACAATGAATGTATTCATTCATTGTTCCACTGGTAAAGGATGGTAAAGGATAAAGTGAGGGAAAAAAATGAAACTGAGAGTCTTTGTAACATTTGTCTCCAATGAGAAAGAAGCGCCTACATTCCAAGTTTTATGAACCCATTAGGATTTACTTCCCTATCCTTGCAGATTTACATCTTTACGCCCGTAAAATAAGAAACACTGGGTGAATAAATATGAGAAACATCTTTGTGCTTATTTATGTTCTTGTTGGAACAGCAATAAAATACTAAGTGACACAGTGTAATGTAGGAATAAAAAATCTTTTCTTTTTAGGGTCGGGGATAGCATCAAACCTTAAGTTAATGGACAACCTGTTGTTTTCACTATAGGTTACTGAATAGCTCAGAGGGAGGGCAGTCTTGTGACTGGGGACCTATTTTCCCTGCCAAAGTCCTTCTCACAAATTCTTTGACAATATGGCAAAAACAATAGGTGTACAAACATGTAGTATTTACTTCATTACTATATTATTACCTAATAAAGAATACAATACAACTGTACAAGAGTACAACTTCTTGCTACCTGTAGATTGACATTGAATAAGTAAACCTCAAGAGATCATGGTGAGTCCGTGAGAAGGGATGCTTTTCTTTCTCTGTGGTGCAGTGTAGCATGTCGCTGTTCACTCAGTGAATAATTATAGTGTCTTAATACTGTGGCCTCTAATGGACTGTTTACAACAAATTCTGTATGCCTCTTCAAGGACCCTGTCAGAGCATGACTGAACAAAACATCAACAAGTGCTCCTCAGTGACAAGATCAATCAGTCTTGGTGACATTACCTTGGAGCTGGCTATTAGGATAGCAAAGCACGGTAATGTGCACAGGATGAGATATGCCATTGCTGTTGGTCTCCTGAAAAAAACACAGCTTACATTTACATAATGATCATCCCATAATGAAGAGTAACTGTTCTTTTTTTAACAAGTGCATGAGTTTATATTTAGATTTTTAATTTGTGTTTGAAAAGACTTTGAAGCAGTCTTTCAGTTTTATGCAGCTTAATAATTCTAATCTATAACACAGCAGCTACACTCAATTACAGTTGTTATCTATGCTCACTTGGTTTATATTCCCTTTTGAGAGTAAGGGAAGACTTCATTTCTAAGGCATAAATATACTTACATGATCTAAAAGGTTGTATTATTAGGGGTAGCACTTAGTAGAGAAGAGTCATTAAACTAATAATTAATAGTTAAAATAGTTGATCTGTAATTTCAGTTGCAATAAATACTACCAAATGATGAGCTGTAATACCAGACAATTTAAGACTGTAGCAGCAAATCACAGAACTGAACTAAAGTTTACTCAGTAAACTCGACTTTTCACATTTAAGATGTGATTTATTCTTTTTTTTTTTAAGGTAACACAGACTCGGTTTATGTTTATACACACAAAACGATAAGCTTGTCACTTATCACGTTCCAAAAGCCTCAACTCACCACTGCGTGACCTCTCTGATGAATCGCCGCTGCTTAATAGTCATATATCTGACAGGAGCCCACACCAGCAAGGTCACAGAGGTCACATAGGCGATAGAAGCCGCCACAACGAGCCAGTATGCTGTCTGATCCCGTCCTTTCACGTTGTATATGAGGCTGGCAAATCTCTCCATGATTACAAAGATGGGTACAATCAGTGCTGCAAACTGCAGCATCTCATACAGGATGAGCTTGACTTTCTTCCCCGAGGGCATGGTGCTGGATTACCAGTCGCTGATCTGAACTCAGAGCTTAAGACTTTAACAATCATCTCCTAAAAACGAGCCAGTGGAGACGCTGGACTCTGCACACTGACATTGCTTACACTGCACTGGAGGCTGTATTATTTTATTGCTGAGGTAATGAGGTGATCATGCTTGTCTTTTTTTTTTATGGGGGGTGACAAAGAAGAGATCTCCCATCCTATAATATCACAGGGGCAGATTACACCGAGCTATAATTGTACACACCTTCCAAAAAGGAATAGTGACATTTGTTTTTAAATGCCCATCGCAGGTGAATATGGAGGATTTTTAGGAATGTGTCATCCTGGATACTTGTGTAGTTTTGGAGAACCTCACTGCATTCCCTTATGCGAAGAGGAGATGTAGGTGGGATCCTAAAAGTGTTATCTTAAGATATTTGGTTGTTTGACCCATGTGTTGTTGTTTTTTTACAGTAATACACACATTGTTTGCAGATATAATTTTACAGTGAGTTGATGTTAAAATTTCAACCAGATAAACCTTTATAGTGAGCATAAACTATTCTTAATAGTTTCCTACTGCAGTTACAATCACAGTGACATGCTGAAAGGCTACATGCAGCAAGGCTACATGCAGCTTTGCTCAGACATGCTCAGATCTCCACCTGGTGGCAAGAAGAAGGATTTTCTAGGTTCTTGCTTTTCTCTAAAGAAAAATTACTTAGTTATGAAATACATTCTTGATATATAAAGCATTAACATTTGGAAAACCATGGATGGATTTGTGTGTGTGTGTGTGTGTGTGTGTGTGTGTGTGTGTGTGTGTGTGTGTGTGTGTGTGTGTAGCTGAAACGGAGGTATACCTTTCCATCGCTAAATTCCCAACCAGATAAAACTTAATTACTTCCTACTGCATTTAAAGAAGCCAGTTGTTGTGATTTGGCGCTGTATAAATAAAACTGAATTCAATTTAAAATCACAGTGACACGCTTACAGCCTTGCTTACACATACACCAAACTCCACCTAGTGGCAGGGAAGAGGACAATTTTCTAGTTTCTTACTGAAAGGAAATCAAACTATATAATCATTTAGTTTTTCCAAGTTTCTCAATCATGTAGGGATGATTGTAGGAGGGGTTTGGGGGGAGCTTAAGGAGTTTAAGTTTGGCTGGCCTGTCTTTGACTGGTGAGTATGATATGAATATAATATCCTGGGTGCTTGTGTAATTTTGGGAGAACTTCCTTGCATTGTGTTATGTTAAAGGCAGAGGGCATGTAGGACAGAGACTGTAAAATATTGTCTTACCTGTTGTAACAGATATGTCCATTATGTCTAATTTATATCAACCAAATAGGTATTTCTGCATGAGGAAAACTTAAGTCTCACAAACAGTAAACAATTAAACAAAATTGCTCAAAAACTTAACCATTAAAGCATCAATCATCACAGTATAAAAGTTCTTCTGTCCAGTTAGAAAGCATAACGTGTTGTTTCTTTTTCAGATCTGGCACATCTGCTTAGCATGAACCTGCTCTCATCTGTGAAGAGAACAGGGTGTCAGTGGTAAACACCAGTCAAGCTGCATGATGCTGAGCTGTGAGCATTGACCTATATGACATAGAGATGGCACGATACCACTTTTTTATGTCCGATACCGATACCGATATCATAAATTTGGATATCTGCCGATACCGATATGAATCCGATATAGTGTTTTTTAATCAACAAAACTGTTTTTTAAAATATCTTGCTGCATTTTGCAAGTCTGCAAGTTCATACTCAAGTTTAAAACAACAACTACACTAAAGCTATTCTGTTATACCTGTATACAAAAAAAATATTTCATAGTTCAGCAATACTGATCAATCTAATAAACTTAGACCTACACCATCCTCCCTATTCTGGTATTTTAAAGAGTACTTAGCGTAAATATTAAGCAACCTAACTAATAGGGTTCCAACTCCCAGCAACAACAAAAAGAAATAAATAAAAAATAAGGAACCACCCCTCACGCGCCACCTCATGATGCTTAATCGACGTAATCAACCTTAATTTGATGCAGTGTGAAAAAAAATGCACAGAAATCAATTATTTTTCAAGAAATATTAAATAGATTCAACATCTTTCTTCAACAAAATTGCAGACTGCACAGATGGTACCTTCCCAAAGTAAAAAGTACTATAGCTTACTAGGGTATATATTAGACTTAATAGTCACTATATACAGTAATTGACTTCTATTCATTTTACATCAAATTAAAACTTTGGGTGTCAGATAATTATTTATTAAAAGCTCGACATTTTAAATGAGAATAAGAAAGAAAAGTATGTCTTTGTGCCCCCTTTTCCCTGTTCATGCCCTATCGGCCCCCCTGGCTAAACTTTGCTAGATCCGCCCCTGCACAGTTACCAGCGTCAGCTACGTAGAAAAAGATCCTGGTGTAGAAAGTAATATTAAATACATTCTAACAACAGCTTATCAAGCTTAAACGTTCTGCTGTTGTTCAGCCGCTGGTTTCCTCTTTCTGGTGCAAAGTGGGCCAAAAACAAACAAGAGACACGGACTCGCGACAGAAAAGCCGATCAGCTGATCATTTAAGCAGTTTCACGATTGAAGTAGCAGCCGGAGAGCGAGAGGCAGTCGCTTGTTAAGCTTAACGTGGGAATGCTTTACAAACATTCAGAGATGGACTTACACACTTGCTGTACTTCTCTCGGGATAACTTTGTCAGAGATGAAATGCCAGGTTGCTAGCGAAGCTCCAAATGCTATCCAGACCACCGACAGGTCCGGCATGCCACAGCTGCTCTATCACGTGATGCATACTGCTCCGACGTGCTAACCTGAGGTGAGTTACGGCGTGTTGCAAGTTTTGCGAGGTGCTTTCGTGATATTTAATGGATCGGATTACATTTTTTATTTTTCTCCGATATCCGATCCAGTAATTTAGGTCAGTATCGGACCGATACCGATACGTAATATCGGATCGGTCCATCTCTAATATGACACCCTGATGGAGTCTCTTTCATAAACCTGTTTGAGGTCATTTTCTAGAACTCTGGCAGCGCTCTTTTTCACACAAACAAATACCAGTCCTGCTGCTGGGTTTACACCCCCTCTCCTTCCCTGTTAAGCTCTCTTTGCAGTTGCAGGCCCATTTCCTGGTTTGTCCTCCACACTCTGGGAATTGCGCTGGGAGACACAGCAGTGCGCTGGGAGACTACCTGTGCAACCTGAACCAGCTGCAGCAAAACCAGAGAAAAATCAGTCAGCAGGGAGAGAGCAACAGTCTGCATCGACCACCTGCACAGTCTTTGCTGTTTTGGAGGGGTTATTTGGTCGTTGCCTAATCACTGCACCTGTTGTCACACTGAGTCACACCAAAGCAGGTGAAACTGATTCATGGTGGTTTATACTTCTTAACATGACGGACGGATCATCCTATAAATAACGCAGACTGTGTGTGTCATACTGTGATAATCAGGACTACTCTTACTTGCATAAATATATGAACACAATATCAAGCCAAGTGAAGTCATTAGTATTCTGTACATTTGGCCTGGTTTTATTGTGAATACCAATTAATAAGTATGGTTAAAAGAATACATACAAACAGCAGGGTACACCTTTAGACGGAACCTTTACAATAATGTTGCTTTAAAACTAAAAAAAAAAATGGCAGCATCTCAGTCCTGTACAAAACAAAAAAAAACACATCAGGTTACAGTCCAACTCTGGGGGTGCAACAAGATGTGACATTTGGATGATACGTGACAATAAACTGGCTCCTATGGTCCCAGAACAGCTGCTACTTTGATATTTTTAACCCTCTTTGAACAAACAGATTAATTTTCCATTTCGCTCCTGATTTTAGTTGAAGGCAACAAAACAAAGAAACAAAAAATATTCCTCATCTTTCTAGCGCTCAATTAAGGAACTGGAGGTACAGAGCTTAAAACAAGTCGCTTTGTAATCTCACAGTGGTGTCGAGAAGTAGGAAGTTTGAAACATAGTACCTCCTGAAAAACTTAAACGACACCAATTTGTTAGATCAACACACTAATTTCACCAGAAATTGAACAATTCTTAATAATTCCTTCATGTAACATCATTTGATGTCAAATACAACAGATAAATTAGTTTCCTTTTTTATAGTCCAGTCAGTTTTTGTAAACATGAACTCTTTCCCAAAGGCTTTGTCCGAGTAGAAGCAATATAAATTACATAAATATGAAGAATAAGGTGAATACGGTAGGATATGAGGAGCAGACCTGTACATTTGATCTTGAATGACTTACATAGCGCTAACTGTTTAGCTTAGGGAGACTTTGGTAAAGAGCCGTTTACAAATCCTGACTCTGAATATTCAGAATCAGAGACACCTTCAGGTAGAATCTGTATTAGTGTTAACGGACAGGTTTGAAAAGCATGGAGGGGTTCAGTCAGCTTTTACATTATCATTTGAGCCTACAGTACATCAAGCATGTATCAAACACAGAGAGAAATGTCCATGTTCTTGTGTAAGCAATTAAATATACAACTAAGTTAGACAGAATATTACATATCCTGATCTATTCTCTGAATACATACATCCTTCACTGCTTCTCCATTTAAAATATCTTAACAATAATCAAAACATGAATTAAAACGTACTACAAAAAGAAAAAAATAAGCATTTATTTTTCCAACACTAACTAAAGAAATGCTTTAAAGACACTGGGGAGACACTGGGGCTCTCCCACTTAGTAGCCAAGTCTGTGGTGCGGGTTTGCTAACACAGCCCCTGATGGGTACAAAGCAAAGCCATCAAAAAAGATGCGTAACCGCCCGATTTAAAAGGAAAACTCTGCAGTATGAATTAAGCAGTCAGTCTTGTTTCTTTGAGAGGAAAAAAAAACAATGCAAAAAGAATAGAAATAAAGAAATATACCATTTTGTTTTCAGACACTTTTTCCCTGCAACCACTTTGTGCTCTTTGGCTCGACACCTTTCAACACATCTGGAAAATCCCGACTGCAGAGTTCGCCTTTAAGGCTGAGAGAAACAGCCGGAGCTGTGCTAGCATACAGCTCCACCCATGAGGTCATCATGTGGCTTCACTACTAGTTCAGTACAGTATATACAAGAGTTATGTGCATGCTTCAGTTCCTCTACTTTCTTTTCTCTCCAAAAACAAAGTGGCTTCAGTTTTCAGTACTTCTAAAATTTGACAACATATACAGAATGTAAGAGTATCCTGATGTTTTCAGCAGACCAAAAGTCCTTTAATTAAAAAAAAAGAAGAAGAAGAAGAAAAAAAGTTGACACCCCTTTCTGAGACATGATTAGAACTATAGTTTGTTTAAGTGGGTGAGAAAGCTGTGGGACACTGTCATTTTATTTCTATGTCAGTGTGTGAATGAAGGAAAATGATCACACACTACTACAGGATACGTGAACCAAGTAGTGCAGCTGTGTCTGTATGTGCATTCGCTGCTGTATGCCAGCCTGTAGTGTGCATCGTGTGTGTGCAGTCTCAGTGTGTGTACTGAGGGTGGTGTGAAGCTGTGTGTTTGTGTGTGTGTGCATATATTTCACACTTGATCAAATAGTAATTGCATTTTTTTAAATAGCTAGCTAGAAGTGGGAAACTGACATTTCTTCTTCTTATTTTTAAGTTGTTGTGTAAGAACTATTAAATTTAATAATACAGGAAAAAAAACAAAACTAATGGCATATTCTGAAGTCAAGCTTCAGCATTAAATATTGGAAGAGAGAATCTAATATTTAAAGAGTATTTGTTTTGCTGAAAAACAACCCTTTTATGCATGCAAATTTAACTCCATATGTACTAAAAAACAACTTCTTAGCACCAAAGTTTTAGTTTTTCTTCTAGGAACTAATTGGAAAAAAATGTTTTGTAACTCAGTGTTGCCATAATTGTTCAATAGTCTGAAATAAATACAAAGCAATTAATGCCATAATGGTTTTGCATGTGACAAGAAAATATTTGAATGCATGTATTGCTATCAAATCTAGATTTGAAGTGATCGGGCTTGAGAGATGGAAACTGAAAGCCGCTCCATACTTTTATATCTGTGACTCAGTGTAGTGTGAGCTCTTTAAATAAATCCCCATGATCACTTCTTTACTGGTAAGAGAAGCAGAACTGTGTATTTAAAGCTGGAGTGTGGGACCTTTGCATAAAAATGAATGTCTGCTATAGTCAAGGCTATTAGCACCTGATAAAACTCTCTAAACTTTGCAGTTTATTGAAGTTTGAAATGTGAGATGTGTGGCGAAATAGCCAGAGCTAAACTTTGGGAGCTATGCAGTTGGAGTTGGGCTAGACGTATGGCAGATAGAAACTGAATCCTTAGTAGATTTACGCTTCTAATTTCTTTGAATACTCTGGATGAAAAAAAGAAAAGAGTTCACCAGTCAGATGAGAGACTAAGATCTAAAAAAGAAAGATGCGATCTTTCTGGCTATCTGAATAGTTGTTTAAAAAGAAAAGAAAGTTTATCCAACTATTTCTTTTCCTAAAATACATTGTTCCCTTATTTTACTAGCACCTGGTAGGATGTAGTGTCTACTACCACCAGAAGATGATGGGACTGCACCTAGAAACTGTTTGCAAGCCAAAAATCACATAACCAACAAAATCAAACAAAAACAGAAGAATAAAGACTCGCATCTAGTTGGCATCAGGCTTGTAGAGCGTTTCGTATTGTGAGATTTGATGCTTGTATAAACAAGAGAAACACGGAAAGCCAACAACAATGAACACTCTCCAACTCCTTCAAAAAATAAATGGAAGTCCAGTGTAAACTCCGCCATATAAAAGTAGTATGTCAAACGTCTGCTAGACATATGCGCAGTCATTTGACAGCAGCATGAATCTTCAAATAACAGGTTAATGCTTTCCAGTGAAAATCAAATAATATTTTTGTTTAATTACTCTGACTGCCAGAGGAAGGAAATTAAAGTTCTGCACTGCAGCTTTGACTGTATATCGGCTGAATACAACAGAAAACATGCCAATGTTAGTTTACTCTGTTTAAATTGTGTTTTAATTGATCTGGTGTCAACTTATGCAATAAAAACACATTTTCAACTATAACTATTTGATCAGGTCTGTTTTTTTGTGAGTGTGTGGTTGTGTCTGTATGTAAGAGTGCATATGTGCCTGTGAGGATATCAGTGAGCTCCGGTGGCCCTATAACAATGCTTTCTCTGAGAAGGGGGCCTGTGGGACATCTGTGGAGGGTGCTATGCTCACGCCAGAGGCAGCGCTGTAGTTTGCGGTCTGCGTCATGCCTGCGGGAGTTGTGCATGGTGCTGGGCCAGGGTTGCTGGCTGGATTCTGGTAGGACTGAACATCTGCTGGTGCCATGCCGCCTGGAGCTGCAGTGTACACAGGCGGCTGGCCCATGTACATATGAACGTCACTGTGAAAAGAATGATGGGGAAAAAGTGAATATTATACTACATCAAGTTATTTTAACACTAGTAAACCTCTGTCTGTTTAAGAGTAGAACTGTTGTGGTGTGTAAGGAATTGCTCAATGGTGAGAAATTACTGCTTTCAATTTCAAGTACAGCAAATACTTTGATTTAAAATGTGGAAACCAAGATTCAATTTCAATGAGGAAAAACCAGAAGTTGTTCAGGTATTTAAGAAGGCTTCGTCTATAACGCTGGAACAAGTGAAAGCCTGGTTCTGCAGCTGAGTAACAGCCTCTGATACCAGCGGAAAATTTACCATATGTAAAAATAACTTAAAGAATAAGTGAAACGTGAATTTAATTAAGCATTTAAATGTATTTGCCATTTTTCATCTCACATAAAAGAGAGGAGATAAACAGCGGAAACTGATAATCTTAGTATTTGTACTGTGTGCTGTAGCAGGACCGTGGGTAACCTCAAACTCACCTGGGAACTGGTTGACCAGGAATGGGAGTTCCAGGAGGAAGTTGCTCCATAGGAACGGTATAGCCTTGCACCCCAGCACTGCTCATGGCATATGAACCTGATGCAGGCTGACCAGGGTAGACCTGTGGTGACAAATATAAACATAAAGTAAATATTAATATTCAATCAGCTTTAAAGTCCTTGAAAAAATGACAACACCTAATGTTGTCTGTGTAGATTCTCAATCATTCAGGTTCATGGTAATCTATCTTTTCTTTCCAAGCGTCTTAGACTTCCCAGTGTTGGTACTTCCCTTTCAGAATGTAGCTGCTTCTCAAATTTAAAAAAAAAAAAAAAAAAAAAAAGAAGTTTGTATTGACTTCACCTGTTGTGCGGCGCTGGCAGGCTGCTGCATGTAATACTGTTGGCTCTGCAGCTTGGCATACATGGCATAGACGGGATCTTCATTCATCAGCTTGGCATATAAAGACAGCGCTTCCATCACCTTCACGTTCAGCTCTGACAGTTCCGAGTGCTTCCTGGTGATACAAACAATCAGCAATCCATATCTTGTCAAACACCTTCTGCATGTTATTCGCTTCTGCTGAGCTTACAATGTTCTGAATTTCTATGAATAAAGCACGCCACATCAACACAATGTACCTGTCAATATCCTCCAACTTCTGATCAATGAGGGGCCCCATTTGATTGCAGGCACCTGATGAAAAAATTGTTTAAATCTCTTTCTTTGGCTGACAGAAATCCACCTTTTCCAAAATGCAGCATGTGTACAATGTTATTAAATAGTTTTCTTTCACTTCCATATACTCATATTTTGCATAAGAAATTAATAAATAAGTGAATGAAAATTACCTTCAAGCTGTAATAATTCAACACTGTCAGACTGGTTGTCTGTTGGATCCGCACTTTGAATCATTTGCAGTAACTGGTCCATTTTGTCCTGAGAAGATGTGATAAGTATCGGATAGATGTGAGATCATTTCACAACTTAATCCAGAAGTAATAAAGTTTTTTATCTTATACTGGAAGAGATTTTTTTATTTACTGTAGAAACTTGTGACCTTAATAAATCTGAATGATCTGAGTAAGAAAGCGCACACAGCAGAGCACTCACCTCATCTATGTACACTGGCTCCTGTTCGGGCTCTATGGTCTCTACCTGAATGTCCTCACTGAACTGTACTGTCTTTTTCTCCGTCTTCACTGTGGGTTTTCAAGTAGCCGTAGATGCAGCAGGAGAAAAACAACACAACAGTGGCAGTGGTCAGCAACGCAAACGTAAGAGATAAGAACAAACTAACTTGATCGCCTGTAATGCTCTGATAGAAGCATGCAGCACAGGAACAGATATCAGATAAAAATAGAAGTTACGAGCTGATAAAAGTTTTTCTTTAACTCGAATTACAAGAAACGGTGGCACACAGCATGAAGGCAGTAGAAGTGCAACAGCATGATGTACATACCCAGTATGCAAACCCACAGAATCAACAATATGACAAAGCCATACAATCATCAAGCAATAACAACAAAGGTTATCTTAACCAACAAAAAGTGGATGTGATGAAAAAGCCAGAAAACTCCCAAGAATAAATTTTTAAGACTACACATTTCTGTGGAAACAATGAATTAGATAGAACAGAGCATCAAGATACCAACATATGAATATGAATGTTGCATTTCAGAGGGCTCTGTAATTATACCAGAAAAAGATTTGGTACATAAGAAAAGATTATCAGCAGGAGAAAGTGCTGATCACACACTGCTTGAACTCCTTCCCAGAAATTTAGGCAGTGTTATTTTTTCAGTACCTATTTTGTGTCTCTTACTGCACTCTGCTCTCTGGATATCACACTCCCAGATCTATAAAGCAATGCTGCTAATGGACTAAATGGGCTCCCAAAGAAACAGCAATGATTCAAGTGTGTGTACTCACTCATCTCAGGCTCTGCAGTGAGATCAGCAGTGACAAAGTTGGAGGGAAACAGCCCCACCCCCTGATATGTTTCCCCTTTCCACCAGTTTGGGTCACTGGGAGAAAGAAAACAAAAAGCCCATTCAATTATGAGAAAAATGTTGCCTTTAGTAATTGAATTTAATCCTTAATAATTTCATTGGCATTTTACAAAGTCATTTCCAGACCTCTTTAAAGCATGAATACATAGATGTGATGTTTAAAACGTATTTTTCTTTTGAGTTCATGGATTCTGTGCTTTTCTAAAGAGCATTTCAAAAAGGCTTCAAAGAGAACAGCCATCCAAATTAGAACGCAACATAGGCCCGGGAAATCTGCTCACTATTATATACTGAAAGTCCTGGTTTGTTGTGTGCTCTTGATTATATTTGTGTAAATGTTCACCTATCGTCCAGGATAGTGATGATTTCTCCCGACTTAAAGGTGAGCTCATTGTCCTCTGCAGCCTCAAAATCGTAGATGGCACGGACTTTTCTGCCGTCAGACTTGTGTGAGGAGAGCAGGGTGGAGGTGTTTGGGTAAAGACTCGACATTGAGGTCTGCGGTTGCTGACGCTGCTCCTTCAGAGACAACTCGATAGCTGCACACAAGAGAGATAATAAGATAATCACAAGAGTGTGATTGTGTGTTTGCCCTTGAAAACCTTGTGGAACATCTGCAATTCATTAATCCACAATAACAGGGGGAGTTTTTCAAAGCCAATAAACAACAGTTAAAATGTGTTTAATGAACATGCTTCTAATGCACTTCTATGTGTGTCTGAATACTAAAAAGAGTCTTTATACAAGAGTCCTTTACAAAAACTGTGCACTGCTCTGATTATCTGATAGAGTCCTCTTTACCTTTGGCCAAATCCTCCTCTTCTTTTTTGTTTGTTGATGTGGAGGGATCCTTTGCCACTAAAGCTGGGCTTGCTTTTGCTTGCTCAGCAGCCTGTGAAGACAATAATCATGTGCTTCACATAAATAATGACTTACACTCATGACTCAAAAGAATAAAAGAACGGGGATGGATTTTGAGCAAACCAAGAGAGATACTAGCATTACAAATAGAATGAGCCAGAACTTAAAATTCTGATCTTAACCACTAGCGCTGCAACGATTCGTCGGCATAATTGATGACATAGACTATAAAAACACGTCGACGTGGAATTTTAAAGGATTTCCCAGAAAACAAAGTTGAATGCAGACTGTCAAAGCAGAGCTTTTCCTTCCACAGCAGCACGACTGCAGTGCACCAGAATGTAAAACGTCAGCAATCTGGAGCTGTGACGTCAACTCTGAGTGGGTCAGTTTTAGAGAGTTAAGTTAGTGTGTCGCTTTGATACCTTGTTTATATTAATGTTTTTACAGGAATGTTTATGTTAGCTTACCTGTCGTAAGGTAAAGATGATGCTTGTTGAGCGAACATCATTTCAGTTTTGTTAGCTAATGAGTGAAATGCGATAGTAAAGCATTAAACAGGAGTCGCTACACTGTTTCCTAGTTTTTGTTTTTCTCACATTAATATTAGCGTTTATTCTGAACAGTAAACATTTTCCAACTTACGTCAGGTATGTATCCACTGCAATTGTGGGGGTGGGGTATAAACCACCATACTCATATACCAACCTGGGAGCCCACAGCAGGGAACGTGACACCCTGTTCCCGTAAATTCTTGATCATTGCTGAGATCAGGCTGAGCTGCGGATCATTGCGGAAGTCTTCCGCCCACTCCACCATCAGGGCCTTCAGCTTCTCGCAGACTTTGGGGTGGCCCTGGAGAACACACATTAAAGCATTTTATGCCAACACGGATCAAAAGTGAACCTTTTTGAAGAAATCCCACATAGTTAATGTGGCTTATTTGGACAACACACAAGAAAGTGAAATTTACCACACACCTTGTTTAAGACATTACTGACTTCACTGGCAAACTCTCTGGAGCACACCTCCAAGTGGAAAATTTTCCCACAGTTTGAGACACAGGCACCGAGAAGCTGCGAAGACAAAGTGTACATCCTCTTCATGAACCTCATGAAGTAAGTAAACACCTGAAATACTTTTGACATACGTAATTTATCACTTATAAAAGAGTAAATGTGGTTACTTTATTAGCTTATAGCTTAGTGTCATTTAAGAAATAAGTTATCAAACATAAACAAAACATGGCTGTTTGTTAAGAGTCTGCTTACAGTCAGTGCCTGCATGGCTACGTGAGGGTCCTTGTGGTTCACTCTTCTCATTATAGAGCGGAGGCATTCTTTGGGCCTGGAACAGAACAGCACAACTCAAAGGTTTGAGAAGGTTAAGCTATATTAAGCTCTTCTTTTAAACTTCTTTAGACTTCCTTGAATATATATTCTAATGATCCAAAACTCAAAAATATAAAAGAAATGTGTTGGTATGCCTCAGAATGAGGAAAGTTAACTGACCCAGTGCGTGACTGCCCTATCTTGTCACATATGTCCAGAATGAGGCCCCAGTCCTCAGCAGTGTTCATCTCACTGGTTGCTTTCTCTGCAGGAAAGAAGAACACCAACCGGCGTGAGAAGAAGTCTTTACAGCAAAAGCATATTTTTTCTGCATGACTGTATTTAGAGATGGGAAAGAAGAGACATGGGAATTCTGTAGAGGAGTAATAAAGCTACTGTAATCCTACAAAAAAAAAAAAAAAAGAATCACTGTTGTAAACGGTCCGTGAGAATCCTCTTTTCATGATCATGTTTGGTATTGAGAAATCAAAACAACAAGATTACTATGTTCCTCTACACATAAGCATAAACATGATGAGATACAAAGGGCTGACAATATATGAGAAGTGCCCCATCAACACTACCGCACTACAGTGAACACAATCTAACAGCTCATGATCTGCGAAGACTTCACCTGAAGTTTATCTAAGGATCAGTGCATTTCAATCAGCAGTGGGTTCTATTTGCCACTTAAGAATTGTGTTTTTGGGGTTTTCCTTCCAAATGAAATGGTTAGTCTTGCATCTACTCTGTGTGTTTGACTCCTCTGGTCTTGGAAGCAGCTTCATGTTTTACCAAGTACCACTTGTGCAATTTTGAGCAGATAAGGTGTTTAACAAGAACATTTTAGATTTAGATTAAACAGATGTTAAAATGCTTTGTCTGACAACATTTTAACATCTTCTTGAATGTTGTGCCAATAATATTTAGCCAATAATAAACATCAGTCAGTGGCATCACATAGCAATCAACAGCGCTGATTTTTCAGGGTTGCAGTTGGGCTGGAGTCTATCCCAGCTGTCATAGAGCAAGAGTCTAAGTTAGCCCTGGACAGGGTCCCAGTCTATTACAGAGCTAAGTGTATTCCAAGTATAAACATAGGAATGGAAATAAGATGTGTAAATAGCTGACATTGCTTTCTAACATGAGTCATCAGTTGCTGTTACTGGGAAGTAGAAGAAATAATTGGGAAGTAATAAGTACATTAAAAAGTGTTTTTTTTTTTTTTTTTTGCTTCTTTTGCTCTTGACAAAAGAAGCATTAGAAAAATATACCCTAAATATACCCTAAACAAGATTGGAAGTATTAGAGATGGACAGAAAGCCAAAATTCATTATCCTTGTTATGTGGCACCCAGTTTTATCTACCTGCCACACCTGACTGTGTTCAAACCATAAAGAACCTCTTTGAATGTTTGGAAGATCTGGAATCACAGATGTAAAAAACAAAAACAAACCCTTAAACTAAAGAAAGAAACTAAGAAAAACTGAAGTTATTTTATTCAGACCCCCAAGCTACACAACCATCCTCAGTGAGGCAGATAGTCCTTTAACCAGACAATCTTTGTGTTTTTATGAGACATTCCGTGAATTTTAGCAATCAAAGGAATGTTGTGAAGGAGAGCTTTTACCAAGTGAAAACCACTGCTAGAGCCAGTTCTGTTATCCAAGCCTTTACCAAATCTCACCTGGTCTAATGCAATTCTCTGTATATAGGATTGCCCAATTCCACGCTTTCCAGTTGGTTCAAAACGCAGCTGATTGACTCTTGTACAAAGAAAAGATAGCTCATCGCTCCTGTTTTAGTTGAACTGCATTGGCTGTCTGTGAAGTTTCCAATAAATGAGTTTCACAACAGATATTTTTTTTGTCTGTAGGTCACCAACTCATTATCCCAACAACTTCTCTCAGTGCCCCTTACTTGACTGAAAGCTAAAGGCAACCAGGCAAATGTGGTTACTGCCACTGGCTCTGGAATAATCTGCTTCCCCAAATAAGAATCTGATCAACAGCTGATGATTTAAATCAGCTCTAAAGATTTATTTACACTTGCTTTAATTAAGTCTGAGGTCCCTCATGGTTTGATCACACTCACTGCAAATGTCTTTTTTCCACCCGTTTTAGTTGACTAGTAATGTTTTTTATTCTTATTTCTGACGTTTTTTTCCACTTATTATTTTTCATTATGTTGACTGACTATGTGAGCCTGTAAAGCACTTTGGCTGCTGTCATGTCATACAAAACAGTATAGTGAAGTAACAGATGCTCACAACAGTAGTAAAAGCCAGGAACAGAAGAGCACGATCAGTTAAAGGCTGGTTTGTTTGATCAAAACAGCATTTACTGCTGGGTTTGGGCTTGAGGCTGTGTATGGGGCTGTGCAAGTGAACGGTGTTGTGTATTTTTCATCTATATGAAAACTACACGCTCTACATGAAAATTAGGTGGCTAACCACTCGACAAAGATCAAAGAGACGACAGGAAATACAGCGATACTCTGTGGTTTCCCATAGCTCCGCATCCTCTTTCACTTCCACTCACTGTGAGAGGTCAAGCACATAATTGTGGTTAGTTAACAGAAGATGGGATACATAAAGGTAGCCAGTGATATGGCTTGCTAACTCAATTCAGTGATCCGATGACAAGCCTGTGTCTCCGCCTTCATTAAGAGTTGGCCTGACTTAAATAATACACGTAATACATCTCGAGAATAACATCACCAGTTTAGGATGCTTTCGCCAAACGGTCACTTGCTGTTTGCTAGCTAAATATACACATAGGATAGGGGAGCAAGCTAGCCATCTATGCTCCTCAAAAACAAGCAAAACAGACATCAAAATTAATATCATGGGCTTCAGGTTGTCAGTTTACACAACCTACAGTATGTACCAAACGTTACCCATATACCAATAATATATATCCAGTGGCTAAGTGAAATGTTGCCCACAGCTGGAGAACACAAACAAAGCTGTTTGGTCACAGCTACTTAGCTAGCCTGCTAATAACAGCCTCCAGTTGTGATTACTCACCAACATCTTGGTCAAAGGGGTTAGTCGTGAAGAGAGGCATCGCTTGGTGTATAGACGACAACAGATTTCGCCTTTCCCAGATATTTTCTTTCCCTCTTTTTTCTTATTTCATACAATACAAATGCATAGTAACGACAACCTAATGGGTATCAAAGGCAGCTAACTGATTCTTTTCACACAGTCACTCCTTCGCCAGACGGCAACAAGCAGGGCATTCTGGGTAATCGAAGGAGCCCTCACTGTATTTAATAAACGGTTATAAGCTTCTACAGTTTAACACTCCCTGTCGGACTACTGTTCATCCCTGTGTGCTGTCTGCAAACTAGAGAGAATGAATCATAAGTCACCAATTGTCCTTGGCATAGAAAAAAATAACATGTCATCGTCAGGTGATGTCGATCACGTGACAAAATGTGACTGTGAGGCTGCAGCGCGTGAAAATGAGTAACACATAAAGACTTTAATCTTGTAGTTAAGAGGATTTGTGTGGCGTAAGTGAAGCAATAAATGAGTAATTACTAATTTAAGTAATTAACAGTGGTCTAAACTAAACTACATTAACCAATATGTAATTCTAGCACAGATGACATTAACTGCTTGATGTCTACAAACCTTTTAAAATTGAACAGAGACAAGAAAGAAATATTTGAGATATTTATCCAGTTATATTACTGGATATATTATCAGTTTAAAGCAGCGGCATCCAGAATCCCTACACAGAAACAGAAACTTTATCAAATTACCCCAATATTGAAGTCTTCACTGGGTCCTGGTTCCACCCAGGATTACGTTTAAAATCTCTGTTAGTTCATACAACTCTCAGTGGTTTGCTCTTCAAGTACATCTCTGACTTGCTCAGTAAGACCAAGTGGACCTCTCTAGAGAGGTGCAAATCTTTTAACTATTCCCTGAGTTGGACCTAAATGCGCTGAGGGTGCTTTGCATCACTGTTGTCTTGTCCTTTGGACCAAGATGCCTAAAGTCAAGACACAACTGTGTCTATGTTAAAGTTCTGTTTAGTTGATAATTAGTTGTTAATTGCTTTAGGACATTACCGAGATACAGTTTAAAAATGTTTTTATAATGTATGGAAAGCACACTGAGTTTAATTAAAAGTGTATATATGTGTATATATATATGTATATATATATAAATAAAACTGGCACCAATATTAGCATATATATAATTCAAGTATATTTTTGAAAAAATTATACATTTTAAGAATTTTGTTAGTGCTTAGAACAAGTATATAATCTTAAAAAAGGTATTATTGTCAGTATTTATTATTTTATGCATTTTTCACTTTTTAGACAAAGCATACATATCAAAAAACAAACAAACAAACAAACAAACCCCAAAACATACAAATCTACTTTAGTACATCTGAAATTTTCTATCTGAATATAGACTGAATATTACATTATATAAATCCATTATTTAGTCAATGTGTTGTAATTGTCAATTTATAATATTAGCATGTTATTATTATATTAATAATACAATAGTATGTAGGTTTAGGCAGCATCAGTGATGTTCACACACTCTGTCTAGAGTGTGTGAAATATGTAAGTTTAGCTGTAGTTTAGATTTTTTGTAATATTTTGCTACTTTTTCTCAAAGTACTGATGCTATACTGTTATACACTCGTTTTATTGAAGACAAAATAAAAATGCAAATAAGACATAAATAGCAGATTAGCAGTAATATTTGAAATTTAAAGTCTCTATTTTCCTTCAGTTTTTATGTGTAAACACTTGGCATTTCATGCTAACCAGTCTGCACACATTTACTGAAATATTTTATGGACAACAGTCAGTGATTCCACACAAATTTTTTCCCAATTTTATTGTGTTAAGCATTCTGACCCGATCCATCGGAATGTGGTGATTGAATGAACTCACAGATGAACCTTAAACTGGATTAAACATTGCTATTCAGTCCATAAGATCAACAAAAAAAATTGATTATACAAATTATAATGTTTCGCATATTGCATTTGGCATAATGAAGAAATCATCTGATAATGGATACATTACAAACCATGTGCATATGGATCATGTATATATCAGATTAAGATAATACTGGCAGGTCAAAGTCCAAGAAATACAGTCCTTTGTAAGGCAGCAACACTGCTCACATCAGCAATCAATTCTCCCCCAACCTCCAAAAAAGCACTGAAAAAATTTACTCTACTTTTCTTTCTTTTTGTTAGGTTACAGGTATTTATTGGGCAATGATGACAAGTGGTTGCTCACCATGTTTGTGGGAACTTGTAAACAAATGATAATTCTATGATTCTGTGGAGTATTTTATCGGATACAAAGATTTGAAGTATACTCTGACAGTTTAAATGTGTAAAGACTGAGTAACTGAACAAATCAAACAATATCAAATTCAGTTCCAACCAACTAATTGTCATTTGTAAAATATTATTTACAGATACACATGTACAACTGTGGCTGCATCAGCCTAAATAAATGAAGATACTCATGTTTTTTCAGTACAAAATCGAAATTAATACAACAGTGGAATGGCTCTGTGTTTGCTCTGCCTTTTGCATGGTACTATGTTGTAAAGTGCCTTTAAAGACAAATAAAAGTCCAAGTGTCAGTGATGCTCCACTGGGCTGGCTTTATCAGAGTCTTCTAGTCACGTAGTGCTTCTCCGCATGGCCCTCGTTATAGTGACGTCTTCAACCTCTTCACCTTTCTCCTGAAAGGAGACTGATCACTACTTCTTAGATGGATGCTATAAAACTGGAACTTTCACTGTGAAGAGAACAAAAAAATACAACACATTTTGTATCTGTATCTCTGTGTGTGCGCCCAAGATGTTGCATTTACAGTTATAGCTCTCCCAGCGACATTTTGAGGTGTTATTGTATGAAAAAACAGCTATTAATGATGACTAAGCTCCACTTAGCAGGGGATGTTCACTGTTACAGTGCATCCAGAGAGTATTCACAGTGCTTTACTTGCTCCACATTTTGTTACAGCCTTATTACGGGGCGACCGTGGTTCAAGGGGTTGGGGAGCGTATCTGTAACCGGAAGGTCGCCGGTTCGATCCCCAGGCTCTCTGTCCTGGTTGTTGGTCCTTGGGCAAGACACTTTACCCTACTGGTGTTGGCCAGAGGGGCCGATGGCGCAATATGGCAGCCTCGCTTCTGTCAGTCTGCCCCAGGGCAGCTGTGGCTACAACCGTAGCTTGCCTCCACCAGTGTATGAATGCGAGAGTGAATGAATAGTGGCATTGTAAAGCGCTTTGGGTGCCTTGAAAAGCGCTATATAAATCCAATCCATTATTATTATTCTAAAATAGATTAAATTCTTTCTTTGTGTGTGTATATGTCTCTGTGTGTATATCTATATAACTATAAAATAAACTAGACTGTTTATTTTTCTTTTGAAAAACTTAATAAAATATATTAAGGTGATCTTGAATCAGTCCAATTTGAACAGGGGATCATAATTACTGGATCTGTTTAGATAAACAAAACTGCATCAGTCTACAAAAGAACAGCGTAAATGAATGTAGTATAATTTTTTAAGACATTACACATTTGTGACACATTTTAAAAATATACATTTGGAGTTGAATAAACAAACTTGGTCGTCATATGGGCTTTGTTTCCAAAAACACAAATTAAGCAACTATGGAAATACACACAAATAGGAAATTTAAAAGTCCAATATGAAGAAGGTACTAACTGTCAAAGGCATGTTCACAGATGAAACCAATGCGGTCAGTGCAGTAAAAGTCATTCCAGTTGGCCTCATGGATAAGGCCAGCACAGTCCTCGCCGTCTTCGTGACCATGCTTCCAGTTATCAGGTTGGCCAGGCTTCCACTTCCTAAAAACAACCACAAAGACACTTGGTTACACTTTGTTAAAATTGTCCTGTACAGTTAAAATACATACACAAATTTGCAACTCACGTGAAAACTGGTATGGTTCCATCTACCCACTTCCAGACATTTTCCTCCTCTCTGTCACTCAGTCCAAGCCAGAAATATCCTTTTCCTGTGATGGCTTTTTTTACAAATTGCTAGAGGTAGAATAGAAAAGAAGATGTAACAAGAAAAAATGTTTATAATAATGTTTTATGTCAATTTGTGCAATTGTTTAAAATTAGCAATAGCTTTATATGGAATATATGGATGTAATTTAATTTACCTGTTCTTCACTGTTATTGATAATGAGCATATGAGCTGAACGATTAGTACAAAACCGGTTGGCCTCATCAAAGTTGAGCCTCTGTGAACCAGAAGAAAAGTAATAGCAGCTGTCTCCAAAGTTTCTGAATTCACGTGGACAACCTGGAAGAATGAATTACCACATACATGTTATCCAAGAAAACAAAATCACTAGAGATGCTGTTTAGATGGTACAAGGTATCAACATTTACAAAAATGTCCTGGTCTAATTTATCTAATCACTTGATTCTATCCATCCATCCATTCGCTTCCGCTTGTCCTTTTCAGGGTCGCGGGGGGTGCTGGAGCCTATCCCAGCTACCATAGGGTGAGAGGCGGGGTACACCCTGGACAGGTCGCCAGTCTGTCGCAGGGCCAACACACAGGGACAGACAACCATTCGCGCTCACATTCACACCAAAAAATCTAAATTGCCCTGAAGCAATTTAGATTTTTCAGTTAACCTATCCCCACAAAGTGCATGTCTTTGGACTGGGGGAGGAAGCCGGAGTACCCGGGGAGAACATGCAAACTCCACACAGAAAGGCTGGAGTGATGCTCAGGCTGGAGTGAACTCAGGACCTTCTTGCTGTGAGGCAACAGTGCTAACCACTGTGCCACCGTGCAAGATTCTATTTTATTTTATTTATTTAGCACCAAATCACAACAACAGTCACCTTAAGGCACTTTATATTGTAAGATAAAGGCCCTACAATACCCTAATACAGAGAAAACCACAACAAATAGACAACCTCCATCAATAAGCACTTGGTGACAGAGGGAAGGAAATACACCCTTCTAATAGGAAGAAACCTCAGAGCGCAGGCTCAGAGAGGGGCAGCCAACTGCCGTGAACGGTTGGGTTTGATGAGAGTGAGACAGGACAAAACTCACCAGGCTTTGGACTTGTGGCAACAGGAGGCTGGACCGACACAGAGCCCTGTGGTTCCTGTACTTGTTTAGAAGGTTGAGATGGTTTGGGAGGTTGAGTGACCGGACGGGGCTGAGTGGGCTGAGGTGGCTTTACAAATATGGGAGTTCCAGGAAGTCCTGGGAGACCGGGAGGACCTGGAGGGCCCATGGGTCCAACAGGCCCACGGGGTCCTTCCATACCTGAAGGTCCTGCTGCTCCTCTGGGCCCTTGTGGCCCGGGCGGTCCTGGCATTCCGGAAGGTCCATCCCTCCCAGGAGGCCCTGGAACCCCAGGGTCACCTTTCTCACCAGGGTTTCCAGGTCGACCACTAGGCCCTCTTGGTCCTTTAGGTCCTACAAGACCTCGAGCCCCAACTGAACCTTTTGGACCTGCTGCGCCTGGTGGTCCGGCTGCACCTTGTTCTCCTTTAGGTCCGACCAATCCTGGCATTCCTTTGTCTCCTTTATCACCCTTTTGTCCCGTTTGGCCCATTGGCCCCTGAGGACCCCTATCACCTCTGGGCCCTCTTGGACCTGGTGGGCCTGAAATACGAGCAGATAAGTGAACTATAACTGATAGAACAATGTGTAACAATTAATGTTTACATGCACTGTCACACAAAACATCACACAAATGATTTCTTGTAATCTTATATTTCTTTTCTGGTACAAATGCATACTACAAATCAGAAGAGGTACAATCCTAGTCACTGTCAGAAGTCACAAATAATTCATAAATATGATTCTTCTTAAGACCAGAAGGTTGTAGACGATGTAACTTACCCCAAGAAACTGAAAACTGTTGTACTTATTTATTTAACAAAATGGAAGTGGAAGAAATCTATCTATATATTCTTATACTTTTCTATATTAATTAAAAATGTACGAGTTCCATACCTAGAATAATTAAATATACTTGTCATAATTTTCACAAATAATTGGAAAAGGTGCTTTATTTACATATGATGATGAAAAGCTCTAAATCAGGCACGCCAGGTATTCCTCACCTTGTAGGATGGTAAAGTTGGTGATAAGCTGTGTGTGCTTGCTGTCCACTAGCTTCATCTCCTCCATCACCATGGACAAGTTGTTGACTTCTCTGTCCAACCGGGCTGTTAGTTCATCCTGCTGGGCGCGCAGCTCTCTGTTGTCTGCGTTGGCCTGTGTCACACTTCCATTCAGTCCCACTAACAGGTCAGAGTGCTGCATTACTGTCTCAGCACAGGACCTCAGGCCATTCAGCTCGGAACTGATGACACCAAGAATCTGTGCGGCAAAGCTAATGTTTCCAGTCACGCGGTTCATGTCATTCTCGTGTCTGTCTAATCGTGCTTCCATTTTGTCAAACTTAAACGAGGTGGCATTATCATGGTCTCTCTGGTGGTCCATCATCTCATGCAAGCTCTGGTCATGTCCCTCTGTGAGAGCTGAGGTATTCTGGATTTGGCTGGCTAAAGTGCTGAGCTGAGCTCCCAAGTCATTTAGAGCTTCTTCATTGTTTCTGGCCAAGGCGGAGTTGTTGGCTGCCAAAACCTGAAGGTTCTGAACTTTTTCCTTCAGCCACTCTGTGTCAGCCCGTGTTTGTCTGGCTGTTTGCTGCAGAATCTGATAGTCATTTTTCAGTTTCTGAACTTCCTGTCCTGCATTTTCAATTGTCTTCTGTAGTGTGCTGAGGAGATTGCGCTGCTGGGCCTGCGTGATGTTCAGCGCACTGACATCAATCTGAGTCTGGCTCTGTACTTTGACCTGGCTCTGTATCTCAGACTGGAGCCGTGCAGTGTCCGCCTCAAGGCTGTCAATCATTCCACTGTAAGAGGTCAAGGTCTGCTTGATGCCACGCAGTGAAGCATCATTGTTTTCCATAAAACTCTGCAGTGAGACATGTGCACTTTCCGTATCACCTCCTGTTATCCTAAGTTCATCCAGCCTGTCGCTGTTACTTGTTGCCCTGTTTGCAATGCGCTGTAGTTGATTCTGTAACGCTTCCAGATCTGACTTGAAAGTCTTCATCTCACTAGTGGCATTAACTGACATCACTCCAGCCTGATCATCTGAAAAACAGTCACACACTGTTAATAGGACATACAAATATAGTATAGTGTCAAAGCCAAAACCTACTTTCTTGTACACGTCACTGAAATCTCTGCAGCTTTCGGCATCTATGATATAATCTTGTGTTACTGGAACTTACCTAGTTTCTTTAAGTCTGTCTCCACAGCAATGATCTTGCCTCCATAATTCTGCATGCCCTCTGTCATGTTGTCCATTTTCTCAACCACTAAGAAAAAATGAAAGCGACTGTCTTAAAGTTGAAGATAGATATAGTATATTCTGCAGAAGGGCTTCTTAACAGCAGAGGGCATTGTTACACTCATACTGCTGCAATGAAAAACTGGAAAAGTTAAACGCCACTGATGGGAACATGGGATTGAATGGAGTGAAAAACTTTCCTAACATTTTTCCTCACAAATTCCACTTCATCAGTGTAAATAATGTCAAACACATAATCAATACCACGCCAGCGCTTTACGACTCTGGTTCCACTTTCTCTCTCCTTACATCTGCAGGAAGAGTCTCCTCTCTTCCATGCTTTGTTTTTCTCTCAGCATGTGGGCGTCTAAATACTGAACTGGAAAACACCCTAAGCGTTCACTGTTATCATTCCAGGAGTGACAAAAACATGAAACAATAACATGCACTTGGGACAAACAAAAAGAGCTTCAAAGAGCTGTTGGGTAACTGCTGAGAACTGAAGTTTGAAGGTAATCTCCTTTAAATCTGTCTTAGTTTCTCTGAAATGGTCACATGCTTTTCTTTTGGGTGAATCAGAAACACTCTATAAATTTATTCCATTGATAACAGTGAGAAAAATCTAGAATAAACTAGAAACACCTGCAAAACTCCCCACTAATCTTGAACATACCTTCTCATTCACCCCTGTTAATCTTTCCATCCTTTTCACATCCTTATATTGGAAAGGCACTGCGAGTTATATAAGGCTGCTAATTTAAGTAAGTCTTTTAGTAAGTCTGGCTGCCTATTGGGACAAGTTATGAGCAAAAGCTAGGCAGTTACCCAAACTGAGATTAACACTGATGAAAGCTGCTGGAGCAGACATTTAAATAAACAATTCTTTAACAGGAATTAAAGCATTAACTTGAAAAATAGCAGCATATCTATAACAAAGTGCATAGAAAAAAAAACATAGAATGCAGAGCTCAGATTGGTTTCTTGCACACTCAAAGTATTTTGGACACTCGCAGCAATTTGTGAGTTAGTCTGTAGTTCACGAGATAACAAATTGCAACCAAGCCATAAAATCTGCTTTGGGCTGTTAAGCCTGGGTAGTCGCTGCACAGTCATCTGGTAGACATTAGAGCCAAGACATCAAACTCACTTGGGCTTGACGCTAACACAGACGCAAAGCTGGAAGCCTAAAACAAACCTGACAGCACCTAATTCTGATTTAAATCTAAACTTGTGCAGTAGTTTGGATTAAGTCTTTCCCCATTAGGCAAATATGCCATTCGTTGCCTGTGGAGCAGGTAGGACTGTAGCAGTGTTTCACTCGAGGATACTTTCGGCATATTTTTCTGTGACTGCTTTGGACCACAAATGTGTAAGGCACAGAAAGCATTCCCCGATGATAACGCCTGAAATATGTGGAATTCCTGTCTGTTTCTATTTAATATTATTTCCATTGTTCAAACAGGGAGTAACAGCAGCATGCGTGCAGTAAGGACAGCGCCACACAATCTGTTTCCCATTTAGAGCTGTGGCTAAAGATGTCAAATATGGTGGACAGTAAACAACGGTTTCTGTCAACAGAGTGGTTAATCTTAGGCCAAAGCCTCTGGCTTGACTGTTAGTGATACAACCATTTAATTTTTTATCAAACATCAAAGAAAAAGACGAAGGCAGAGAGAAGCTGTGGGACCATGGGAGTCAGAAGGCAGGGCAGGAGTAAACAAAGGGAAAAAAAACTATAATTGTGCCAAAGTCAGACATCTTAATTCTCTGTCTGTCCAAAGTCTTTCCTGAAGTTGGCCTTATCATCCTTTCTGGACTTTCTAGCAAGATTTTGTGTACTGTATTTTCTGTTTGTTATCGTTCAATCTATTAGACAAAAAAAGGAAAAAAATCAACCAAGTTTGTGTGAAGAGAAAGAACTTCATAATAAAATTATACAGAATTTCATTCATACTGATCCCCTCTCACTTTCTGTGAATCACGTCATACTAAACCAGCAAACACAC